>NW_006921618.1:8175808-8176375 GCF_000298275.1 Orycteropus afer afer | reverse complement strand
TCACCACGGTAGGACAAACTGACAGACAAGTTTGCTTCCCTGTTGGAAACCTCTTGTACCACCCTTACCTGGGTCCCTGTGGCTGACTAAATATCACTAAATAGTGGCCTTCAATTCCTGCCAGCCCAGGGAATTATTTAAACAAGCTAATCACATCCTCCCACAGGAACCAATGACCACCAACCACACTCTCTTGTTACTACAAAGCCTGCCTCCCATAGGCCCTGATTGTTTGCTCTGTTCTTGAGTGCAACTTCCACATAGCTTGGTGAGGCATGTGGTGTCCTCCTCCCTTGGACTGTGAGTATATGTGATTAATAAACTGCTGTCTATCTCACCTGTCAGCATCAGGGGTTGTATGTTCAGTCATACCCTAAGACAGGAATCCTTCCCTCACCAACAGGAAGAAGAGGAGGTAATCAAAACACAATCCAATAAGGTTGTTGGTTACTGTCAAGTTGGTTCTGACTCATGGTGACCCTATGTGTGCAGAGTAGAACTATTCCATAGGGTTTTCAGGGATTTTGGAAGCAGATCTCCAGGCCTGTCTTTTGAGGAGCCTCTGAA
>NW_006921618.1:8173928-8175468 GCF_000298275.1 Orycteropus afer afer | reverse complement strand
CATTCATTGCAGATGAACATGTCTCCATCTCTAGCCATGTTTATATAGGTAAGTAAGCAGAGAGATAATAATAATGACGTCAGTTTCCACCCAATAAGCACTATGTGCAGGACACCATTCTAAGGGTTTTCCACAAATTGACATATTTAATTTCCTCACAGAGAAATGGATAGACATAATTGTACTGAAATGATCTCATCTAATATATTCAGGGTTCACATCAGCAGCCAACCACCTGCTGATGTTTTCTCCCCAAATCTGGTCATTTCATCAGTTTTGCTCTCTTCTCTCCGCCTTCCAATCAAATCCTAAGCCCATAGTCCTTGGGTTGCAAAGCTGAGTCTTTAAATAGCACCCTTTGTGCAGCTGTTACCCGGTCAAATGTCTCTGCTGTTTCCCCAGGCAATGGTGTTATTTGTAGAAGTGAAGTTTGCTGGAGGCTCAACATATGCTTTTCATTTGTTAGTGTAGGTGTCTGGGCCTTGGCATTCTCTTTGCAGGCTTTCTAAATATTAGAATTTCACTATGCCTTTTCTCCAGTCCAAATGAAGCTTGGTCTTCAGATCTTGGTCAATGGGGACCAGAAAGTCTCAGATAAGGATGCTGCTGGAATTTGCTGAATAACTCAGAAAGGTCAGCCGCCTGCTCATCCATCCAGATGACAAAAGATGAGGAAGAGGCAGACTGCCTGGTTTCAGCAGGGCTGCCCAGTCAATAGGAGTTTGGAGCACTTCTGTGTCTGGTCCTACCAATACCTTATCTTGTGAGCCAATTGCTTGCCTCAATTTTCCCTGAGCCACTTAATACCTTCACTGAGATGGCTCACAGGTCGTTCATAGTCATGTAATTAAAAACTGACGTGGTGATTTTCCAGCTGAGCCTGCTTCTCCCCTTAGAGAGGATAGCCTGCCCACCATTCTCCACCCAAGTGTTTAAGCCACACAACCGGGAGTCGTCCTTGACAGCTCCCTCACCCTTGCCCTCCTCCAATCGTGTTGATTCTACCTCTGAATATATTCACCAAGTCTTATTGATTTAATCTCTAGAATATATCATCTTCCATTTTCACAGCTAATGTCTGAATGACCTTTACTTCTCACCGTCTGTGATAGCCTCCTCTTGCAGCCAATTCTGATGTCCTTTACTGTGTTCTGAAGACAGCAAACCAATATAAGTTTCCTTTTCTTCTAAAACCTCCTAGTTGCCATTGAGTTGACTCCAACTCATGGCAACCCATATGTGTCAGGGTAGAAGTGGGCTCCATAGGGTTTTGGATGGCTGGTTTTTCATAAGTAGACCACCAGCCCTTTCTTCCAAGATGCCTCTGGGTGGACTTGATCCTCCAATCTTGGTTTAGCAGCTGAGTGTGTTAACCATTTGCACCATCCAGGGACTCCAAAACCAACTTTGTTGTTAGGTGCTGTTGCATGGGTTTCAACTCATAGTGATCCCATGTGCCAGAGTAGAACTGCCCCATAGGGTTTGCTGATTCTAATCTTCACAGATTGCCAAGTCTTTCTCCCTCAGAGCAGCTTGGAAG
>NW_006921618.1:8172355-8173008 GCF_000298275.1 Orycteropus afer afer | reverse complement strand
GAGAGAGAGAGAGAGAAAGAAAGAAGATGGGGCAGTAAGGTAAATTATTAAATATACAGAAACCAGTTAGAAGAGATAGTAGAAGGAAAGACTATATTTACAATAGCATCAAAAGATAAAATACCAACGTATAAACTTTAGAATATTGGTGAAGGAAACTTGAGAAAATGGAAAACACACCATTTCTGGAACAGCAAGAAGAAGAACGTCATGAAAATATTAATTTCTAGCAAAAAAATACCAACCATGTTTTGCCCCCTGAAACTAGAGAAGCTGCTTATAAAATTCAAATGGAAAAACAACAAAGAATAGGGAGACCAACCCTACCAGATATTAAAGTATAAGCTAAAGCCTGAGCAATGGAAATACTGAGGGATTAGTACATGAATAAACAACACAACCATTGGAACAGACTAAAAAGGCCAGAAAGAGACTAAATTGCATATAAAAATTGATTATATACTAAAGGTATGAGGATACAGATAAACTTTATAATTAAGGGCTTGGGAATAACTGGGCAACCTTCTGGAAGAAAAAAAAGTTTTATCTATACCTCATATCTTATGGTTGTTGTTGTTGTTGTTGTTATGTGCCGTCGAGTCGGCCCCAACTCATAGTGACCCCTCCTTGGGTTTCCGAGGCAGTATCACTAC
>NW_006921618.1:8169789-8171860 GCF_000298275.1 Orycteropus afer afer | reverse complement strand
AAGGTTGGGAGATCTACTTCCATAGAGATACCGCCTTGAAAACCCAAGGAGGGGTCTCTGTCATTCAGAGACCACTTGATAGCACATAGCAACAAGAAGACTGACTGATTCAACTGCATTTAAATAGTATATATATGGTCTAAAACCAGATGTTTACTTGTGTTTCATTGACTATACAAAAGCATTTGACTGTGTGGATCATAACAAATTATGGGTAACACTGAGAAGAATGGAAATTCCAGAAGACTTAATTGTGCTCATAAGGAACCTGTACATAGACCAGGAAGCTGTCGTTCAAACAGAGCAAGAGGATACTGCATAATTTAAAATCAGGAAGGGAGTGCATCAGGGTTGTATACTTTCACCATATTTATTCAATCTGTATGTTGAGCAAATAATCTGAGAAGCTGGACTATATGAAGAACACAACATCAGGATTGATTGGAGGGACTCATTAAGACTCATTAAGGAGTAAGTGCAGCCGGTATGCTCCTTGGAAGTGAGAATGGCCAGACTATGTCTCACCTACTGAAGAATACAGAAAATACTATGGACTGCCAGAAGAATGAACAAATCTGTCTTGGAAGAAGTACAGCCAAAATGCACTTTAGAAGTGAAAATGGTTGGACTTCGTCTCACGTACTTTGGTCACGTTATCAGAAGGGAGCAGCCCCTGGAGAAGGACAATGTGCTCAGTAAAGTGGAGGGTCAGCTACAAAGGGGAAGACCCTCAACAGGATGGATTGACACAGTGGCTACAAGGATGGGCTCAAGCATAGCAGATTGTAAGGATGGCTCAAGACCTGGCAGCGTTTTGTTCTGTTGCACACAGGGTCATTGTTGTTAGGAGGCAGCTTCATGGCACCTAACAACAACATTGGATTGGGGAAAATTCTGCATGCTTGGCAATGTGATGGAACAGGCGCTCTTATACATTATTTGTTGGAATGTGAATTAGTACAATCTCTATGTAACAAATTTAGCAATACCTATCAAAATTAAAAATGCATCTTTGCCTTTGACTCGTTTATTCCATTTCTGGGCATTTGTTCTGTATATACCTGGTTATGTAAAGATTACAGCCTTGGGAACTCTATGGGGCAGTTCTACTCTGTCCTATAGGGTCCACTAGGAGTCAGAATCAACTCAATGTCTGTGGGTTTGGTTTTGGTTTGGTGCCAAAAATCATGCATACACAAAGTTATTCACTGAAATAGGAAGAAGAAGAAGAAAAAAAAGCCAACCTCACTGCTGTCAAGTTGGGTACAACTTATAGTGACCCCTCCTTGGGTTTCTGAGGCAGTATCACTACAGAAGTAGATTGCCCAACCTTCTTTCCGGGGTGTGCCTGGTGGATTTGAACTGCCAGCCTTCTGGTTAGCAGTCAAATGCCTTAGGCACTACACCACCAGAGAGATGGAATTTACACCAAAGGACTAGTTAAACCATGTTGGCATACACCTACACAATGGACCATCATGTAGCTTTAAAAAAGAGTGAGGAAGCTCTTGACAGTCTTATAGGGAAAGATCTCCAATATGTATTGCTAAATAAAGAAAGGAAGATATAGAACAGGGATCAACAAACATTTTCTCTAACGGGCCAGACAGTAAATATCTTCTAGCTTTGCAGACCATACAATCTCTGTTGCAACTACTCAGCTCTATCATTGCAGCATGAAAAGAATCCTAGATAATACATAAACAAATAGAAGTGACAAGATTTGGTTAAATTTTGTCCAATGTCAATAGTGTGCTAACCCCTGCTCTGTATATACAGTTTGACACTTGTGTATAAATAAGTGTAGGGGTAGAGTGAGGAATGAGAGTATGTATTCATTCCCACTGGAAATGGGTTGTCCTTGTTATGTTAATGAGACAATATTAGTGTAGAGTGTGTCTGGAGTCAATCTCTTTTGAGATATAAATGAGATTAAACAAGCAAGAGAAACAGAAATAGGGGAAGATTGATGCCAAGCCACATGGGGATCTCCAAGGAACCAGGAAACAAGCTGAAGACACAAAGACCTTCCCCCAGAGCCAATAGAGAGAAAATGCTTTCCTCTAGAGAC
>NW_006921618.1:8161064-8168885 GCF_000298275.1 Orycteropus afer afer | reverse complement strand
TGCCTCGGAAACCCAAGGAGGGGTCACTATGAGTCGGGTCCAACTCGAGGGCTCATAACAACAACAACAATCACTACGGAAGTAGATTGCCCAACCTTCCTTCCAAGGAGTGGCTTGTGGGGTTGAACTGCCAGCCTTCTGGTTAGCAGTCAAATGCCTTAGGCACTACACCACCAGAGCTCCTAGGAAGAATAGAGAGAATTCGAAAGCAGTGCTGTCCAATAGAGCTTTCTGCAATGATGGATGCGTTCTGCACCTGCATTGTCTAATGCACTACGATGAGCCACATGTGACTATTAAACACTTGAAATGTAGTTAGTGCAATTTAGGAGCTGAATTTTAAATTTAATTAAGTTGTAATTAATTTATATTTCCATCGAAATAATCACATTTGGCTAGTGGCTACATTAGACAGAGCAGCTCTAAAGAAGACAGATGAGCAGATGTATGGAGTCTCTGCTACCTCTGAGGCTGAGGGAGTGTTTTCAAGGAAGGAAAAACCTTGGAAGAGTCCCCCACCCCGACCCCAAGGCCAAGATTCAGGCCCCACTGGAGAGGGTGTGACTGTAGGGTGATGTTGGAGTGTGTGCTTCTCCGGGTTCCCCACACACCTTTGACAGAGAAGCTGCCAACTAGCAAGGATTCCTCCCGCTGGCAGTCACAGTATAAAATGAAACTTGTTACCATCCAGTCAATTCTGACTCATTCAACCCGGTGTGTTCAGAGTAGAACTGTGCTTCATTGGGTTTTCAATGGCTGATTTTTTGGAAGTAGATTGTTTTTCTTCTGAGGCACCTCCATCAACAGCTGAGTATGTTAACTGCACCAGCTAGGGATTCCAGTCACACGTCTAGCATTTTGCCATCTGCCAAAGGAGAAATGTTTACATGGCCTGGCTCAAGTATAATAAAACAATGAATGGGAGTAAATTTAGAGCTGAAAGGCAATAAATTAATAACTGGCACAGGGTGGATGGAAAGTGAGTGGGAGCAAAGCTTCACTTTATGCTTTTTATATTATCTTGTCTTTGAATCATATAAAAAATATTGTTGTTGTTGTTGTTATGTGCCATCAAGTCAGACCCGCCTCACAGCGACCCTTCCTTGGGTTTCCGAGGCAGTATCACTGCGGAAGTAGATTGCCCATCTTCCTTTATTCAAAAAAAATTAAGAGAAGTTGAAAAATGTATACCAAGCAAATACAAATAAAAAGAAAGCCAGGTGGCCAACAAGCACAGAAAAGATTATCATTACACAAACTAAAACTACCACTGTCAAGTCAATCTCAACTCATAGCAACACTATAGGACAGAGTAGAACTGCTCCCTAGGGTTTCCAAAGCTGTAAATCTTTATGGAAGCAGACTGTCACATCTCTCTCCCATGGAGTGGCTAGTGGGTTTGAACACTAATCTTTCAATTAGCAGCAGAGCACTTTAACTACTGCACCACAGGGCTCACTTTTCATTAGCCATTAAAAAAAAAAAAAAAGCAAATTCACTGTCTTCGAGTTGGATCCAGCTCATAGTGATCCCTTCTTGGGTTTCCGAGGGGGTATCACTACAGAAGAGGATTGCTCAGTCTTCCTTCTGAGGAGTGACTGGTGGATTTGAACTATCATCCTTCATTAGGAAGATGCAAGTCAAAACCACAATGAGATACCACCTCAACCCCATTAAAATGGCAATACTCAGAAAAAATGGAAAATAATAGGTGTTGGTGATAAGAAACTGGAACCCTCATCCTTTGTCGGTGGGAATGTAAAATGGTGCAGCCACTGTGGAAAACAGTTTGGTGGGTCCCCGAAAAGTTGAACATACAATTTTCATATGATCCAGCTATTCTACTCTTTAGTATATTCCAAAGAGAGTCCTGGTGGCACAGTGATTAAAGGGCTGGGCTGCTAACCAAAAGGCTGGTGGTTTGAACCCACCAGTAGCTCTGCGGGAGAAAGATCAGGCAGCATATATCCAAGAGACTTGAAAGGAGCGATGCTAACGGACACATGTACAGCAATATTCATTGCAGCATATTTCACAATAGCTAAAAGATGGAAACAACCAAACGTCCAACAACAGATGAATGGGTAAACAAAATGAGGTCTATATATGTGTGTATATATGTATACACACATACACACGTGTGTGTGTGTGTGTGTGTGTGTTTATGCATGTGTATGTATATGTATACATATATGGAGCTCTGGGGGTATAGTACCTAAGGTATTTGGACGCTAAACAGAAGGCTGGCAGTTCAAACCCACCAGTCACTCCTTGGAAGGAAGATGGGGCAATCTACTTCCACAGAGACCCAAGAAGGGGTCACTATGAATGGATCTGACTCGATACATACATAATGGAATATTACTCAGCCATAGAGAGAAATGAAGTTCAGATGCATGCCACAAGATGGATGAACCTTGAAAACATTATGCTGAGTGAAATAAATCAGGACAAATAAAAAGGACAAATAAGGTATTATCTCACTTATATTAAATAAGCAATTATGTAAAAACAAAACCAAATCCATTGCTATTGAATGGATTCTGAATTATAGCGACCCTACAGAACAGAGTAAACTGCCTCATAGAATTTTCAAGGCTGTAAATCTTTACTGCAGCAAATGGCCATGTCTTTCTCCTAAGGAATGACTGGTGGGTTTGAACTTCCAACCTTTTGGTTAGCAGCATTAACACTTAACTGCTACATCATCAGGGTTCCTCTAGCAAATATATATAAACCAACATTTCATAGTGGTTACTGGGTGGAGGAGCTCTGGTGGCATAGTGGTTAAAGAGTTCAGCCGTTAACCTAAAGTTTGGTGGTTTGAGCCCACCAGCCATTCCTCAGGAGAAAGATGTGGCAGTCAGCTTCCTAAAAGGTTTACAGCCTTGGATATGCTATGGAATAACTCTACTCTGTCCTACAGGGTCTCTATGATTCAGAATCTATTCGGTGGCAGTGGGTTTGATTTTTGAGTGGGAGTGAGGAAAAAGGAGGCGTTTTTGTTTAGAGGGCAGTGAGTGTATGTTAATGGTGGTGGAATAATTTGGAAAGGGATAGCAAGAATGATTGCACAACTTGAAGAATGTAATCAGAGCCACTGAATTAGAATGTAACAATTGTTGAGAAAGAAAGAAATAAAGAAAGTGAGGACATAAAGCATCCATTCAGACAAACTGGGCCACATGTATCAGTGAAAAGAACTTTATACTGAAGATAAATAGCAATTAAAAATATGTATGCACCTAATAACAGAACTTAGAAATATGCTGAACAACAAACAGACTTTTAAGGTGAAACAGATGAATTTAATAGTAGTTGGAGACATTCACACACCCTTCTCAGAAGCTGATAGATAGAGCAAAAGAACAAAAGCAAGGGTATTGAACATTTGAATGCTTAACAAGTGTAAGCTAATATATATAAAAAACTGTACCCACAAGCCTAGAATAAATGTTCTTCTCAGAATCACATGAACTGTGTAAAAATGGATCATGTGCTAAGCTACAGAGGAATATTGTTTTGGTTCTCTAATGATGCTCTAATAGAAATACCACAGATGGATGGCTTGACAAACAGGGATTTATTGCAGTTTAGGAGGCTAGACATCTGAATTCAGTGTCAGCTCTAGGGGCTGGGTGAAAGCCCTCGACCTTAGTCTTCAGCTCTCCCTTACCCTCCCAGCCCACTGAAGCTGGAGGCTTCTCTTAACTCAGACAGTTGCTGGCTGCTGAGGTTGAGAAACCCAAGGGTGACAAGTAAAATGGCACAGTCCTAAAATTATCAAGCAACATAGCAGGCCACTAGTTCAAGTCCAGAAACAGTCTCAAGATTGGCAGACAACATGGTAGGCAACTGAGATGAAGAGCTGGGCAAGTGCAGGACCCAGATGTGGCAAAAAGCTTAAGACCTTTCTCAAAGCATCTTCTTATATACTGGAAGTGGACCCCCATCCCTAAGGCAGCTATTCAGCTGCTCACAGTAGATTGCACCATGGAGTTGATTACCAGTTTTATCATGGGGAATAACTACATTCAGCTGCCCAGCCGCTCAAAATCAGGCCCAGTCAAGTTGACACATAAACTTAACTACTACATACATTAATACATTCCCAACAGTTGTTATCACTCTGCCCAGTTATCTGAATCAAATGCAATAGAAGTAGAAATCAACAACAAATGGATCATTGAGACAACTCCACATGTTTGTGTGTTTTCAACAGTGATACCCAAAGATCCATATCTACTAAAAAAACAAAACAAAACAAGAAAAATTGCCATCCAGATGAGTCCAAGTCATAGCAACCCCTTTTGGGTTAGTATGGGTCCTAAACTCAAAGACTAGTAGTGTTCTTATATGAAGAAGAGAAGACCCAGAGACAGACCCAGAGAAGAAGTTCATAGGAAGATGGAGGCAGAGATTAGAGTGACCAGAAGCCATCAGAACCTAAGAATTTCCAAGGAAGGATTCTTCCCTAGAGGCTTCAGAGGGAGCATGGCCCTGCTGACATCTTAGTTTCAGACTGTAATCTTCCTGAACGGTGAGAGAATACATTTTTCTTGTTTCAAATCACCAAGTTTGTGATAATTTGTTATGGCAGTCCTAGGAAATGAATACAATTTGAAAACTGAAAATCATAGTGCCTAAGGCACTTGACTGCTAACCAGAAGGCTGGCGGTTCAAACCCACCAGCCACTCCTCAGAAGGAAGGTTGGGCAATCTACTTCCGTAGTGATACCGCCTCGGAAACCCAAGGAGGGGTCACTATGAGTCGGGTCCAACTCAACGGCACATAACAACAACAACAACAACAAATAACCCATAGAGGAAGAATGACATAAAGGAGATTAAGACTATTTACAATTAAAAGACAAAGACATATAGAAACTGGCAAGATGTTGCCAAAGCATTTTTTATTGGAACAGTTACAACTTTGAATGCTTTCTTAGGAAACAAGAAAGTATACAAATAAATGTAAAAAGTAAATGCTGAAAAAAAAAAGGTTTTCAAAAATAACAGAGTAAATCCCCCCAAAGAAAAAAGATAATTGTATAGATGAGATCAATATCAAAGAAAAGGAGTCGGGGAAGTGATCAATTTGATCAGCAAAACCAAAAGTTAGTTTTTGAAGAGGGGGAAAAAGAAAAGGAACCTCAAAAAACTAAAAAGCATAGGAAAACTCCTGGCAGAGAGAGAGAAATAAATTTTAAAAAATAGATAAATAAAATAACAAAAGTGAAGAAATAACTAGCTATATAGCAAACATAGTTTTATAAAACAATAGAAAAATACCGGTGTATAGGATGCTTTGGGTGGCAAATTAAAAAAATCTATCTAAAATGATTTTTAAAGTCAGGAATTAATTATCTCATATAACATAAGTTACAGGGTAATTCAGGAAGGTGGTTAGTTGCACTGCCATTAAGTCATTAAAGCCCAGTTTCCTTCCATCTTTTTACTTTTCCATCCTAAGTGCACAGCCTCATCTGCCAACCAGCAGACACATAAAGTAGCTGTAGCAGCTCCAGGCTTCCTATTGTCACAGTGACATTCATAGGTAGAAAAGGGACTGTTTCTCTTGTGTTTTGCATTTTGTTGGAGGAAAAAATCTTTCCCCAAAGTCTCCTCCAAACCCCTACCTCCATGCACACATACACACAGGTACCTTCTACCTCCTTATGTCATATACTGTACCCACCGCTAAGTTAATTACCAACAAGAGAAAGGGGACTACCATGTTTGACCTAGGCCAGACTTGAGTCATTCCCCAAGGCTTGAATGGGCTTAGACTTTCCTGAGGCAAATGACCAAGGGCAGAAAAGCAGAGGAATGGGGAATGACTGCTACAGAGGAAGCCAACTATCTAAGTAAAATAGATAGATTACAGAAATTAAAATATAAAATGCCAACAAGAAGAAGAAAAAGAAAATTTGGAAAAAAATCCATTCATTCATCCATTTGGTAAATAATTATTGACTATCTTTTAAGAGCTAGGCATTGTTGAAAATGTTCTGCAAGTAAAAAAGTCACCAGGCCAGGGTGGTTCTACCAAACTTTTAGAGAACAGCTAATTCCTACCTTATTCAAGTTTCTCCAGAGAGGGGAGAAAGTTTCCCACCAATCTGTGAATCTAGTTAGTATACTCTTGATATTATAACCAGATATGGATGATATGATAATTATGTTGTTGTTGTTGTTATGTGCCGTCGAGTCAGACTTGACTCATAGTGACCCCTCCTTGGGTTTCTGAGGCAATATCACTATGGAAGTAGATTGCCCAATCTTCCTTCTGAGGAGTGGCTGGTGGGTTTGAACTGCTAGCCTCCTGGTTAGCAGTCAAGTGCGTTAGGCACTATGCTACCAAAGCTCCAGTTTTATTTATAATTACAGATGCAAAATTCCTCATTATAACTCAAATAGGGGGAGTTTATTTTAGGAATGTATAGATGGTTTAATTGATCAAGGTAATTCACAATATTATCAGATTAAAGAAAAATTACAATAATCTTAATGGATTCAGAAAAAACATTTATCTGTGATTAAATTTCATAGAAAATTAGGAATAGAAGGGAGCTTTCTCAACATGATAAGAATTTTCCATCAGAAACCTACGTGAATAAATAGAAATATATCTCATGTTCAATGACTCTGGAAGTTCCTCTGGACCTGGAGACCAAAAGAACTAGATGGTGCCCAGCTACCAATGCCAACCACTTGGGAAGGGATCAAAACTGGAGATCCTGGATAGAGTGGGAGGAACAATATTCAAAAACACAGTAATAACCAGAATTACTGGTTGGATGGAGTCTGGTGGGACCCTCAAGACTATGGCTCTGGGAAACACTTTGGGCCTGGGATAGGACTCATTCCCAAGCACTGGCTCTCAACCCAACAGTAGAAAGACTTACATGCAGAACACCCAACCCAGGGCGATGCACCCACCTACTCTACAGAAATACGCCCCTTAGAGCAATCGGCCATGGGGCACCAGAGGGGCAGCATTCACATGGAGGGAAAGAGGACAGACAGTGAGGCAAGAGAGGAGAACTGAAGAAACATTGACAATGAATTCACCTTTGTTGCAATATAACCTTTGCCCAACCTAAGTAGGGAAGTCCTGTTGAACAGTGAAACAACATCTTGTGAGGCAAGAAACATCCAGCTCGAGCCAGCTTGAAAAACCATGTACAGAGAGTGGAAACTTCCTCTGCCCTGCTCCCCCTCCCTTCTTCCTCTGCCCATACACCCCCTCCTCTCTTTCGCTCTGGCGTGCTTAGCTTCTGTAAAGACTGCTAGCTGCAGGTGCTCTTCTTGCAGGTAACCAATCGCCCTTTTACCCTGGATGCCCTGGAAGAAGAATCCCATAAAAACCCCATATAGCCTTTGTTTGGGGCTCAGTCTCTGGATATGAATCCACTGAGTCTGTGCTAGCACAATAAATAAAGGCCCTTCCCTTTTCACCACCCCACTTGGCATTAGCGTTTCCCTTGGTGGCTCCAGTAACAACAGGAGTGCATGGTTAAGAAGGGCACAGGGTGTGTGTGGGGGGGTCACAGGGAAGGGAGGGGAGGAAAGTGGGCTAAGGTTGGGGATGATAATAGGGCATGAAATCAAATGTACACAAACTGTTGAATGTAAAACAAATTCTGCTCTGTAAATTAAAAAATAATGTGGGGGAAAAATTGATTAATTAAAAAAGACTTAATGTAGTTAAAATGTCAATATTACCCAAAGAAGTCTACAGATTCAAAACCTTATAAAAATTTTCACCAAGGAGGATATTCAAGCGGCCAACAAACATATGAAGAAATGCTCACGATC
>NW_006921618.1:8130977-8142219 GCF_000298275.1 Orycteropus afer afer | reverse complement strand
GGACAGGAATATACCCTAGACCCATGATAGATTTAGCTGAAGATAATCTTATATATGCACTTGTGCTACAAAATTAGCCACACACATTACAGAAGCAACAGAAAACAGTGTTGGAGTAACCTCTCAGAGACAACCAAATACCTTGAGAGAGAGAATCACCAGGTCTGCTGATTTGGGACCATAGTCTCAGGGGACACCAAGCTCAACTGGCACAATATAGTGTGTAAAAATCTTATTCTACAACCTACTTTGGTGAGAAGCAACTGGGGTCTTAAAAGCTTTTGAGTGACCATCTAAGATGTGACTATTGGTCTTTTCTCATCTGAAGGAAAAAAAAGTGAAGAAAATCAAAGGCATGTGGAAACAATTAGTCCAAGGATATGCTGAACCCCCAGACCAGAAGAACTAGATGGTGCTCGGCTACCAATACCAACCACTTGGAAAGGGATCAAAACTGGAGATCCTAGATACAGTGGGAGGAAAAATGTGGAACAAAATAAAAAAAAAAAACAACAAAGAAAACAAAGTCAAAAATGACCCGAATTACTGCTCTGATGGAGTCTGGTGGAACCCCTGGGACTGTGGCACCAGGTAACCCTTCGGTCCTAGAATTGGACTCGCTCTCAAAGATTGGCTCTCAGCCCAATAGTATAAAGACCTATATGCAGAACACCTGTCCTAGGGCAATGCACCCACCTACTCCAGGGAGATATATACCTTAGAGCAATCGGCCATGGGCACCAGCGAGGCAGCATTCACATACAGGGAAAGCTGGACAGGCAGGAGTGCATAGTTCAGAAGGGCACAGGGAGCGGGTAGCCACAGGGAAGGGAGAGGAGGAGGGTTTGTTATGGTGGGGGATGGTAATTCTGGTGTGAAATCAAATGTACATGCACTGTTGAATGTACACGCTCTGTAAATTTGCACCCAATGCACAATAAAATTTTTTTAAAAAATCAGATGTGGTACTGTACTGGGCAAATCTGCTGCAAAAGATCTCTTTAAAGTGCCGAAATTACATGAAGATGCTACTTTGAAGACTAAGGTGCGCCTAACCTAAGCCATGGTATTTTCAATTGCCTCATGTGCACGTGAAAGCTGGACAATGAAAAAAAAAAAAAAAGAAGACCACAGAAGAATTGGTGTATTTGAATTGTGGTGTTGGCAAAGAATACTGAAATTACCATGGACTGCCAGAGAAATGAACAAATCTGTCCTGGAAGAAGTGCAGTCAGAATGCTCCTTAGGAGAAAGAATGGCCAGACTTTGTCTCACCTACTTTGGTCTTGGTGTAAGAAGGACCAGTCCCTGGATAAGGATCAGCGAGAAAGGGGAAGATCCTAAAGGTGAATTGACACAGTGGATGCAATGATGGGCTCAAGCAGAGCAAGGATTGTGTGCAGAGCGCAGGACTGAGCAGTGCTTCATTCTGCTGTACATGGGGTCACTATGAGTCAGAGCTGACTTGATGGCACCTAACAGCAACACGCACTCCTGGCGGGTGTGGAAAATGGTTCAGCCACTTTGGGGAGCTTTTTGGAGGTATTGAGTGATATGGACAATGGACTCAAACACAGCAATGATCCTGAACATGGCACAGGACTCGATAACGTTTTGTCCTGCTGTACACAGGGTCACCCGAGTCGGAGCTGACGCAACAGAAACTAACAAGAAGTGAGACGGAGAAAGTGCAAATCCCTTCACAATAGAAATCCAATCTTGTATATAAACTCCAGAACAATTCCTGCCTAAGTACACAGGAAGATGTTTATTGCAGCATGTTTGTAGTGATAGAGTTGGAAATAACTTAAATATTCTTCAATGAAAAAAAACAAACTCACTGCCATCAAGTTGATTCTGATTCATAGCGACCTCCACAGGGTTTCAAAGGCTGTAAATCTTCATGGAAGCAGACTGCCTCATCTTTCTTCCATGGAAAAGCTCGTGGGTTCAAACCACAGACCTTTTTTGGTTAGCAGCCAAATGTTTAACCACTATACCACCAGAGCTCCAAAATATTGTTCAATAGGCCGTGGTTAAATAAAATATGATATGTGTAAATGATGGAATACAGTACAACAGTCAAAAAGAAAGAAGTAGATCTGCATTTATCAACATGAATAGGTCTCAAAGAAACAGAATAGAAGGCATAGCAATATATCACTTATGGACATTAAATATTCACACATAACAATATCACGTGTTGTTTACATAAATGCATACATAAGCATTGAAAATGTGCATGCATTTATACATGTAAATAAAGCAGACAGAGAGAATTTAAGAAAAATGCCTAGTGGGAAGAGGAATGGGATTGGAAATGGAAGACTAACAGAAAATAGTAAATATAATAATAATAATAATAAATTAAAATATGTAATAAGTATGTGCCAATCTTATGCTCTTTAAGGATAGATCTGGGCTCAATTCATCTTTCTAGCCACAAAACATCGAGCCTTACCAGTAACGGTGCTCAATAAATTTCTTGAGTGGCTAGACGACTATTCACCAAACAGAACATGGCTGAGTCTGATGGGCTTCATCAGGGGATTTGTGTAATGATTCATATGAATATTTTCCTTTTGAGGCTGGCATCATTTGCCTCCAACTGTTTAATCTCATCAAGCGGTACACTCACAATTTCAAGTTATTTCTTGTGAGACTATTATCATTGCTTTTTTTTTTTTTTTTTAATTTGCAATTGTGTTCCTAATGCATCTCACTCCCAGCAGGTTTTGAGCCATCTGTGATAAAGGAGAGGAGCCTGGATGGTGCAGCGGTTAAACCATTGGGCTGCCTACTAAAAGGTTGGCAGTTCAAACCTACCAGGTATGCCGCTCCACCTGAGAAAGATGACGTAGTTGGCTTCTGTAAAGATTACAGCCTTGGAAACCCTATGAAGCAGTTCTACTCTGTCTTATACGGTTGCTATGAGTTGGAGTGGGTTTGGTTTTGGTGATTTGCCTTTCATGCTGAGTATTTTTCTGTTCAATTTTCAGGTGATGCACTATAAAGAATCTTTATTTTGTTTCAGTTGATTGAAAAGGAGGCCTAGGTATTGAATAAGATGCATTTGTTCTCTTTTCAACTGTTTCCAAGTGTGGAAATCTCTTCCCTCAGATACCCACATGGCTTCCTTCATGCCTTTGTTCAAATGTCATCTTTTGGACAAGCTTCCACTATTTAAAATAGCATCTTCACTACTCTTCAGCCCCTTCACCCTGATTTATTGTTCTCAGTGGCACTTATTACTGTAGCATATTATGTCTATCTATTTATTATCTGTCTCCTCCACTGGAATGAAAACACATTCCATAAAAAGAGACTGTTTGTTTTGTTGCTGCTGTATTTTCATAACAGGAACAGTGCCTGGAACACAGAAACCCAAACCCAACCCAACCCATTGCTGTTGAGTCAATTCCAACTCACAGCAACCTGATAGGACAGAAGAGAACTGCCCCATAGGGTTTCCAAGGCTGTAATCTTTGTGGAAGCAGGCTACTACATCTTTCTCCTGCAGAGTGGCTTATGGGTTCCAACGATTGACCTTTTGGTTAGCAGCCGAATGCTTTAACCACCACTGCTAGAGCTCCTTGGAACAGAGAAAACACCCACTAAATATGTACTAGTTTCATGAATGATGAATTTTCTGAAGAGTTTTTAAGTAACGTCTCCATTATACACCTATTCAATTCCGTATGTTTCTTATAAGTAACCCAATAAGCAATTTTTCTCCTGTTGTTAATCTTCTGTCCTATCTATATATTTATTCATCCAGTATTAATTGATCTACTACTATGTGCTAGGTATCCTGAGGTTGTACAGAGGGTTAACGCACTTGGCTGCTAACCAAAAAGTTAGATGTTTTAGTTTACCTAGAGGCACCTTGGGAGAAAGTCCTGGCCATCTATTTTGGAAAAATCAGCCATTGAAAAATCTATGTAACACAGGTTTACCCTCATACACATGGGGTTGCCATGAGTCAGAAATGACCCGACTGCAACTGGTACTATGTGCCAGGAACTGTGCTGGGTGCTAGGTAATTCTGCAGCAAATGAGACAGACCATTCCTCAGAATTTTTGTTTTGCTTTCAGCAATGACAGTGACCTCAATTTTCTAAGGTCAGCACAGATTCATTAAACGCTTACTGTGGGCTGAGCACAGTGTCAATCTCATTACATCAATTCTCTTTCAAATTTCACAATTTTCTGAAGTTGATGGTATAAGAGTGTTTCCAAATTTCTTTTCCATAAACTTACAGTTTATTGGCAATAACTAAAACGACAGAGTTCTCTTGCAAAATTTAGCCCATGGTTTTTGATGACTGGGACCCATCTTTTTGCAAATTCCAGTCCCACTGTGTCACCAATCTTTGGATTTGGAGGTAAAGAACTCACAAAAAGCTACTTTGACTTTATCAGCTGTCTTAGCTCTTTCAAGATCGAATTATTTTCTGCTTTGAATTTTTTGTTGAAATCATGTGTTTTCAGTAATGGTAGGCATTTTGAATGAACTGAAAAAAATTTTGTAGGTAATATGGATTTTGATAAAATTAGTGGGATGGCACATAACAACAAAAACAACATGTCCAAAGGGGTCTCTCATTCTGAGAGTGGGATGAGGCTTGTTTCTTTAGAATCATGCAGTTATACAGGCCCCTACCACGTGGCAGCATGCACTAAAAATGGAATAACAAATTCCCACTAAATAGAGGTGGAAAATATAGATGAGCAGTATATATCTCATGGGCCACAAAAGGGTTAAACCACTGTCCACATTAAAAAGAAAAGTAGCCAAAAACCCGAACAAGCCAGTGTGAGGTTGGGACTATACGCTGGATCTGGCAGAACTTCAACCCATACAAATCCTGGATTTTCACATGAGTCAGTTCATGAGGTGCAGCACTGTCTGGTTGGAAGTGAAGGCATTTTTTGTTGATCTAAGCTGGATAAACACTTCTAGACAGCGGCAGAGTACACCACCACGTGGGCCACCTACAGAGCACCTGCAAAGACCCCCATCCCACCTGCCACCTTGTCTCCTAGGGAGACATACTCTTTGTGTGTTGAGCCCATCTTTACCTTCAACTGCACAGATTTATTTAGCTACTATGTTCCCACTTGAGGGTTTTATCCAGAAGAAGTGCAGACATACATGGTCATGAGGGCTTTCAAATTGAAGGGGATACCAAACATGTTTACAGACAGTCACGCTCAGCACTGCCCGTTCACAAGAAAGGACTTTTAAGACACCTCAGTAATTTTTCTATCATTTCAGAGACAAGGAAACTGACCATCAGAGAGATTAAGGGGCTTTGTCAAGGTGTATTCGTGACTGGTTTGGGATTTATACCAGGTCCTGCCTCCCAAAACCATGCCCTGAGGTGAGTCCCCTCCAATATGACCACTTTTACTTATTGATGCCTCTACCAATTTCCTGTTTGTCTCTCTCTCTGAGAAGCAGGAGGACTAGCCCCGGAGACAGGAGCCCTGGGTTCTAGAGTCTAGATCTGGATTCTAGGAGATCTGGATGATTGTGTGACTTTGAAGTGTGTGACATCCCCCTCTAACTTTTGAGTTTCCTCATCTATAAAATAACATCATATATAAACCAAAAACCAAACTCACTGCTATCAAGTCGATTCCATCTCATAGCGACCCCCATTAGGTTTCCGAGGCAGTAAATCTTTACTGAAGTAGATTGCCCAGTCTTGCTTCTGTGGAGTGGCTGGTGGATTTGAACCATCAGCCTTCTGGTTAGCGGTCAGATGCCTTAGGCACTGTGCTAAAAATGGAATAACAGATTCCCACTAAATAGAGGTGGAAAATATGTGAGCAGTATATATCCCAGAGCTCCTTGAAATCACATATAGAAATGCAACATTCAAATATGTAGAACAGGCGAACATCATGGAGATTCTCCAGTGGCATCCGCGTGGGGATTTCTGGGCTCTGCCCACGTGGCCTTCCCTTACCACTGTGAGCCTCACGGATGGACTTCAGGGAGACTGCCAACTCTGCAGCACCACATGCTGAATTGTGTGTGTGTGTGTGCATATTTCATCACTCTCAAAGGGGTCCACGGTCCCAATAAGGACCAGTAATAGCTAAGGTGCAGCAGATGTCCTGCTAAATAAAATACTTTCTATACAGTAAGTCAGCTCATCCTTACAGCATGCAGATGAGTGGGTACTGATGATGTAATCTCCATTTCATAGATGAGAAAATGGAGGAACAGAACACACAAGTAACTTAAGTAACTTGTCCAAGGTCGTAGTGCTAACAAATGTTTTTCTAAACATCTCTCCCAACTACTTCTCCTCCTTCCCAAAGGTAAACACTGTCCTGTTTCCTAACACCATAGATTAGTTTAGCCTGTTTTTGGATTTTATACAGTGTATATCTCTTGTCTCTGGCTTCTCTCAACATGTGTTTGTGAATGTCATCTATGGTGGGACCTAGAGCTCTGTAAGAGACATAGAGGTTACCAGAGTCATTGTCTAAGGCAAAGGCTCTCCCTATTTTCCACTACCCCTCCTCTGTCTTCTAATAGTGCTTCCAATTGGCTAATTCTGCCCAGAAGCCTATAGGTAAGGGAATCTGGGAAATATAGTTCCCTGTAATATGGTGCGGAACACAAAAGGAGTAGGGAACGTGTCTGAAAGCAAACAGGTGAGCAAATGGCCCAAAGAACCACTTTTTTTCCTTGAGTGCAGTTTTAGTGGATCTGTCCATCAAGGTGCTCTTCCTACCTTGGCTGAAAGGTAAGTACAGGTAGATGCTGCAGGGCAGGCCAATTGGATGCTCTCTCTGGAAAGTGGAATCTCAATAAGAGAGACCCATCATAGGGCAAGACCACATGGATGTTAGGACCCAGGACAGAGTGTCTACTAGTTATTGTCTTTAAGATTCTGCCCTTACATCTTTGCCTGGTTGGAACCTTACCTCATTCAGGTCTCTACTCAAAGGTCTTCTTCAGAGAGATGCTTCCTGACCATCTGAGAGAAAACACCCAGTCGCCCCATCACTCTATCCTTCCTCTCTGCTTTATTTTTCTTCCTAGCACTTAGCGAAGCTTGCTAGCATATTATAGATTTACTTTTCTAATCTTTTGATTATCTGCTTCATGCACTAGGAAGTAAGTGCTCTGAAGGCAGAGCTTTGCTACCTTGGTGTACCCCTAGTGATATGATAAATAATATTTGGCACGTGGTAGGCACTCAATAAATATTTGTTGAAGAAGTGATGGACTAATGGATTGACTGACTGACTGAATGAATGGGAGTGTTTAAGACAGGGAGATACATTCTAATTTTAGAAACACCACTTTAGCTGAAGAATGATGAATAGATTACAGTGGGGTAAGATTGTAGGCTTGTTGGGAGACTGTTAGGAGGCTAATAGGGCATCCAGGCCTGTGATGATGGTAGCTCTGACCAGCATGGAGAGCGAGGGTGGTGGAGAGAAGTGGACAGACTACAGAGAGGCTTGGGCTGGTATAGCTCCAGGATTGATGACCAGGGAGATGAGAGACAGGTAGGAGTCAAAGATGATCTTCAGAGTTTTGCATTGGACAACTGGAGATTATGGTGCCATTTACAGTTTGTGGCTGTAACCTGTTTGAAACCAGAGGTGGAACCTCAAACCCATGAGAATGGTGTTGGGATTCCCCATGTGACTCCAGAAGACACTGATTAAAGATGCACGCCCTCCTTCACAGCTCCCTCCATGTTCTTCTAGAGTGAGGGGATGACTCCCTGCAGACAAGGGAGAAGGTACTGCTGCGGTCCCGGCTGCTGGGCATAGGTTATGTTGGTGGTTTCGGCAATGCAGGCATTTCAGACTTCCCGACATTCACACAATTGAGGCTCCCTTAGGATCCCCATAGAAATGTCATCCAATAACCAGCAAATACCTCCGGCCCCTCATGCTGCAGTGCTGCAGATGACCTTGGTGGTAATGACCTTCAGAGGAAGATCAAAGTGAGCACCAGGCTCGTTGGAGGAGGCTCTCTAACCCCACAGACTTCAAAGGGCACGGCCACTGCCTCTCCAGCCTGGTAACAATTAGGACTGTTTTGCATCAAATGCACCAAGATGAAATTGATGGCAACTTGCTAACAATCTAGGGGTAGCCGGCACCCCAGCTTTCATTCTGGCAACTCTCAGGATACACTAGGACAACTGACTATTTTTATTTATTTATTTTTTAGTTAATATTTTGAAATAATTTGTGTTGTTAACACTAGGATTACAATCTCCCCTCTCTCTCTCCTATTAATATTACTAATGATTACTTCTTATTACTATGTTTTCTTGGCAATACCTCTTCCTTTTCCATTATTAAAGACAAATTTCTCAGGGCTCCATTCTTGGTTTTCCTCCCTCACCTCTTTCAGGCTCTCTTCCTTGGAAATTCCTTGGTGTCATCTCTTTGATTTTTTCTGGAGGGTGGGGTATATAAAGGCTGTAGTAGAAGACAGATTAGGAAAGTAAATAGTTTGAAATGAGGCTGTGAGCACATTTAGTATCATACTAGCAATTTTTACTTTCTTCTTTAGGTAATAGGAATACAAACAGTTTTTATTCAAATGATAAAGGGCTTTGCATTAGAAATACTTAACCTGGCCATGATGTAAAGATAGTTTGGGACAGGGTAAAAATTTAAGTTAGAGACCATTAAAAGGTTTGGGCAATAGGGAATTAATGTTTTAACTAGAGAAGTAAACATGGGAAGAAATATTTTCTCAAAACATTTCATAGTTGAAAATGTTAGGATTTAGGACCTAATTGGACATGACAATTAATCAATAGAGAATGGTCTAAGAGATTACTTTTTTTAAAAAATTGTGCTTTACATGCAAATTTATAGAGCAGAGTTTGTTTTACATTCAACATTTCATGTACATTTGGTTTTACTCCCCAATTACCTTCCCCAACCCTAACCCAGTCTCCTCCCCTCCCTACCCAGTACCTCCTGCCCTGTGCCCCTCACAGTTATGCACTCCTGTGTGTCCTGCACTTCCTCCCTGCGAATGTTGTCCCTCTGGTGCTCCGTGGTCGATTGCTCCAAGGGATGCATCTCCATAGAGTATGTGGGTGCATCACCCTGGGTTCAGTGGTCTGCATGTATGTCTTGTTTACTATTGGGCTGAGAGCCAGTCCCTGGGAGTGAGTTTTATTCCAGGCCCGAAGTGTATCCCAGGGTCATAGTCCTGGGGGTCCTACCAGACTCCATCCGACCAGTAATTCTGGTCATTATTGTTTTTGGATTTTGTTCCATGTTTTTCCTCCCACTCTTTCCAGGATCCCCAGGTTTGATCCTTTCCTGAGTGGTTGGTATTGGTAGCCAGGTACCATCTAGCTCTTCTGGTCTCGAGGTCCATCATGTCCTAGGGCTGGTTGCTTCCAAATACCCTTTGTTTTTTGCATTCTTCTTCACTTCCCATGATAGGAGACCATTAGCTGCATCTTAGATGGCCACTTGAAAGCTTTTAAGACCCCAGTTGCTGCTTAACGATGTAGGTTGTAGAACAAGATTTTTATGTATTTTATTTTGCCAAGTGAGTCTGGTGTCCCCCAAAACTGTGGTCCTGAGTCCGTAGATCCGTTGGATCTCTCTCCCACAGTGTCTGGCTGTCTGTGAGGGATTGCTCTATGTCTCTTCTGTTGTTTCTGTAAGGATTGCAGGTGTTTTCTCTCACTGGTATCTGTGCAAGATTAGCCTCAGTTGAGTCTATCCTTGGTCTTGAGTATAATCCTGTTCACTGACCCCCATATGACCTTCTTAGAAGTTCATGTGTTTATCTGTAGCCTGGTGTTTGGTGTTAATGGTAGTGCAGTATTGTAGACATACTGGTATTAGTCTCTGTCATCTATATCTTATGTGCACAATTTGGTGTCCTCCAATGTTATCATGGTGGTCACAGACTCTTTCCATACCATCCCTCCCCTTGCCCACCTCAGCGTGTGACCCTCAACTAGCCCGAAGTTATTCCCTCCCCTTTCCTCCCCACCCCAAAAACCTACAAAGTGAGTTCCCTTCCTTAAGCAAATCATTCCTTGTCTTTTTTATAGTAATGGGCTCATACAATATTTGTAGGACAACTGACTTTTGTTCTAGGTTCAGTTATCTAGTGATGGATGAATTCTTGCCCACAGCAGCACAAAACCCAAATCCAGCCAATCTCTAAGACAGAGTTTCTTTCGGCTCCATGGATTTCAGTCCTGCTTGGCAGTTTGGGTGGGCAGCGGTTTTTTGATGACAGAGAGCATCTTTGGCTGGCTGCTTCTCCACCATGGAGGAAGTTATCCCACTGGAGGGGGCTTGCTATCCCACACAGGTCAGGGGCATCTTGGGGAACATTTGTCCATCCAGATAAGACCCGGGGCTATTGCAGGCCCAGCAAAGGATGGCATGTTCTTTTTTGTCTGGCCTTCTAGCCTGAAAGGCCCTTCCTGCCCCTTCTTTACCTGGCCAACCCTCTCTGTCCTGAGGCTCTTCGATCCAGCATCATTTCCTCCAGCAATGCCGCTCTGCCCTCTCGCCTGCCTGCCTCCTCAGGCTTCCACAGGCCCTGGCTCCCGCCTCCTGCTGCTAATCACACTGGAGAGCTCCTTGCTTCTCTCCCTTCCTAGACGAGGTTAAGGCAGGGACTGCATGCCGATTTTCTTTGTGTCCCGTGCCCCTAGCACAGTGCCTGGCATGTGGTAGGCCCTTGGTAAATGTTCATGGAGAGAATGAAATAAATTTACGACGTTATATTGGTGAGAAAAAAGACAGGAAGATATAAATGTGTAAATAATCTCAGAAGCAGTAGGATTCCTCAGTGCCAACTCCCATGGGACAAATCAGGATTGGGAGACAAAGGGCGAGGTCCTTGGCTGTTGTCTGATGCTGGCCTCTCTCCTTTCTTTTGAGACAAGCATCCAGGACTTCAGTTTGGAGACCTGGGTTGAGGCTCTCCTCTGCTACTTGTTTGCTGTGTGGCCCAACCAGGTCAGTTCCTCCTCTGGGCCTCTGTTTTTCTTTATGAAGTAAAGCAGTTGGACTACATACACAGAGTTAAACAAACCAACAAGAAGCCCAAACCCGTTGCTGTCGATTTGATTCCAACTCATGTTGTTGTTGTTGTTGTTGTTGTTGTTTTGCCGTCGAGTCGGCCCTGACTCATAGCGACCCCTCCTTGGGTTTCCGAGGCAGTATCACTACGGAAGTAGGATTGCCCAACCTTCCTTCTGAG
>NW_006921618.1:8111015-8130407 GCF_000298275.1 Orycteropus afer afer | reverse complement strand
GAGGCAGTATCACTACGGAAGTACATTGCCCAACCTTCCTTCTGAGGAGTGGCTGGTGGGTTTGAACCGCCAGCCTTTTGGTTAGCAGTCAAGTGCCTTAGGCACTATGCTACCAGAGCTCCCATATATCTCTATAATAAAGTACAATGTTTTAGGGCACTTGCTTACCTGACCACATCATCAGGAAAGACCAGTTGCTAGAAAAGGGCATCAGGTTTGGTAAAGTGGAGGGGTTGGTGAAAAGAAGGGAACCCCTCAATGAGATGGATTGACGGTATAGCCCCAACAACGGACTCAGACATAGGAACAAGCATGAGGATGGCACAGGCTGGACAATGTTGTGTTCTGTTATATAGAAGGTCGCCAAGGTGAGGAGCTGACTCCATGGCAACCAATGACACAAACCCCAAGGAGTATTCTAAGTGCTTTATAAGTATTAATTTAATTCTCATTTAATCTTCAAAACAGACCTATGACGTAGGGGAAACTCAGGCACAGAAAGGTTGACTAACTTGTCCAAAGTCACAGAGCAAGTAATGAATGGGACTGGGGCTTTTACTCAATAATTTGTTTCCAGAGGCTACCACTTACCCCTGAAGCTTTCTGTGGTTTACCTCTCAGCCGAATGATTTTATAAAACTTATTCCCGGTTTAAAATGGAACCTCTGCTATTTTTACATTGAGATATGATTTTTAACTGATCACTTCTGCGAGAGGCCAGAGCATCCCACCTTTGTTCTCTGCCCCTCATGTGGATTTGACAGGAAGCAGATGAGGGTGCAGGCTTAGGAGCCGGCAGAACTGGCTTGGCACCGCCCATTGCCCACCAGCTGTGCAACATGGGCAGGTCCCTTCATCTCTTGGGGCCTTGGTTCCTTTACCAGTGAAATGGAGATAGTTCCAGGACCTTTCTCCTTGGCAGTGGTGAGAATGAAAGGAGATAATGCAGGGAGGGATGCCAGATTTAGCAAGCAGAAAGACAGACTGCTCCATGAAATCTGAATTCCAGATAAACAATGCATGGTTTTTTAAAATATAAGTATGCCCCCACATAATATTTGGGACATGTTTAGGCTAAGAAATTGTTTACCTGGAATTCAAATTTCCTTGGGTGTCCTGTGCTTTATCTGACAACCTTCCACAGCGGGGGAGCACTTAGCACCGTGCCTGTCCCAGGGTAAGCACCCAGTTGAAGCCCGGACTGTAGTTAACATCTATACTCACCCACGTTTGGACTCCCCTGATCGGTGGTAACAGTGAAGCCCATAGAACCCGTTGCCATGGCGTTGACTCAGACTCATAGAGACCCTATAGGACAGGGTACAACTGCCCTATAGGGTTTCCAAGGCTGTAAATCTTTACTGAAGCGGTCTACCTTATCTTTCTCCCAAGGAGTCTCTGGTGGGTTCGAACTGCTAAAGGACAGATCTTTCGATTAGCAGTCAAGCGATTAATCTGTGCCACTAAGGCCCCTTGATGACAGTGAACCTCTGATTATCCCTTTGCCTAGTTTGTAGATTTCAGGGGACTGACTTGGAAATGTAGCAGAGGAGGGTGAATGGGACTTTCGAAACACAAGTAGACCCACGGAGATGCCACTCTTCACCGTACGCAGGACAGAAATTCCAGATCTCCCTGGTCTACAGTTGCGATTGCCAGTCTCCAGCCTATTAGGTGCCCTCTAGTTAATTCCCCATCCAAGAGCGCCATCTAGTGGCAGATTCTGGTCTGTCAGCCCGTGTGCGGGGCTCTAATAATAGAGGCTCTGACAGAGGATGGAGTAAGGAGTCCAGAGAGCCCTGGATAATGTTATACTACATACTCCAGCCCCAAGAGAGCCTCCCCTCTTATTCCCTCAGGTGTCCTGATTTTCTTTTTCTGGGCCCTCTCTGCTGTCCCTAGCTCCCCACTGACACTCATAACCAGTTGCCGTCAAGTTGGTTCTGACTCACGATGCCCTGATACGTGTCAAAGTAAAACTGTGCTCCATAGACTTTTCAATGGCTGAGTTTTTTGGATGCAGATCTCCAGACCTTTCTTCTGAGGCACCTCTGGGTGGATTTGAACGCTAACTTTTTGGTTATAGCACAACGCTTAGCTGCTTACGCCACCCAGGGACTCCTCTGATACTTGACACTCATATCATTTACAAAGCAACACTGAAATGTTCCATCGAGGTCCTCAGAGGCTGCAGGTGTGTGAGAAAGAGCGCTGGATCGGAACTCACAAGCATGCTGGAACCCAGGGAGACTACTTACTAACTGTGTGACCTCAGGGAAACTCGTGGAACTCCTCTGAAGCTATTTAAATTGTAAGATTATGATAATAATCCATCTTACATACCTTAAAGGACTTTTGTGAGGAATTACTGGTTTGTGAACACAAAATGTTCTGAAAAGTGTAAAGTGCCATCACCGTGTAAGTGATTAAATAGTATATGATTATACAGCATCTATAATTATATAGTAGAATATTCATAGCAGTAATAACAGTGACATTTCCCCGGGCACTCTAACACTCCGCTTTGACCAGTGAACACCTGGAGGCATTTATACCTCCCAGCCTCTACTGTTTGCACCAACTTTCATACCTAGGACCCCCCCCCCCCCCAGGTTGGCCCTTCTGGGCTGCATTTGCAACCACTAGCATCTGGGAGGCAGAAGGGCTAACGTGGTGGTAAAGAGGCCCAGCTCTGCTGGCAGTTACCCAGCCTCTCTGTGCTCAGTTTGCTCATCTGTTTAATGGGGATGATAGAGCACAGCCTCCCTTGTTATGAGGATTAAATGAGATAATAAGTGGGAAGCACCTGGCAACTTTAGTGAACTTTAGATATTAGTTACAATTCTTCTTTCTTCCGACACTGGCTACTGTTCTGTGTGCTCAACTCCTCAAGGGCAGAGGTGGGTGAAGGGGGGCAGTTGCTGAGGGTTTGCAGAGGGGGTGTCAAAGAGGAGCTTTCTGGGTGCATGGAGCAGTAGGCAGAGGCCTGAATGCATGAAGCAGCAGGGTGTCATCAGGGGAACTGAGTGCCTTGGGATGGTTGCTGCAAAGGGTGGCAGGCGGCAGTAGATGAGTGTGGGGAGGCAGCGGGGGTCAGTGCATGGAGGGGTTCTTTGTGCTGGCTCAGTGGGGTGATTTGGACGCCATGCTTTTGGGGAGCGTGTGTGTTTTAGAGTGAGGCGTGCAAGCGGAGGGCAGGTGATGATGCAACCCCTGTAGCAGCGGTGTGGAGGGTGGGAGAGAGAAACCAACAAGCAGGAATTCATCATAACCTCTTCCTGGAATGTAAGGTCCCTGGGTGATACAAATGGTTTTCGCTTGAGTACTAACCTACAGAGTGGTGTTTGCACCCATGCAGCTGCTCTGTGGAAGAAAAGCCTGGTGACCTGCTTTCATAACGATTGTTGTTGTTGTTATGTGCCGTCAAGTCGGCCCCGACTCATAGCGACCCCTCCTTGGGTTTCCGAGGCAGTATCACTATGGAAGTAGGCTTGCCCAACCTTCCTTCCGAGGAGTGGCTGGTGGGTTTGAACCGCCAGCCGTCTGGTTAGCAGGCAAGTGTCTTAGCCACTATGCTACCAGAGCTTCTTTCATAAAGATTAGAGCCACGAAAACCTTATACAGCAGTTTCTCTCAGTAACACACACGTCACCGTGAGTTGGAACTGACTCGACAGTAACAGGCTTGCTTTTCTGACTTATTCCTGGAATGAGGGCAGTGGGTGGAGTGGGTGTTGAGGAGCGGATCGGCTAGATGCATGTGAGGAAACGGACCTCCTCATTCACTGGGTGGGAGAACATGGGTCCCTCTGTTTGGATGGCTGAGTGGATGGACTGGGAATCCAAGAAGAAAAAAAAAAATATCTTGAGAAAGATAGTGAGTTTAGCACATTATGAGTTGAATTTGAGTTGCTGTTCAATAAGCAAGTCAAACTGCCAGATGCCAGGTACTGGGTTATGTACTTCGTTCCAAACCCAAAAGCTCTGTACAGTCCTGTCATCATCCTCACTTTACAGAAGAAGAAACTGAGGTTCAGGGAGGTCAAGTCTCTTCCCAAGATCACACAGCTCGTGAGTGGTAGGGCCAGGATTCTAACCCTGTCTGCTGTCGATGCCTGGTAGGAGATGAAAACTTGAGCATGCATTTTCAAAGTTCCCATCATGAAACTCAAGCCTGGCGGTGACCAATTGTTAAGGCTGGGCCCTCAGAGTCGTCTCAGAAGCCCAGGGAGACTCTGGCTGTTCTCTTCCTGTTCCCAGAGAAACCCTGATTCCAGTCCTTCTCCAAGACTCAGCCTTGGCCAAACTTCCCCTGGACCAGAGCAGCCTGCTGACCCACAGAGAGTAGTGACCGTGGGGCCTGCTGTCCAGCCCCTCACCAGGCCACCTCCTCTCACAAGGGCTCCCAGTGGATCAGCACAGATACAGGACTGGGGGTTATTTTGCCACTTTGGGGACTGGTAAAAAGGGGAAGAGGGGAGAGATGCTAAGGAGAGCCTCCGGAACCTCTTCTGAGGCAAGCCAGTGAATTAGGGGCACCAAGCAAATAATAATGAAGATCAAGGCGGAACTCACCATACTTTGCCTTAAGAGCTGGCGTCTTCCTTATTTGGTCCTCACAGCAACCCAGTGATGTTGTTGCTATTGAGTTGGCTCTGGCTCATAGCAAGCCCATGAACAACAGAGCGAAATGTTGCCTGGTCCAGCACCGTCCACACGATCCCAGGGAGCCACAGAGTTCTTATTGGCTAATTAGATCTCCAGGCCTTTCTTCCTAGTCTGTCTTAGTCTGGAAACTCCACCAAAACCTGTCCACCATGGGTGACCTTGCAGTGGCCTAGCTGCCAGCATCATAGCCACATACAAGCCATACGGTACAACAAACTGACAGATGTGACAGGTGGCTCTGTGATGTAGGTACTATTATTTTCCTCATTTCACAGAGGAGGAATCTGGGGCTCAAAGAGGGTAAGTAACCTGCCTAAGATCAAGAACCTGAGTGCCTGTCACTTGTCAGTATTCTTCCTCAACCCTCCCATTTTACCTGTGCTTCTGGTAGCCCCAGCAAGCAGAGGAAAAGGGGAGGCGGGGAACTGGGCTGATAAATCTTCCTGATGGGGCTTAAGTAAGGCAGTCAGGACTCTGGTCTCCACTCTGCTCCCAACCTGTGTGAGTGGGTGAGCTGTCTCTGCTCTGGGCTTAGTAAAATCCGTGCAATGAAGATGCGCATTTAGTTTAAGTTTCTTCCCAGAAGAAAATAACGTAATTCTAAGAAGCTTGGGACATAGGAAATATTTAGGGGTGTCAAGGAACCAGTGATCCTGGCACTTAGCTGGAGAGGTGAGGTCAGGAACCAGAACATGCCTCTACCTTGGTCCCTGTCCTGAGGTTGCAGTCTGTGAAATTGAGGTTTCTCCCAGCTTCGGTGCAAAGAAACCACTGGAGGGTGCTGTCTCCTCATAGTTCTGGCTGAGCTCACCTTGAATGGCCCAGAAGGTCCTCTTGAGCCTGGAGAGAATTTGGGAGGCCTGGAGCCAGCATCTGGGAGGCTCCTGGACTCAGCTGGACGGGTCATGCCAGCCAGTACCCCAGGGAATTGACCTTGAAAGAGCATTGACCAAGAGTCGAAACTCTGGGCTCCAGTTGCCTGTGACTCACCGTGAGCTCTGGGCAAATCGTTTCCTTCTCTGAGTCTCTGTTTCCACCTCTGTAAAATGGGAGCTGTGACGCCTGTCTGGTGAGGCTGTTAGAAGAGATGCTATAAACGAGAGAGTGGGTGGGATTTCTTTGAAGGACTCAGATGCTCTTGCTCCCAAAGAATCATCCAGTAACCCTTTTCAGGGAGAATAACATTTGATATGCTTTGAACTAGTTTAGGCACTTTCCCTAGACTGTCTGTTTAAATTCTCACAAAGGCCCCTTGAGCTTAGAATTATTATCATAACGCCTTCACAGCTGGGCGGTTGGGGTGTGTGTGTGTGGGGGATCAAACCAGGCTCAGAGAGGTGACATGTTTGCCATGGGTCACCCAGCCACTCTGTGGCCTCCCTAAAATTCAAACCCCAGTCTGACTGGCTCCATCATCTTGCTTTAAGACACTGCCCGGCACTGTCCCACGCCAAGTCAGGTGGTGATCTGATGTATCTTACAAAAGTAAAATGATCTGAAGATCATTGTCTAGATTTAGTGCTGTGGAGATGTGAGTTTCTCTCCCAAAGGCTTTCCCCTTCCAAAGGGACCAATATGGCCTTGATATGGTTCAATAGGGTCAGCAACCCCCTGAGTTGATTTCGCAGGTTTCTCTTTCCTTGGGCTTGTGCACGATCCCTCCTCCTTGCTAGGAGACAAAGCTGGGCCTGGGACGCAGGTGGCTGTACTTGCGACTTGACCAAGTGCTCAGCATGAATAAATAAGTGGTTGTGGATGGAAGCTTATGGTTTATCCACAGACTCCCTGAGATGGGGTGCAGGGTACTTGCTGTGGGGGAGGGGCATCCCTCTGTAAGATTGTCTAACGGAAGGCTTTGTCGTTTTTCTCAGTTTTTATTTTCATCTTGACACAAAAAAGATTGTGACGTTTGCATGGTGGTAGAAGGGAGCCCTGGTGATGCAAAGGTGAAGCACTCAGCTGCTAACAGAAAGGCTGAGGGTTCGAATCCACTCAGTGCCTCAGTGCAGGGAGAAAGACTTGGTGATCTGTTCCCACAAAGGTGAGAAAATCCTATGGGACAGTTTTACTCTGTTGCATGGGGTCACTATGAGTTGGAATAGGCTAGATGCCAATGGGTTTTAAGGTATGGATAAGGAGCCTTGGTGATGCAGTGGTTAGGGGCTCAGCTGCTAACTGAAAGGTTGGCAGTTCAAACCCACCAGCTACTCTGTGGGAGAAAGATGTGACAATGTGTTCCTGCAAAGATCACAGTCCAGAAAACCCTGTGGGACAGTTCTACTTGGTCACATGGGGTTGCTATGAGTCCAATAGTGACTCGAGGGCACCCAACAACAGCAACAGAGAAGTAGAAGTGTGGTTCAATTTTCACAATTTCTGCCCTCCTTCCCCAACCCCTGCCTTTCTTTCAGCTTCAGGAGGATGGCGATGGCTGGGGAGTGAGAGCCAGGAGTGCTCTGGAATCGCCCCACCTGGGAGCTTCTTAAGAGTCCCAAAGTTGCAGACTCATGGTGCTAGGAGGAGCCTTAGAGGTCAGGTAGGAGGCCCAGGGAGAGGAATAGTGCTGGTTAGTGGCAGGCCTGGGACCAGAGCATGTCTGTTCTCCTGCATCTCACCCCAACACATTTTACGAAGTCTCTCGCTGCCTGGAGTGTGGTTGCTAGAAGCTGAGCTACAGAGAGAGGTGATGGGGCAGGGATGGGGACAGGAAGATACTGACCCTGCTCTTTGAAAGCATTCACGGGGAGTTGATTGTCTTATCTGATGTCAGCCCCTAGGCAAATAGTGACCACAAAAAGCAAATATCATGAGAGTCAATGTGTAAACATGGAGTTGGTGGTTGCTTCAGTGTCAGACAGAGGCCAAGGCCCTGCGATGCTACCTCTTAGCTAATGCTCCTCTCCCTGCTCTGGAAGTGATGGCATCAGGGATGAGGGTCCCTCTGGATGCTGCAATGAGTTTGGAAGGAGGTTAGGAGAGTTCTGAAGGAGATGGGAGATGCAGCATGTCCAGAGATTAGGGGAAGGAAAGAAATGGCATCCATTCTTGGTCAGACCAGACTGTCTCATTTAATCCTGCCAAGGGGTAGGCATGATTATGCTTGTTTTGTAGATGAGGACATTGAAGCTCAGAGAGGTTAAGTAACTTGCCCACAGTCACACAGGTAGGAAGTGACAGAGCAGGGATTTGATCCCAAGTCTGTATGATTCCATTATGTTGTTAGTTGTCAGCATGCAATATTCTGTTGTGATCCATGGAATTTTCATTGGTTGATTTTCAGAAGTAGATTGCCAGACCTTTCTTCCTAGTCTGTCTTAATAGGAAAGCTCCACTGAAACCTGTCCACCATGGGACATTTGAGATACCAGTGGCATAGCTTCCAGCCTCATAGCAATGCACAAACCATCACAGTACGACAAACTGACAGATGGGTGGTGATGATTCCACTACCCTGGTATTTTTCAAAGTATGAACTAGGAAACATCATCAAAATCACCAGGAACACCGATCAAAAAGGAGACACTCATCCCCAATCTAGTGAACTAGAACCTCTGGTTCTTTGAAGACGCTTCCAGTGTGGAAGAGGGAGGTTTATCCTGCTAAGACTTGGAAATTATTGCTGTATAGCAGGAGCTGGCAAACTTTTTCTGCAATGAGCCAGATAGCAAATATTTTAGATTTTGGGAAGCATATAGTCTGCCACAACTACTCAACTCTGCTGTGGTGGTGTGAAAACTGCCATTGACAATACATAAATGAACGAGTGTGGCTGTGTTCCAATAAAACTTTATTTACAAAAACAGTGGTGGAGAACTAGATGGTGCCCAGCTACTACTGTCAGCCATTCAGAATGGGATCAAAATAGGAGATCCTGGATAAAGTAGGAGAAAAATGTGGAACAAAATCAAAATAATTAAAAAACCAAAATCAAAATCAGGCTTACTGGTCTGATAGAGACTGGTGAAACCCCTGAGAATATGGCCTGAAGTCACCCTTTGGGCCTGGAATTGAACTCGTTCCAGTAGCTTCCAGTTAAACAATAGACAGACCTATAACGTGAACATTTACACCCAGTAGGTAGAGTAAAGAACCATGGAATATCGAAAGGGCAGTGTTTGCACAGGGAGATAGCTCAGAGGGCAAGAATGCGTAGGAAAGGATATAGGGAAGAAACCACAGGGAGGAGGTGGGAAGAGATCTGTTATATTATGCAGATTGCAGTCAATGTCATGAAATAAAATGTGTATGAACTGCTGTATGGAAAATGAATTTGCTCTGTAAACTTTCAGCCAAATCACAATTAATAAACAAACAAACAAACTACTAACTAACTAACTAACTAACCTAAGCCTTAGACCTAGCCCAAGCCTAACACCACTTAACACTAACCCTAACCCTAAAAAATAATCAAACAAACAAAACTGAAGAAAGGTGGTGGGCTGGATTTGCCTACAGGTGGTAGTCTGCTGCCCCTTGCTTAGTCTATGGCATGGAACTCCTACTGTTGTTAGGGGCCATTGAGCCAATTCTGACTCATAACGCCCTCTGTACAACAGAGTGAAGCACTGCCTTGCCGGCACCATCCCCACAATCATCACCAAGCTGGAGCACATTGTCGCAGCCACTGTGTCGATCCATCTTGCTGAGCACCTTCCCCTTTTTTGCTGACCTTCTAATTTACCAAGTGTGACATCCTTCCCCAGAGATCCATCCCTTCTGACAACATGACCAAAGTATGAGAGGCAAAGTCTGGCCATTCTGACTTCTAAGGAGCATTCTGACTATACTTCCTCTGAGACAGAATTTTTTGTTCTTCTAGCAGTCCACGAGGAGTGCTGGTGGCCTAGTGGATAAGGCATTTGGCTACTAACCAGAAAATGAATGGTTCAAACCCACCAGCTTCTCCATAGAAGGAAGATGGGGTGATCCACTTCCATAAGATTGGAAACCCAATAGGGGTCGCTATGAGTTGGAATTGACTTGATGGCAGTGAGTTTGGTTTTTGAGTTTAGCCGTCCATGGTACATTCAATATTCTTTCCCAATACCACAATTCAAATGCATCAATATTTTTGCAGTCATCTTTATTCATTGTACAGCTCCCACATACATATGTGGCTACTGGAAATACCATGGCTTTGGTCAGGCACACCTTGATCTTCAAAGTGACATCTTTGCTCTTTAACACTTTTTAAAAGAGTTTTTTTGCAGCAGGTTTGCCCAATGCAATACATTGTTTGCCTTCTTGATTGCTGCTTCCATGGGCATTGATTATGGATCTAAGTAAAATGAAATCCTTGACAAGTTCAATCTTTTCTTTACCATCATTTATTCTTTATAATTTTTTCTTTATCATCATTTATCATGATGTTGCTTATGGGTCCAGTTTTAAGGACTTTTGTTTTCCTTATGTTGAGGTGTAATTCACACTGAAGGCTGTAGTCTTTAATCTTCATCAGTAAATCTTCAAGGCCATTTCACTTTCAGCAAACAAGGCTGTGTCACCTGCATATCACAGGTTGTTAATGAGTCTTCCTCCAATCCTAATGCTGCATTCTTTTTATAGTCCAGCTTCTTGGATTATCTGGACAGCATACAGATTAATAAGAATGGTGAAAGGATCCAACCCTGATTCACACCTTTCCTGATTTTCAACCATGCAGTCTACCCTCGTTCTATTTGAATGACTGCCTCTTGGCCTATGTATAGGTCCCTCATGAGCATAATTAAGTGTTCTGGAATTCCCGTTCTTTGCAACGTTACCCATAATTTGTTATGATCCACACAGTCTAATGCCTTTACATAGTCAATAAAATGCAGGTAAACATCTTTCTGGTATTCTTGCTTTCAGCCAAGATCAATCTGGCATCAGCAATGATGTCCCTCATTCCATATCCTCTTCTGAATCTGGTTTGAATTTCTGGCAGTTCCCTGTCAATATACTGATATAACTATTTTTGAGTTATCTTCAGCAAAATTTTGATTGTGTGTGATATTAATGGTATATATATTTTTTTTTATATAATTTCCACGTTCGGTAGGATCACCTTTCTTTGGAATGGGCATGAATATGAATCCCTTCCAGTCAGTTGGCCAGATAGCTACCTTCCAAATTTCTTGGCATTAATGAGTTGAATACCTTCAGCACTGCATCTTTTTGTCAAAACACGTCAATGGGTATTCCATCAATCCCTGGAGCCTTTTTTTTTTTTTGCCAATTCCTTCAGTGCTGGAACTCATAAAATCCTACATCCTAGATATAATTCAGTGTGTTTGCAGGTAACTAACATTAGGGAGCTCTGGTAGCATAGTGGCTAAGGCACTTGACTTAACCAGAAGGCTGGCAGTTCAAACCCACCAGCCACTCCCCAGAAGGAAGATGGGGCAATCTACTTCCGTAGTGATACTGCTTCAGAAACCCAAGGAGGAGTTGCTATGAGTGTCCGACTCCACAGCACATAACAACAACAACAACAACATTAGATGTGATATAAGAAAAACTCTGGAGTTTTAGTGGCCACATTTAATTTTGTGCTTGATCACATGAAGTTTGGTGTGGGTCACAGAAGCCTTCCCCATCTCATAGCTCCCCATGGAGTATTCAGTCTTCCAAGGGTAGTACTACAGAGATAGACAGATAGATAGATAGAGATAGAGATAGAGATGGAGAGAGAAAAAGAGAGAGAGAGAGAACACACCTAACTCTTAGCTCTGCCTGGAATTGACATGTGTTTCTCTACTCACATTGCATTGACTAGAGCCAGTCACATGAGCCCAACCTAACCACAAGCACAAGGAACATGTGGCTAATGGGTGAGAACTAAGTGTCTTTGCCTCACTGGATGCAATTCTCTGGTCCCCTTCCACCTGTAAGCATACCTGTACTTGCCACATCCTGAATCCAGATTTTAGTTTGGGGGAAAAAAAAAAAAAAAAAAAGCACACAGATGGTGGCTAGTATGTGGTGTGATTTAAAGGCATTAGCAGCACCTGTGTCACTTCTGAGCTAGTGCTGACTGTAGGGATTGAGCTTGATGGCTGGTCCATGGCAGGTCATGATCTGTGCTTGCTGAATGAGGGAGTGGCCAGGACCAGCCAGCCTCAGAAGGCCCTCTTTTCTCCCTGGGTTCTGGAAGATGGGGCTGAGAACCATGATATTGGAAGAGGCCTGGAGATCATAATACCAATATTTTTATTTGTCTATTGAGAAAATACAGAAGGAAACAACCTGTTCAAGGTAAAAATCTGAGGCTGGAAGCCAGGCCTACAGGATTTAAAGGAGAGCTGGAAAGATCCTGGACCTTAATCTTGGCTGAGTTTCTCAACTTATGGATGAAGAAATGCATAATGGAGTAGTAATGTGTTAGGCAGGCCAGGGTTTGAGCCTCTGCTTCGTCACTTACTAGCTGTGGGTCTCAGCTTGCTCATCTATTAATTGAGTTGTACCTGTGACTAAATGAGTTTCCAATCCTTTCCCCTACTTTGCTCATTCTGTATCCGGCTCTTCTCTTCTTGCATGCCGCAATTCTGTAGATGTTACCTCTGGCCCCAGCTAGAAGAAAGCCCCTTTGGGGCATGCCATGTGTGACCAGGGCACTAAGTTGGGCCTGGGCACATGGCAAACCCACCAGGGACCCAGGTAATGTATCTCAAAGCAAGCCCATGAGATGAGCATACCTACTTCAAGGAAAAATATAAAAGCATTCCAGAATCAAATTAGGTGTTTTTTTTTTTTTTTTTTTTTAGTTTTAGTGTAGCTCTCCAAGAGAGAGGCATAGTATACAGAGGGTCTCAAACTTATTTAACAATGGTGCTTCTCTATTTCTTGTGTCCCAAAGAAAAATACACATCATGGAACTCTGGAGAAGGGTTATAATATGGATAAGTCCTACAGTAAGCCTTGGATTTGGAAGACCTGGGTTTACATTTGGATTCAACCACTCACCAGCTGTGTGACTTTAGACAAGAAACTTAACCTCTCTGATTTTGAGGATTTTATGAGAAACTGACTCAGTGCCTGGCCATAGTGAGTGCTCAGTGCTTTTATTAAATAATAATTATCCTTGTGGCCCAGGCATTCTTATCACAATTGATAATTGTCAGTGCCATTTGACTAGGAGTTAGGGCATCTGGATTCTAATCCTACTCTGCCACACACAATCAGTGCAGCCCTGGCTGTCTTACCTCTCTGGGCCTCAGTTTCCTCATGTTCAGAATGGAGATAATCAAACCTTCTTCAGAGAGCTACTTGGAAGACAGCACAAGAGACAGGTTATGGAGGCACTTTGCATGCTGCACAATGCTACCTAGTGCTGAGTGCCATTGTCCCTGTCATACAGGGCCATCATAACCTCTCTGGGAGGTAGGAAGACATTTGTGGTGTATCAAAACCAGCTTATCTCAAGCGCCCCACGCACCTGACATACATATTGCTGAATGACAGGAGAAAGTGGAAACTGCTGACATGGCATGTTTGCGTTTCCATTCTTGAGCATATTTGTGTGCGTGCACACACACACATACCTTACTCTCAAGCACACTTGTAATCAGCTCAATGACTTCCTTGTTCCAGGTAGGAGAACACAAAAGCAAAGGGCTGGAAGCCACTTGTCTGGTTTAGATGCTATGTCCCTGCCAGATCAGGAACTAGGAAGCTATCTGGTGTAGGAGAAGGAATGTTGGGCTACCAGTTGGCCTAGATTCCACCCAGGCTCTGCCCCTTGTCTGTTGGGTGACCTTAAGTCTCACTTTCCTCATTTAGAAAATGGTGTCACTTTCCTAAGTCATCAAACAGGTAGGAAGTAGGTTTGTGCATTTGTTCAAGCCATTCATTCATGCATTCATTCAACTCACAACTATGCTTTGAGCACTTACTATGTGCCAAGCACAGCTAGATCATTTTAATTTGAGATTCCAAAGATTTGAAATTCAATCCTTTCTACCCTTTTTTGAGTAGAATTTCTTACTATAGAAATGGTAGATAGCTGGTCCAAGAATGCCTTGGGCTAGGATTTCATTCTAGGCAATTTTCTCTCTCTCTCTCTCTAAAGACAGTGGGCCTTGGTGTAAAAGGAGAGTCATCCTTCCATCCCTCCCTCCATCCATCTATCTACCCATCGACCATCCATCCATCCACCCATTCATCCACCCCACCTACTTTTGTATTGTTCTATTCAATCATCCATCTATTAATCCATCCAAGTATTTTTTGAACACTTACCATGTTCTTGGCCCAGTATTATGTCTGTTGGTCCCACACCTCCAGGAAGTCCTCATTGGTGCCCATGGCAACATGGGGTCTGAGTCAAAGGTGATGGAAAGCTTGGAATCTATATAGCAGTAATTCTGAATGCGTAGAATCCAGGGCATTTTTGGAATGACTTTGGTCACTTTGAGGGTGGTCAGGGCCAGAGGCTGCTCTGCTTAGTTTGCATACATCAGCCCCATCAATACGTGGCCCTTCCTTTTACTTCTCTTCTGGTCTTTGACTCTTCTCTGCCTCCATCTCTCTAAGAACACCTGAGACACTCAGCCCAGAACCTGTGTGAACTAAAAATAATCTTATGTGAGTGTATAAACAAAATATGGTATAGCCATACAGTGGAATATTAATTCAGTTATAAAAAAAGGATGAAGTACTAATACATACTACAACATGGATGAACCTTGAAAAGATTGTCCTAAATGAAAGAAGATACAAAAGGATACGTATTAAATGATTCCATTTATACAAACAGTTCAGAGTAGGCAAATTCTTAGAGACAGAAAGTAAATTAGTGATTCTCAGGGGCTGTGGGGAAAGGAGAATGTGGAGTGACTACAAATTGGTACAGTTTCTTTTTGGGGTAATGGAAACATTCTGGAAATAGTATTAATAGTTACATAATACTATGACTATACTAAAAAAAGAATGATACACTTTAAAGGGGTGAATTTTATGGTGTGTAAATTATATAAAAAAAAGATTTTGAAATTATTTTAAAACATCAAAAGACAAAACAAACTAGGAATAGGAGGGAAAATCCTCCACTTGAAAAAGGCATTTATGAAAACCCAAGGCTAACATCACACTCAATAGTGAAAGACTGAAACTCTCCCCTAATATTCTCAGGATATTAGAGAAAGACAGGATGCCTGCTTTCACCACTGCTATTCAACAGCAGAGCAAGGAAGTTCCAATCAGGGCAAGGAGGCAAAAAGAGAAAGAAAAGGCAGTCAAATGGAAAAAGAAGAGGCAAGTCATCTTTAATTACAGAGGACATGATCCTATATGCAAAAAATCCTGCAGATTCCACAAGAAACCTACTAGACCTGGTAAATGAATCCAGCAAAGTTGCAGGGTACAAGATCAACACACAGATATCAGTTCCGTTACTATGCATAAGCCATGAGCAATCTAAAATGGAAATTAAGAAAACAATTCCATTTACAATAGCATCTAAAATAATGAAATACCTTGGAATAAATTAAACCAGACACATGAATGATTTGCACACTGGAAACTATAGCACTTACTGTTGTTAAGGTGTCAATACCCAAAGTGTACTGCAGATTGAAGACCATCCATATAAAAATTCTAACAGCCTGTTTTTGCAGAAATGAAAAGCTGATCCTCAAATTCATATGGAATTTCAAGGGGCCCCAAATAGCCTAAACAATCTTGAAAATGAAGAACAAAGTAGGAAGGTTCACACTTCCTGATCTTAAAACCTACTTTTTAACCTACAATGCTACAGTAATTAAAACAGTGTGGTACTTGCATAAATACAGACATATAGACAAATGGAATAGAACTGAAAGTCCTTAAATGAAGCCATATATCTATGGACAATTGATTTTTGACAAGGGTGACAGGTCCATTCAATGGGAAAAGAATAGTCTCTCTGTTTAACAAATGGTTCTGGGACAATTGGATTTCCATATGCAAAAGAATAAAGTTTACCCATACCTCATACCATATATGAAAAATTAACTGAAAACGGACCAATGACCTAAATATAAACACTAAAACTGTAAAACTCTTAGAAGAAAACATAGGGAAAAAATTCCACAACCTTGTTTATGGCAGTGGATTCTTAGATAGAGCACCAAAAGCATGAACAATAAAAGTCAAAATAATAATTAGGCTTCAACAAAATTAAAAAGTCATGCATCAAAAGAAAGCATCATGAAAGTGAAAAGACAACCTACAGAATGGGTTAAATTTTTTGGTAATCATTTAACAGATAAGGATTTAACATCTAGAATATATAAGGATCTCCTATGACTCAACAACAAAAAGAGAAACAACCCAATTTAAAAATGGGCAAAGGACTTTAATAGACATTTCTCTAAAGAAGATATATAAATGGCCAATAAGTGCGTGAAAAGATGCTCATCATCATTAGTCATTGTTATCATCAGTTGTCCTCATGTTGGCTTCAATTCATAAGGCCTTATGTCTAACAGAGCAAAATGTTTCCAGGTCCTACACTATCCTCCTGATTGTTGGTAAGTTTGAATCCATTGTTGCAGCCACTGTGTCAATCCATCTCATTGAGGACCATTCCCTTTGTTTTGCTGACGCTCCACTTTACCAAGCATGATATCCTTGTCCAAGCAATGGGCCCTTCTGACAATGATCAAAGTAGGTGACATGAAGTCTGGCCATTCTTGCCTCTAAGGAGCATTCTGGCCGTACTTCCTCCAAGACAGATTTGTTTGTTCTTCTAGCAGTCCATGGTATTTTCAGTGTTCTTTGCCAACACCACAATTCCAATGAGTCAATTCTTCTTTGGTTACCTATGTTGTCCAACTTTCACATGCACATGAGGCAATTGACAATACCATGGCTTGGGTCAGATGCACCTTAGTCTTCAAGATGTCTTTTTTCTTTAACAATTTAAAGAAGCTTTTTGCAGCAGATTTCTCAGTGCAATAACCACCTGATTTCTTGACTGCTGCTGCTTCTGTGGTTATTGATTGTGGATCCAAGCAAAATGAAATCCCTGACAACTTCAATCTTTTCTCCATTTGTCATGAAGTTGCTTGTTGGTCCAGATGTGAGGATTTTTGTTTTCTTTATGTTGAAGTGTAATCCATATTGAAGTGCTTCAAGTTATATTCACTTTCAGCAAGCAAGGTTGTATCATCTGCATACTGTAGGTTATTAATGAGTCTTCTTCTAATATTGATGCTGAATTCTTCATATAGTCCATCATCTCAGATTATTTGCTCAGCACATAATAAGTATGGTGTAAGGATACAACCCTGATTCACACGTTCCCTGATTTTAAGCCATGGAGTATCCCCCTGTTTTGTTCAAATGCTTGCCTCTTTTGTCTATGCACAGGTTCCTCATGAGCACAATGAAATGTTCTGGAATTCCCATTCTTCACAATGTTATCCATAATTTGTTATGATCCACACAGTCAAATGCCTTTGCATTGTCAATAAAACACAGGTAAACATTTTTCTGGTATTCTTTGGTTTTAGCCAAGATCCATCTGACATCAGCAATGATATCTCTTGTTCCACATCCTCTTCTGAAACCGGTTTGAATTTCTGGCAGTTCCCTGTCAACATACTGCTTTAAGCACTTCTGAATTACCTTCAGCAAAATTTTACTTGAATGTGATATTAATAATATTGTTCACTAATGTCTACATTCTGTTGGTTCACCTTTCCTTGGAATGGGCACAGATATAGATCTCTTCTTGTCAGTTGGCCAGGTAGCTGTCTTCCAGATTTCTTGGCATAAACAAGTGGGCTCCTCCAGCACTGCATCTGTTTGTTGAAACATCTCAATGGGTATTCTGTCAATTCCTGGACCCTTGTTTTTTGCCAGTTCTTTCAGTGGAGCTTGGACTTCCTCCTTCAATTCTGTTGGTTTTTGATCATATACTTGAATGCTGACCAATTCTTTTTGTGTATTCCGGTGACTGTGTTTATTCCTTCCATCTTCTTTTGATGCTTCCTGTATCATTCAATATTTCCCCTTCAGTATTGCAACTTGAGGCTTGAATTTCTTCCTCAGTTCTTTCAGCTTGAGAAATGCCAAGTGTGTTCTCCCCCCTTTGATTTTCTAATTCCAGGTCTTTGCACATTTTGTTGCAATACTTTATTTTGTCTTCTAGCTACTTTTTGAAATCTTCTGTTCATTTCTTTTATTTCATCATTTGTTCTACTTGCTTTAGCTACCCTCCATTCTAGAGCAAGTTTCAGAGTCTCTTCTGACATCCATTTTGGTCTTTTCTTCCTTTCTCTTTTCTAATGACCTTTTTACTTTCTTCATGATGTCATCCCACAACTCACCTAGTCTTCTGTCATTGATGCTCAGTGAGCCAAATCTAATCTTCACATGGTCTCTAACTTCAGGAGGGATATAATCAAGGTCATATTTTGGCTCTAATGGACTTGTTTTAATTGTCTTCAGCTTCAACTTGAACTTGCATATGAGCAGTTGATGGTCTGTTCTACAGTCAGATCCTGGCCTTGTTTTGGCTGATGATACTGTTGAGCTTCTCCAGTGCCGCCTTTCCACAAACGTAGTCAATTTGATTCCTGTATATTCCATCTGGTGAGGTGCATGTGTATAATGGCCATTTATGTCATTGAAAAAAAAAGCTATTTGCAATGAATAAATTGTTGGTCTTGCAAAATTCTATCATGTGGTCTCCAACATCACTGCCATTGTTAAAATTTTCCAGTAACGCATTAGACAATGTTACACTATTATTCATAAGGTTTTCAGTGGCAATTTTTTTTTTCAGAAGTGGACTGCCATGTCTTTCTTCCTAGTGTGTCTTAGTCTGGAAGCTCTGCTGAAATCTGTGAAATCACTCATGTCACCATGAGTGACCCTGCTGGTACTTGAAATACTGGTGGCATATCCTCCAGCCCCACAGCAACACATAAGCCACCACAGTATGACAAGCAGAGAAGTGGTGGTTCAAGCCACGACACCAGATCAAAGAGTGGCATTTGGCTTGGGCTCTAGTGGGCCATGCTTTTTGAAGCCACCTATTGGGATAGTTTTTGTTATTAAAGCACTAGGATTCTAAGATACTCCTCCAGTCCTCTTCTCCCCAGGCTCCCTTCTTCCTCCAGCTTCTCAGCTTTGAGAATGCTCCTTACCCTCCATTCCCATCCATTCTCCACCATTCTGGAGATGTCTTGGAGCTCTCATTGTTTAGGCCTCAATACTCCTATCTCACACTCTCCTTCCCATTTCCTGCTGGGGCTTTCTATTGGCCAAACCCACCTGGAAGCCAGAAGGCTCAGGGGTCCAGTGATGCTGTTCATACAAGTAAGCCTCTCAGGAAAGGGAGCTTGGTGGAGAAGGGTGAGAGTGGGCCTGAAGAGTCTGGCACCAAATGTTAATCTCAGTCATTATCATAATTGTGGTGGATATTGACATTCTCTTGTCTGTCACATTTTGTCTCTCAGTCTCTTTCCATCTTTTTCCTTCAGCCTCCCTTTCTCTCTTTCTAAAATATGGGGTAACCTCTTCATTTGGCCAATAGAACTGAAGTGAAAAATATGACCTAGCAAAGTTAATTGAGAGAAGACGCTGTTCTTTCCTATGGGTATGATGAGCATATGATGAGTGTTTCTTTGCTATTCATAAGGTTTTCCCTGGCCAATTCTTTCAGAAGTGGACGGCCTCTTCCTTCTTCCTAGGCTGTCTCAGTCTATAAGCTGGGCTGTTACCTGTGCACCAGGTGCATCTCGCTGGGTTTTAAACA
>NW_006921618.1:8102509-8110915 GCF_000298275.1 Orycteropus afer afer | reverse complement strand
CCCAACTGGGTCCCTGTGGCTGACTGTTCCTCTGTCTGGCTTCCTGGCTTTTAATCCCCTTTCTCCAGCTCTTCTGCCCTGCTGTTTTGTGCGTCCCTGAGTTGTCCCTGGGGCTGACTGCCGCAGTTTATAAATAAATTCCTTTTAAAGATTTTAAAATTTAAAAGGGAAAAGAAAATCTCAGCTGACCCTCTCAGCTATACTGTGAGGCAAGTAATGAAAAGCAAACCAAATTCATTGTTGCTGAGTTGATTTGGACCCATAACAACACTTTAGGACAGAGAAGAACTGCCCCCTAGGGTTTCCAAGGCTCTTAATCTTTACAGAAGCAGACCACCTCATCTTTCTCCTGCTGAGCAGCTGGTGGGTTCAAACCATTGACCTTTTGGCTAGCAAGACAATGTTTTAACCACTACATCACCAGAGCTCCTTATGAGGTCGGTAGAGCAGGTATTAATGTCCCCATTTCCCAGATGGGGAAACTGATGCTTAGACTGGGCCAATGATCTTATGTGGCAGGTACAAAGCAGACCCTGAGTCCAGTACTTTTCTTTCCCCCTCTTTACACTGTGGACTGCAGCATCCACATCTCAGGCTGGGAGAAATAACTCTCCTTGATCCTGGGGATCCCCAAAGTTGAGTAGTAGGTGATATTTCCTCCATGATTATAGGTCACTTCAGTCTCTGCAGGAACAGGGAGAGAATGCATAGCTAACACCCACCCACCTACCCCACCCCCCTGCAAAAGGGTGGCTCTATGGTGAGAAGTTTGGAGCAGAGGCTGCTACTCTTCGGAGCCCAGAGAAACAGGAACTTCTTATGAGGAGCAGACCCACAGGGCAGAGAGAGGCTGGTAAGGGAAGGTAGCATCCTGCCAACTCCTACTCAAGGTGTTAGCACTCACCTCAGAAAACTGCCCCAATGAGAGGACACAGCCTGACTCAGGGCCAGGGTATAGGCTTTGGGTCTGAGTACAGCTGCTATTTACTCTCTCCGTGTCTCATTTCCTTAATGTAAAGCTGGGATGCTACCTACCTCAAAGGCTGATAAAGATGGAAGCATGTTGTTAAATGCATGGCACAGGAGAGATGCTCATTGTTAATAACATAGCCCATTTATATTGAATGCTGCGGACTCAGCATTTAGCAGCATCTCTGTTTATCTACAGATTCCACAATAACTTGAAGGTGAATGAGATTCTCACCAAATATGAAAAAGTAGTAAAATTTGATTTTGATTTATTTCATCTTAAAAAAAAACCAACCAACCAACAAACAAACCTGGCAGGTAATAAATTATTCATTCAAACAGGTTTGTATGCAATTAAGTTGAAATCAGATGTCAATGTTATAAAGGGGTTGCATTGAGAAAGTTCTAATAATCACCAGCATTTTTATTTTTTGAGCACTTATCATCTTCCAAGGAGCTCTGGAGAGGTGTTTAAAGTGTTCGGCTGCTAACTGAAAGGTCAGTGGTTCAAATCCACCAGCCACTCCTCAAAAGGAAGATGAGATAGTCTGCTTCCACAAAGACTTGCAGTCTTGGAAAATCTATGGGGCAATTTTATTTTGTCCTGTACAGTTGCTATGAGTCAGAATCAATGTGATAGCTATGGGTTTAATGGGTTTGGTATCAACTTCCAGAAACTGTTAGGCCCTCTACATGCATTCTACATCCTCACAACACAACGGGTTAATGCCCCCATTTTACAGAGAAGGAAAAGAGCCTCAGAAAGGTTAGCTAAGTTGCCCACTCTTGGTGGTGGATCCAGCCAAGGGTTCTGGCTGCAGAACTCAGATTTTTAACAATCATCTCTATAACTGAATGTCAAGAACTTTCTCTACATTATCTCATTTGTTGTTGTTGTTGTTATGTGCGTCGAGTCGGCCCCGACTCATAGCGACCCCTCCTTGGGTTTCCGAGGCAGTATCACTACGGAAGTAGGATTGCCCAACCTTCCTTCCGAGGAGTGGCTGGTGGGTTTGAACCGCCAGCCTTCTGGTTAGCAGTCAAGTGCTTTAGCCACTATGCTACCAGAGCTGGCTCAGAATAATAATCCTTTTTATAACTAGCATGTTTTCTACATGGCAGATTGTGTACAAAATACAGTCCTTGCATCAGCTCATTTCATTCTAACAGCTCTGTGAGATATCCCAGTTGTATAGACCAGGAAGTAGAAGCTGAAAACAAACATTCAAACTACCCTCAGGATAGTGTCCAAGCTCCTTAGTTCAGTATATGAGCTTAGGAAGCCCCTTGTGCAGTCGTCCTGCACTGTTTAGGGTCTCCTGAGAGCGTCCTGGCATTTCATGTCTCTGAACCTTTGCAAACCCTGCTGGGAGGGTGTGTTCTCAGTCTGGGGTGCTCCGGGCTGCTATCTGTCTGCTTTGCATTAGATGCTGGGCCCTGTGCAACCTTGTGCTCATTAGTGGTTTCATCGCCCAGCCTGGCGCCTGCAAGATGGTAACAGTTTATTGTTTCCTTGTCTGTCTTTCTCTTTCTTTCTTCTTTTTGTCTCCCCCCCCCTTTTGCTATTGTTTCAAATTTCCACCTCATGCCACAAGAATGCAAAGGCTTCCACAGTCCCTGCGAGACTCCCTCACAGTCACCTGCATCTCTCATGCCCATCCCTCTCACCATTTTCAGCAGCAGACACTGGTGCCACAGCTGTGGATCCACAAGTCCCTCCCCCGTGAGCAGGACTCACAGGAAAACTGGGCTGCGTGCTTCCTTGCTCTCCCCCCACATACACCCTCACCCTTTTCTTTGGGTACCCAGCATGACATAACGGTAGCAGGCGGCTCTAGAGTCTCTCTGACTTCGTTCCCCTCTCCATTCCAGATTTGAATTCTGAGCCACAATTCATTCTTTTATTAACAAATGAACCTCTTCTTACTTGCAAATGAATGTAATAAGGGTATTGGTCTCCTAGCATTGATGTTGTTGTTGTTGTTATGTGCTCTCGAGTCAGCCCCGACTCATAGCGACTGATGGCAGACTGAAAGAAGAGAGGAAGAGGAAGGCACTTGTCTCAAATAGGCTCAGTAGGCAGTTGTTGTTATGTGCTGTTGGACCTGACCCCTAGCGACCCATCTTTGGGTTTCTGAGGCAGTATCACTATGGAAGTAGATTGTCCCATCTTCCTTCTGAGGAGTGGCTGGCAGGTTTGAACAACCAGCCTTGTGGTTAGCAGTCAAGTGCCTCAGGCACTATGCTACCAGAGCTCCCCAATAGGCAGTAGGTATTGTCCTTATTCTGCTAAGGTTGGGGACAGCCACTACATTTGGGCATCACCTGCCTTGGTGGCTGATGAGAGTTTACACTGGGCCCCAGGGTATAGTGTCAGGCTGTCAGTAAGGGACATTTGCATTTATCATTATCATCATCATCTTCATCATCTGTAACTATGTTGTTGTAGTGAAGTGTCATCGAGTCTCATAGTGACCCTGTGCACAACAGAATGAAACACTGCCCAGTCCTGTGCCAGCCTCACAATCATTGCCATGCTTGAGCCCATCGTCGCAGCCACCATGTCAATCCATCTCGTTGAGGGTCTTCCTCTTTTTCACTGACCCTCCACTTTACCAAGCATGATATTCTTCTTCAGAGACTGGTCCCTTCTCACAACATGACTGAAGCACAAAAGACGAATGAAGTCTGGCCATTCTTGCCTCTCAGGAGCATTCCAGCTGTGCTTTCTCCAGGCAGATTTGTTCGTTCTTCTAGACCATTCAATATTCTTCACCAACACCACAATTTAAATGCATCAATCCTTCCCTGTCTTCCTTATCCATTGTCCAGCTCTCCTATGCATATGACCCCCTGCCATCAAGTTGATTCTGACTCATAGCAACCCCCATTGGGTTTGCAAGGGTAAATCTTTATGGAAGTAGATTGACCTGTCTTGTTTCTGAGGAGTGGCTGGTGGGTTTGAACTGCCAACCTTCTGGTTAGCAGTCAAATGCCTTAGGCACCATGCCACCAGAGCTCCTTCATATGCATATGAGGCTATTAAAAATGTCCTTTTTATACCACTGTGTATTTGAGTGACTTCCACCCCAAGAGGCTCATCTTCCAGCACTGTATTGGACAATATTCTGTTGTGATCTGTAGAATTTTCATTGGCTAATTTTCAGAAGTGGATCACCAGGCCTTTCTTCCTAGTCTGTCTTAGTCTGGAAGCCCTGTTTAAACCTGCCAACATGGCTGACTCTGCTGGTATTTGGATTATCAGTGACATAACTTCCAGCATTGTAGCAACACACAAGCTCCCACAGTAAAACAGACAGATGGGTGGTGGAACTGTAACTATAACTTCTCTTATTCTTTCCTTGCTTTCTCCTCAGTAGTGGGTGAGGGAGAGTGTGGTGAGGAGAAAGTTGGGGCCAAGAGGAAAAGGAAGGAGGGAGAAGCCTGTTAGAAGGAGAAGTTAGTTTATGATAAAGGTCATAACTTTCATTACTCAGCGAATTGAGTTGACTAAGGAGGAGTTTCTCTCAAGCTCATTAAACCTCCTTTTGAAGTCGTTGTTAGTGCCATTGAGTCAGCTCTGACTCATAGCGACCCTATGTACAACAGAAAGACACACTATCTACATGGGATCGAATTGACAATAACTGCTTGAAAGGTTAGATAGGAAGTTTAGGGGGTAATGAGTTTATATTAATGGGGGAAGAATGATTCAGAGAAAGAGGATGAAAATGGCTGCACAACTTGGAAAGGATAATGAACGTCACTGGAGTGCACGTGTAGAAATTATTGGATTGGTGTATGCTCTGCTGTGTATATTCTAAACAACAAAATTTAAAAAAAATTCTTTTAAAAAGCAGATCATGTACTTGTTTGCTTGTTTAGTGTCTCTTTCCCTCACTTGATTTTAAGCTAAATTGTAGGGACTTTGTCTTGTTCACTCTCATTTCCCCTAGTACTTAGCACTACACCTGGCACATAGTTGGTGTTTAATAAAAATTCGTTGTTTGACTGAATAAGTGAACATTCCTAGAGGTTGGGCTGAGGGAATGAATTCATGGGAGCCATGCACAGTGAATGTTTGTTGAATGAAACAATGCAAGGTTGTTGTATTTGTCTTTTTGACTGCCAGCTCCTTGAGAGAAGACCCATATCTTGCTCCTCTTGGTATTTCTCATGATGCTTTACTAGCTGTATGATCTTGAACAAGTTACTTAACCTCTCTGGGCTTCTGTTTCTTCATTGTAAAATGAGAATAATAATGGTATCTGTGTCATAGGCTTGTTGGGAGCTCTGGTAGCATAGTGCCTAAGGCACTTGACCGCTAACCAGAAGGCTGGCGGTTCAAACCCATCAGCCACTCCTTGGAAGGAAGGTTGGGCAATCTTCTTCCGTAGTGATACTGACTTGGCAACCCAAGGAGGGGTTGCTATGAGTCGGACCGACTTGATGGCACATAACAACAACAACAACAAAGCTCTTAGAATAGGGCCTGCAACAGAGCAAAGCCAAAACAAACAAACAAACAAAAAACCCAAACTCACTGCCATTGAGTTGATTCCAACTCATAGCAACTGTATAGGACAGAGCAGAACTGTCCCATAGTAAGTGTTCATTAAACAGCTGTTACCATCATCCTGGTTTCACACATAGTAGGTGCTTCAAAAAGCTATAAGGCAGGAGATTGAGCAGACTATGAACTTCAAGTTGAGTCCAAAGAAGCCTGTTCATATTGGCCTTTGCCTTCCCAACCTAGGAGCTAGGGAATTGTCTGATAATGTGCACTGCATCGAAATTAGAAACCACATCATGCCGTCAACTCCTGCTGAGCTTGTGGTAAGCTAAACCCCTTATTGCTCAGCCAGGCATCCCTCATCCTGTATTTGTGGGTTTAACTTTATTTTTTGTGGTTTTTTGCTTTTTTTAATGTTCCGGCTTATGAAAGTAATATATGCCCACTGTGGAAAGTTTACAATGAGCATAAAATTACAAAGGGTAGGAAAAAAGCAGGTTACAAATCAGCATGAATGGTTTGAATCCGTTTGTATAAAACCTTTTTATATATTTATAAAGAGAGACAGACGGTGGTAGAGATAGTGGGTGAGAGGGATGTTTGAAAAGATGTTCGCTGAAATGTTTCAATGGCCTTTCTCTAGGTGGTTGCGACCGTGTGATTTTTAGTCTCCTTTGTGCAGGTGCCTTGATACTATGGGGATTTTTTTTATAAGAATAAACATATGTTATCTTTTTCAAAAGCCACTTTTTCCATTTTATTTATTTTCCAAATTATTTTTAAGTGGAAATCAGATCCTTTAACTCCCCTACTTAAAATCCTCTAAGGGCTCTTCATTCACTCAAATGAAATAGTGATTGAGTGTGTACTAAACTCTAGTTTCGGTTCTCTCTTCTCTTCTCTGCTTTGGAATAATTCATTATCCTGAGTACTATTATTTATGCCATAATTGGCTTAGCTTGGAGTTTTGGTGGCGGTGGTAGTTAAGGCTGAATGTCAACTTGGCTGGGCTGTGATTTTGAGCTATTTGGCAGCTAGATTATAATCACTTCTGTGGTGGAATCTGCTGTAAGCAGCTAAGTAGTTGAAGGGGAATAAACTTAGGGGTGTGGCCTGCTTCCAGTCTATATGGAGAAACTTTGGGAAAGGTCTCTAGCTTTTTGGCACATTTGGATCCTACATTTGGCCAAGTCTTTATCTCCATTTCCTGGATTTGGACCAGTGGCCTGCTGTGTTGCCTGCTGACCTTGGGATTGTGCCATTTTACCTGCTGATCATGGGTCCTTCAGCCTAAGCAGCCAGTAGCTGTGTGAGTCAGGAGAAGCCTTCAGCTCCAGCAGGCCTGGCACAAGAGGCAGAACTGAAGCCCAAGGTTAAGGGGCCTTTATCCAGCCCCTATAGCTGGCACTCTGAATTCAGATTTCTAGCCTGCTAAACTATAAGAGAAGGGGCTCTGGTGGTTTAGTGGTTAGGACATTTGGCTGCTAACCAGAAGTTGGTGGTTCAAACCTACCAGCTGTTCCATGGAATAAAGATGGGGCAGTATGCTTTCGTAACCTTGAAAACCCAGTGGGGGTCACTATGACTCAGAATCAACTTGGTGGCAGTGAGTTTGGTTTTTGGAAGCCAAGCGAATAAATTCCTGTGTGTTAAAGTCATCCATCTGTAGTATTTCTGTCATAGCAGCACTAGAGAACTAAGACAGTGGCATAGTGGTTAAAGCATTTGGCTGCTAACCAAAAGGTCAGCAGTTTGAACTCACCAGTCACTCCACAGGAGAAAGTTGAGACAATCAGCTTCTGTAAAGATTTACAGCCCTGGAAACCCTATGGTGAAGTTCTACTCTGTGCTAAAGTGTCATTGTGAGTCAGAATCCACTTGATGTCAGTGGGTTTAGATGAACTTAATGTCTATACCTGTAGAATGCGAACTCTGAGGACAGAGCTCTGTAAAGTCTATGCCAGTTTCATACATAGTCTTATTGCCAGGGCCTAAAACAGTGTCTGGTACATAGAAGGCACACAGTAAATTTTGCTGAATGAATGTATGAAAGCCAATAAAGAAGTACAGGTATCTCCCACTTTTCAAAATTTTACTTTATGCTACTTCACTTTTATGGAAGACCTACATTAGAACCTGTTTTTGTTAAATGAAAGAAATCTGAAGAGGATTTTTGCCTTTATAAAAAAGGTGGAAAGTGCAACTTTTCAGTGTTTGTTTTGCAGTGAGCCATTAAAGAGGTAGCAGGTACCCCAAGCAGCCAGAGTGGCATTGCCAAGCTCCTTTCTCAGGAATTACACAGCATCTCAGCATCAAGCCACCACAGCAGCTTGTCTGTCTTTCTTGGGTTATTACTTATGCTATTATGTTGGGTTAAAAAGAAAGATGTAAAATGTGTCTTCAACTGTATTATGGAAAAATATTTGGAAGGAAATACACCAAGATGCTAACAATGATCTCAGGGTGGCAGGATTATGAAAGATTTTCTTTTGCTTCTTTGTTTGCTTTAATATATTCATTCAACCAATATTTATTGAGTGGGTTGCCATGAGTTGGGTCCGACTTGACGGCACATAACAACAACTATATAGCATAAGGAGTCCTGATGGTACAATGGGTCAGTTGGTTTGAACCCACCCAGAGGCTCTGCAAGAGAATGACCTGGAGATCTGCTTCCATAAAGATTATAGCCTAGAAAACGCTATAGAGCAGTTCTACTCTGTCACCTGGGGTTGCTTTGATTAAAAAATGTCTGTATGGCACATGACAACAAGAATAATACTGTAAGCATTTCCTATGATATTAATAAGTGTTACTTGTTCCAGTGTCTAAGACATTTGACTGCTAACCAGAAGGCTGGCAGTTCAAACCTACCAGCCATTCCTCGGAAGGAAGATTGGGCAATATGCTTCAGTAGAGATACC
>NW_006921618.1:8048311-8101884 GCF_000298275.1 Orycteropus afer afer | reverse complement strand
TAGATTGCCCCATCTTCCTTCCAAGGAGTGGCTGGTGGGTTTGAACCACCAGCCTTCTGGTTAGCAGTCAAGTGCCTTAGGCACTATGCTAATCATTAAAGAATAAAAAATAATCACATAAGAATACCTTAAAGAATCAAAAATGTTTAATACATCCATGTTCTGATAGGAGAGCAAAACAACTATCTATATTTAGGAATAAAAATACTAACAACAATTCACTCATTGATACCTGATATCTTCTTCCAACTCAAGTTTTCTTTAGTTTATGGCATCAATTTCAATATTTATTTTAGGACAGTTTTTTGGTACTGAAAATAAATGCGTGTCACATTTTATGCTAGAAAAGTAATTAAATGTTTTAACAATAATTGATTTTTGAGAAACTTAAATGAAGGACAACATTGACCTTGCTTGAACTTCATCTTGTCAATTTCGAATGGAGAGTCCAGCCCCTCTGGACATCCTGCCCTCTGGACAATCTATCCCAGCTGTGAGTCACATCAAGAACCACATCCGACCTTCACAGCCAGGCTGCTTTCTGTGACTAGGACTATGCAGCAGTGCCTCACCTGCCCAAGACTCAAGCCCTCATCTGAGAAAGGTGTGGTTAACCATGGTCTATAAATAATGTCTGCCATGGAAATGGAAGGGAAGGCTGGAAGCAAGGGTGCAACGCACTTGCTGTCCCTGACTTATGCCAAAGCAGCTATTGTTCAAGACAGCTTGGACATCTCTTTGGGAATTGCTTTTGAGGTTTTCAGTGCCTTCCCTCAATAAGAACATCATCTAGATGGGGGGCAGTACTATGTATACAAACATATATCCTATGCAAAACAGAATAGTCATTCATTTAACAAATGGTTTCTGAGCTCCTACTATGTGTCAGGCACTGTTCTAGGCACAGAGATGGGAAAAGATAAAAGAGACCCTCTGCCCTCAAAGAACTTATGTACTGGAGGGGACACAATCTTATAAGTAAATTATATAAAATATGATGTCAGAAAGTAATCAATGTTTGAAAGAAAAATGTAGCAGGGACAGAGGACAGAGAGTGGTATTTTAGATAGGATAGTCAGAGATAGGCTTCCTTAACTCACTGCCATTGAGTCAATGCTGACTCATAGCAACCCTTTTGGACAGAGTAGAACTACCCCCATCAGATTTCCAAGACTGTAAATATTTATGGAAGCATATTGCCTCATCTTTCTCCTGTGGAGCACCTGGTGGGTTCGAACCATTGACTTTTTCGTTAGCAGCCAAATGTTTTAACCACTATGCTACCAGAGATCCTTGGGCTTTCTTAGGAGGGACTATTTTTAAATGATCCAAATGAAGAGAGAGAATGAGCCTTGGGAGGGAATAGTAAGTGCAAAGGCCCTGAGGCAGGAATGTGCTGGGCAGGTGCGAGGAGTAGCAAAGAGGCTGATGTGAAAGGAGTGAGAGGGAGAGCCTGGGAGGTGAGGTTAGAGTGATAGGTGGTGACCAGATCACATAAGGTCACATAGGACCTTGTAGTACATGGGGACAACTTGGGGTTTTGCTCCATTGGAGGCTTAGCAGGGTAGGAAAGAGATCTGATGTTCATTTTAAAAGAATCCTCTGGCTTCTGTATGGGAGAGGGACCATAGGTGACAGAACATTGGCTTGGATCAAGGGAGTAATTGTGCAGATGGTGAGAAGTGGTCAGATTCCAGATATATTTTTAAGGTAGAGTTGATGGGGTTTGCTGACAGATCGCAAGCAGGGGAGTGTTTTGACTGCCTCCTTTGTATCTCAAGGATTTCTGTCCTAGGGTTATGGGGATGGCCAAACACATAACAGCTGACACTGGTCAGATGAGATTGACAACAGTTTGTTAGTCACATACACTCACATCTAGGGAAGTAGGATACCACACTCCATGTTGGAAACTCCATGGTTGCACTTGGGAACAGAGTTGGATAAGGGAGGCTGACTTTGTAGTAACAAAAGGTAGTGGTGAGCCTTGGTTCCTGCAGGAGGATGTGATCAATTTCTTTGAATAACTCTTTGGGCTAGCAGGAAACTGAAGCCCACTAGTCAAGGACAAGCAAATGCCATGCCTGATCCCCATGATAAGGACAGTTGTTTGGTTAGGGACCTTTACCTGTGGGAGCAGAGTGGATAGGGAGACTTGTGGTTAGGTCAAGTGAGGCCTTCTCAATTTTGTCAGATGCATAGCAGCACATAATAACCAAACCAAACCAAACCCACAGTCATTGAGTCGATGCTGACTCACAGCGACCCCCACTGGGTTTCTGAGGAAGTAAATCTTTACAGAAGTAGATTGCCCAGTCTTGCTTCTGGTGGAGTGGCTGGTGGGTTTGAACCACTAACCTTTTGCTTAGCAGTCAGATGCCTTAGGCACTGTGTTACCAGAGCTTCTTGCAGCACATAATAGTGGATCTTAATTTTAGGTCTTACAACACAGGGATAAGTGAGAGAAAGAGGAGTTGAGAATGACTAGCAATTTGCAGTTGATGGGGTGGTCTCTGCTGAGTTCTCTGCTGGGATCACACAGCCTCAAAAATGATGGGATCCCAAGAGATCTAGCCAACACCATGGCCATTTGCAAATTTCCAAATACTCATCTATTTGTTGTCATGGAGACTCATGCTACTCAAAGTGTACATCAGCCTCACCTAGGAGCTGGTTAGAAACACAGACTTTCTTGCCCCAACCTGGACTTGCTAATCAGATTCTGCATTTTAATAAGATCCCAGGTGATTTGTGATTTTCTTATCATTTAAGAAGGAGCTCTGGTGGTGCCGTGGTTAAGCATTAGACTTCTAACCAAAAGGTCAGTGGTTCAAACCCATCAGCTGCTCCACAAGAGAAAGATGTGTCAGTCAGCTCCTATAAAGATTTACAGCCTTGGAAACCCTATGGGGCAGTTCTACTCTGTCCTATAGGGTTGCTATGAGTCCGAATCAACTCAAAGATGGTGGGTTTGGTTTGGTTTTATACTTTAAGAAGCATTGATGTAGGTCAGATGTATGGTGGTTGAAATTCCCTCGGACCACAGCAGGATCCTCCAATTACGAGGATTGGGCCCACCAGATAATCCAAGATGATCTCCACATTTTCAAGGTCCTTAACCTTAATCACATCTGCAAAATGCCATGCTGAAGATGGAGCCTGGGAATGGGTGGGTCATTAACCTCAACATAGGAGGTAGCAGAACCCAGCTTTGGAATGTCCAGCTGATTAGGTAAGCACCAGCCCTAGGGTCTGGACCACCATGGCTGAATGCTCATCAGCTGGCAGGTTAGCCATGCTCTAGGGTTTTGTTTTCCAACCTGGAGCTTTTTTTCACTTTTAATTCAGAGCCTTGGGACAGGCTCCCCAGCCAAGCCCCATGGAGAAGTCGTGCCTTCCAGCCAGAGGACTGTCAGGACAGGGGCCTGGCTGGCTCAGGCCCAGCCAAGGAAGCAGTTTGAGCTGTCTCTCTCCTGCCCGCTCTTCTGAGATGGAGCACAGCATTCCCGATGAAAGCTCACACCCGTTGGTCCCCTGGCTCTCAGGAAAGCTGCTGCCTGCTCGGCCTTCATGCTTGACTTGGCAGTATCAGCGTGGTTGAGCTGGCCTGCATGATAGAGAATAAATTAACACGTCCATTAAAGAAAAAAAAACTCTGCTTTTATTATTTAGTGATGAAATGAAGTGTGGGGAAATGTTTACTTTGGTCACAGGCCTGGAAGGAGAGGAGTACGGGGGCCGGGCACTCAGGAGCATGAATGGCAATGAACAGGACAGAAAGAGCCACTGTCAGGAGCTGCCCTCCAGCCAGGACGGGGAGGAGATGCCTGGAAGGGGGCATCTCGGCTGGAGGTCGAGGAAGGTCTTCTGGTGCCCCTGGGGATTCAACTGTAGGAAGTGGAATTCTGGGTTTGGACCAAGCTGCTTTCCGGCCTCAGCTCACCCACTTGTCACTGTAGACTTGGGGCAAATCCCTCACCCTCTCTGGGCCTCTGTTTCCGCATGTGTTAATGAGGGGGTGGATGCAATGGTTTCTCAGGTTGCGACTGTCTAGGACCCACTTGACTGTGGCAGGACAAAATTTGTCCTTAATGCTTTTTCTGACACTGTCACCAACTGCAATGTGCTCAATAGCTGAAGAGAGAAAGCAGTGCTCAACTGTACGTGTCATTACTGTGATGGTGTAAGTTCACACCACAAGCACCACCTGTTCTTCCTCAGAGAAGGTTGGGGAGGATTCAACCATGTCAGAGCAGGCTTGCTGGGAACTCCTGGAGAGTGAGAAGAGGGGATAAGAGTGGAGGGGGATTAACTGGCATGGGGGCCCTGGGGAGGACCCCAGGGAAGGTGAGCAGTGTATGAGTGTGGGTGGGGCAGCAGGGGAGATGAAATGACCTTTGTGAAGGGCTGCACTTACCGAGTCTGGTCCAAGAAGGCTTAAAAAAAATTTTTTTTTTTTTAAATTGTGATTTGGGTGAAAGTATATAGAGCAAATTCATTTTCCATACAGCATACCTCTTCCCTGTGTCCTTGTTTCCTAGGCATCCCTGCCCCCCAAGCTGTCTCCCTGTGCAAACACTGCCCTTCTGTTCCCAAGAAGAGCTTTTAGCAGGTGTTTAACATTGGAATGATGGCAAAGCCATGGGTTCAGCGTGGATGGCCAGCACTAATGCTAGGGTCCAGGCCCAGCCATCAGGAAGTGAAGGCTGGACTCCCTCCCAGGCAGATGGAGCTTGAGACTGTGGTTTCATCCTTGGCCTTCAGACTTAGAATAAGTAGTTTTGCATCCTGGCCATGACTCTTACTGAGCTACCCTCGGCAGTGGCTTTGCTAAGGGAGTATGGGGGGACGCAGACTGCCCCAGGTGCCTCTATCAGAGGGGGTAAAGCCAATATGACTGTCTACAAAGTTTTTGTGTGGTGCTTCAGCAGAAATTTATTATTATTATTATTATTTTAATAAAAATATCCGTGTAACAAATGGAAACAGTAAACACAGAGAGGAAGTGGGAAGAGTGCTATTACATTGTGGGGACTGCAATCAATGTCATGAAACAAAATGTGCATGAATTGTTGAATGGAAAGCTAATTTGCTCTGGAAACTTTCACTCATATCTCAATAAGAAGTTCAAAAAAAAAAAAAAAATCCCTGTAGTTATAACAACAGAAAGGTTTTTTGTAAGTCCACCTTACATGTATCAATATAGCTCTACGCTGCTTCACTCTTTGAACCTTCTAGCACACTCTGGTCAGAGCTGTCTCATTACCCAGTAACAGTGAGTTTTGAATCACATTGTTTTGTCTGCTTGCACTGCAAGCACATACTGTTGTTTTCCTTGGTGTTGGTGTTTTTACTGTCGCTAATTTTGTCAAATTTCCTGGAATTATAGCTACAATATTGTGGCAATTAGTATCTGTGAATCTGTATCAATAACTTTTTTGAGAATGAAATAGTAATTAGAGGAAAAACCAGAAAACCAAACTCATTGCCATGTAGTAGATTCCAACTCATAGTGAACCACACCAGGTTTCTAAGGTGGTAAATCTTTACGGAAGTAGATTGCCCAGTCTTCCTTCCACGGAGAGGCTGGTCAGTTTGAATCAGTCAAATACCTCAAGCGTTAGGCCACCAAAGCTCCTTAATGAAAGGAAAAGAAGGAGAAAAATAAAAGAAGGCTTCCACTCAGTTACCAATAATGTTGTAACTAATAATGTTGTAATTCAATGTAGAAAGATTTTATAAAACAGTTTTGTTGTTAGTACGCATATAGTATAAGAAAGAAACAATTTACAACTAACATATTTATCCCATATTATTCTATGATGCAAATTGATAATAAATATTACTAAGGATTCTGTGTGGTCTGGTATGGGAGGAGGTCCATGGTGGGGGGTGGATGATACCATGAGTTACTACACTAGGTGACAACAACCCTAGTGACTCTGGGCAACTAACTTCACTTCTATGGACCTTGTTTCTTCATCTGTAAGTGGCAAAGTATCAGTCCCACCTCCTAGAGCTGAGGTGAGTCAGTAAGATGAGGTCCCAGGTGTCAGGTGGACCTAGGCACAGCTCATGACCTGGTGGGTATCATTTTCATTAGAATAGGAGGCTGACCCAGCTGAGGGGACCTGCATCTTCACCCCACCCATGGGCTGAGCCAAGGGAATTTGGGAATATCCTATCCCCTGCGAGCTTCCATTATGCCTGGGGCTCAGGGACAAAGATGTACATGTGGACTCTGTGTGTGCCTTAGGTAGTGCATCTAAGCTCCAGTGTTGATCAAAACCTTCCAGAGAGATATGAGCAATGAAGCTTTCGGCTCCTGTCCCCCTATCATTCAGTTTAACAGATCAGGGTTGGACCTGGGAATCTACACTGTTAACACATATTCCTGGAGCGTCAGCTGACTGCTGAGAAACCTGGCAGGGTGGCTACCTCTGCCCATTGTGATCCTGGTGCCTGCTCTTCCCCCTCTGGCTGAGGGCCCTGCCAGCAAGCCCGGCTCACCCCAAGGAGATGGCAGGGAGCCAGATTAGTTCACAGAAGCCCAGCCCATCTGCCCTGGGGCTCCCTTGCAGCTCCTTCCTGGCTCCGGCTGGCTCAGAGAAGACACAGCAATCCTAGCCCAGGCACAAGAATGGGGCTGCTGGCAGCTTCTCTGATGGTGTGGAGGGCCAAGCCCCACTCTGCTCCCACAGACCCTGCCTTGTCCCTAAGGATTTATCTGTCTGCAGGGTGGACACGCTCCCTCATCTCCTCGCCAGGTTCCAATCTGACCAGGCAGTGACTCACAGGCCTGAGTGGAGTGCTTGGCACTGACTAGGCAGACAGTATTTGTTGCATTCCCAGGCCCTTAGAGGAGGCAATCAATGACAGGGTGTGATTGGGGACCACCCATCCAAAATTATCTCCTTTGTGGATGCCTGGAATTCCATCATTAATACTTCATTCTTCTGGAGGATATTATTGCCTTATCTCAGTTCCACTCTTTAAATATAAGCCCCTTGGGATATATAACATACCTGAATATGGATGAGCACGTCAAAATATTTTCCTTCCTTGCAGGAGGGTCCAAGTTCTCAGACTTCAACTTCATCACTCTTTCCATTACCTGGCATTTTCAGTTACTCAACAAACATCATCAAGCCCCTACTCTGTGTAGTGTAGTGGTTAAGACATTTGGCTGCTAACCAAAAGGTTGGTGGTTTGAACCCACCAGCTACTCCACGGAAGAAAGGTGGGGAGATCTACTTCTGTAAAGATTTGCAGCCTTGGAAACCCATTAGGAGTTGCTATGAGTTGGAATTGATTCAATGGCAGTGAGTACTCTGTGTTGGACCCTGTGCCTGGTGCAGAGACAAGAGAGACGTAGTCCTTCCTCAAGGCACATAGCGTGTTTGTATGTGTGTGCGTGTGTATCACCTGTTATCTTTATGGTAGTAGACCTGCAGACCTTTCTTCCATGGTGTCTCTGGAGGGTTTGAACTGCCAGCCTTTAGGTTAGCAGTTCAGTGTACCGTTTGCACTGCTCAGCTGACCCTGAGACAGATAGTAGGTCCTCCCTAATTATTAGTGGAATGTGTTCCTGTCCACATCCCAATGCCTGGCACACAGTAGGTGCTCACTAAACATTTGTTGAATGAATGAAGTCCTACATCTACAAAAATAAGGCAGCACAGTATCGGGGGAGGAAGGGGCAAGCATGGATTCTAGAGTCAGACTTCCTGGCTTTGCCTTCCGGCTCTGCCACTTACCAGCTACGTGACCTTGGGCAAAAAATTTCTGAATCTTTTGCTGCCTCAGTCTCCTCACTGGTAAAATAGGAATTATAATGATTCATGACGATTCACTGAGTTAATCTTTGCAGAGCACTTAGAACATTTCCTGGCACATCATAAGCACAATGTAAGTGTTTGTTAAATAACTAAAACTCAACAAGCATTATTGAATACACATGGAAGGTATTCAGTCATGTTTGTTGGCTGGCCTAAGGTCTGCACATGGCAAGGATGACGTTTTATGGTTCTCTGTATCCTCAGAGGCTGGCACTGTGTAGACATCATAAATGTTGATTGACTGGACTGACCCTGTCTGCCTGGACTCATCTTCACTTTTCCAATTGGGAGCTGAGTTCTGAGAGTGCTAAGAGCCACAGCAGGGCTGGTGCCTTTTGGCATCCTGGGTTCTTGGTAATATGGTCATAAATCTAGTTGCTGCCAGGTCCCCCCGTGGGGCTGTTTTTCCTGCCTGTTTGGGTGTAGACAGAAACTGTCCATACAGAATCGATCTTTATGAGGCAGAGACAAATGTGCAGGTGGTGAAACGTGGCGAGGACACATGTGGGAACAGCCTGTGCGTCTCTCAACTTCCCTGTGGTCTGGACAGGTGATTGGCACTTGGTAAATACTCGTTAATGGGGTCTGAACCTGTTTGGAGCAGCCAGACTCTTCTTGATCCCTTTGGACATGCTATGATGTGTCAACTCCAAACCTTTGCTGGGTCTAGTCCCTTGACTCAGAACATCTTTTCATGGTCCTTTCTCTTTGCTAAGGAGTTCCTGGGTAGTGCGAATGGCTAACACTTTTGAGTGCTAACCGGAAAGTTGGAGGTCTGAGTCCATCCAGAAGCACCTTGGAAGAAAAAGGATCAACCAAACCCATTGCTGTCGAGCTGATTCCGACTCATGGTGACCCCATGTGTTACAGAGAACTAACTGCTCCATAGGTTCTCTTGGCTATAATCTTTATGGAAGCAGATCACCAGGTCTTTCTTCTGTGGTGTTTCTGGGTGGGTTTGAACCACCAATATTTAGGTTAAGAATCAAGTGCAAACTGTTTATGGCACCCAGGGACCTTTGGAAGAAAGGCCTGGCAATCTCCTTCCAAAAAAATCAGCCATTAGAAGCGCTAGGGTGCACAGTTCTACTTTGACACACATGGGATCACCATGATTTGGAACTGACTCAATGGCAACTGGTTACTGGTTTTATCTTTTCAAAATCCCCTCCAACCTTATTATACTTATTTATCCTGCCTTGTTCACATGGCTTTTTGCTAGGATCTCTTCTAGTGTTTGTTTAGTACATCCCCACCCAAGCAAACAACACCCCAGTTCTACCAAACTACTCACTGTTTGTTCATTCAACAAACATTCACTGAGAGACTAATAATAGTGACTTAGCAAACACTAGTTGAGGTTCTACAGTGTTCTAGACTCTGTGCTAGGACCCGGGGATGACAAACCTACAGTCTAGTGGGCAGAAGGGACAGTATAATAGTAAACAAATCATTAAATGGACACTAGTATGCACAGGAGAGGTGGAGGTTGCCAACATACAGTGTGGGGACCCAATCTAGTCTTGAGGGTCAGAAAGGGCCTGTGTTAGGAGGTGGGGGTTAACCTAGTCTACAAGGATAAATTTGCGTGAGCAGGGGAAGGAAGAGGTAGCACCATGCAGACTTGGACTTGATACCAAGAGCAGTGGAAGTTACTGGGGGTTTGAGACTGAGATGACTAAATCTGAGTTTTAGACATGAAATTAAAATATATTTTATATATAAATGTGAGTTTTGTAGTTGTTGTTGTTACGTGCTGTCAATTCAGACCAACTCATAGTGACTCCTCCTTGGGTTTCCAAAGCAGTATCACTACGGAAGTAGATTTCCCAACCTTCCTTCCGAGGAGTGGACTGCCAGCCTTCTGGTTAGTAGTCAAGTGCCTTAGGCACTACGCTACTAGAGCTCCCAGGGTAAACCTCCCTGGATAGATTTATACAGAGTGGCTGCAACAAGGAGCTTACACATACCAACAATTGTGAGCATGGTGCAAGACCAGGAAAGGTTTCTTTCTGTAATACCTAAGGCCCTTTGAGTCAGAACTGACTCAAAGGCAGCTAATAATAGCATAACCAAAACCAAACTAAACTCACTACTGTCTAGTCGATTCGACTCATAGCGACTCCTCCTTGAGTTTCCAAGGCAGTATCTCTACAGAAGTAGATTGCCCAATCTTCCTTCCAAGGAGTGCCTGGTGGGTTTGAACCTCTAGCTTTCTGGTTAACAGTCAAGTGCCTTAGGTACTATGCCACCAGAGCTCCCATCAATAGCATATTGAGGTATAATTTTTATATAATTAAATTCACCAATTTTAAGTGTACAGTTCAATCAGTTTTAACAACTTTAAATGGTTGTGTAAACTACCATTACAGTAAGAAAATAAAACATTTCCATTATCCCCTAAATGGATCATCAGATACCTTTGCAGTCAACCTCCTTCTTCTACCCCAACCAGCCTTAGGCAGCCTCTGATCTGCTTTCTGTTTCCATAGGTTTGCCGTTTCTAGAATTCCTTATAAATAAATCACACAATATGTATCCTTTTGTGGCTTTCACTTAACACAATGTTTCTGAGATTCCTCCATGTTGTGCATCAGCAGCTGGTCCCTTTTTTACTGTTGAGTGATATTCCATTAAGAAGCCCTGGTTGCACAATGGCTGAAGCTTTTTTTTCAGCAGCTAACTGAAAGGTCAGCAGTTCGAACCCACCAATTGCTTCACGGTAGATAGATGAGGCAGTCTGCTTCCATAAAGATTTATAGCCTTGGAAACCCTATGGGGCACTTCTACTCTGCCCTACAGGGTTGCTATGAGTCAGAATTTACTTGACTGCAGTGGGTTTGATTAGGTAGCATTCCATTGGTGGCTGCACCACAGTTTGGATATTTCAATTGGAGCAGTTCCACTCTGTCATAGAGGGTTGCTATGAGTTGGAATCGACTAAGGACAACAACAACCCACCTTAAAGCGTGTTGCCCTTAAGCCTTTCCACCTCAGGAAAAGTCCAGGAGGCTTATTGCCCATGGAAGAGAGAACAAAGAGGCCAACCTGGCTTGCTTAAGTTTGGAATGGCCAGCCTTGTGGAGAGAAAAAATGTTTTGTGTTTTAATTCCCAAAGATCCCCATAGATTCATAAGCCAGGCCTGCTCGACTTGGACCCGAGAACTTTACCATGAGCCATAGGTAGAGGGAGCCCCAAAGGATGCAGGAGAGTGAACCCACCCTAGAGAGTCACCTGGGAGTCCCTCACGTGAGAAGGGGTGGAGCAGGAGGTACCAGCCCAGGATAGAGGCCCAGCTAGGCTTATTGGGGGTAGAGAGAGGGAAGTGAGGGCGATTTTGAGAGCCTTTAGCTGGTGCCCTGCCCCTGCTGGCCCTCCTAGCTCATCTGGACCCCAGGGCAGATGTCAAGACTGGCCAGCCTCTGACAGCCTTGCTGGTTCCCAATGCCTGTGGGTAATGTGTGTGAGGCCCAGAAAACCCCACAGGCCTGTCAAGGGAGCTCAAGGGGCCAAGCTGATCAGGACAAAGAGGCCTCAGAGAGGCAATGGTGGGGCCCACTGTCAGCAGCAGGGGATACAGGCCCACGCCCACAGGCCATGTGAGGCCAAGAATGGCACCAGTAGATTCAGTGAGGATGAAGGCCAAGGCTCAGACAAAAGCAGGTCAGAATACCTGAGGCCACACAAGAACCAGAGGTTCCTCCCCCTACCACCTGAGAACACATCAGCTCCTTGAACACACACACCATCTCAGGAAAGAATAGTAGGGTGGGAGGCAGAAAGAGCCCTTGAAAGACAAAGCATCTCCCCAAAAGAGACTGTTGTTAGCTGTGGAGTTGGCTCTGACTCATGGTGACTTTATGTAAAACAGAATGAAAAGCTGCCCGGTCCGGCTCCATCTTCCTGATCGTTGGGATGTCTGTATCCTCCGTGGCGGCTGTGGTATAGTCCCTCTCATTGAGGGCTTCTCTCAGTTTCACTGACGCTCTGCTTCACCAAACATGATGATCCTTTTCTAGGGCTGGGCCTTTCCTGGTGAGGTGTCCAAAGTAAGTGAGTTGAAGTCTCTCCACTCTCACCTCTAAGGGGAATTCTGTTTGTATTTCTTCCAAGACTGGTTTGTTTGTTCTTTTGACAGTCCGTGATACATTCCATATTCTTCACCAGCACCTCAATTTGAACTCATGAATTGTCTTGGTAAGATCAAGTTTGCTTGTTTGTTTTTCCTGCTGATAAGGACAAGGAGTTTATATGAGGAAGATGAAGTCAATTATAGAAAATAACTCTCCAATTTCTGTACATGTTTGGTACATCTCTATTGCAGTGGGTATAATATTTGCCTGCTATGGAAGCCACTCTGTCTTAAGTGTGGGGTATGGACTGGCAGGGGCTACCCTGGGGGCCAGAGGACTGTCACAGTTGTTCTTATCAGAGACCTAGACCAGGGTGGGGGCAGTGGGGAGGCTGGGAGATGGACAGGGGCCATAGCTGTGACTGCACATCAGCTTCTCCTGGGGAGTTTGGAAGTATCTGGTGGTCAGGCCAAGCCTTGGAGCAATTCAATCAGAACCTCTGGAGTGGGACCAGGGCGTCAGTAATTTTTAAAGACAATCCTCCCTCAGGTGATGTCAATGTGCAGCAAAGGTTGAGAAAATTATGAACTTGAGAGCAGAGACTTATAAGTTTTAATATTCATATGAATCACATGGGCTCTTGTTAAATGCAGATTTTAGTTCATAGTTCGGGAATAGGTGATGCTGATGCTGCTTGTTTAAGGACTGCACTTTGAGTAGCAAGTGTCAAGAGATAACATTGAGGAGGTAGAATCAACAGGACTTGGCAATAACTGGATGAGGAATGGGGAAGAATTCAGGAAGATGTCCAGGTTTCTGGCATAAGCAACTGAGAGGATGTGAGGCCTTGAACTAAGCCTGGGAGCCAGATGCTGAGCCATTGGGGGTGGGGTGAAGGACGACTCATTCTGGGTCTTGTTGAGCAGAGTTGTCTACTGACCAGGACCTTAGAACCCGCTTGTATTTGGGAATCAGCACAACATTACTCATATTAGTTTGTATTTACTGAGCACTAACTATGTGTTGGGAGCTCTGGTAGCATAGTGGCTAAGGCACTTGACTGTTAACCAGAAGGCTAGCGGTTCAAACCCACCAGCCACTCCCCGGAAGGAAGATGGGGCAATCTACTTCTGTAGTGATACTGCCTCGGAAACCCAAGGAGGGGTCGCTATGGTCGGGTCTGACTCAATGGCACATAACAACAACAACAACTATGTGTTAAGGAGCCCTGATGGCATAGTGGTTAGGCACTCAGCTGCTAACCAAAAGGTTGGCAGTTTGGACTCACCCAGTGGCTCCATGATGGAAAGATGTGACAGTCTGCTTCTGTAAAGATACAACCTTGGAAACCCTATGAAGTAGGTCCACTCTATCCTACATGGTTACTATGAGTCAGAATCTTACTTTGTATTGAGCACTTATAAGATCCTGAGGATAAAGTGCAGCTTTAGGCCTTTTGGTCATAAGTGACAGAAACCAACTCCAACTCTCTCAAATAAAAAGTGGAATTTATTGGTTTGAGTAACTGAAACGTCAAAGGATTAATCCTAATTTCAGGTATGGTTGGATCCTGGTGCTCAAATGACGTAAGCACCTTGCTCCATCTCTTGGTTCTGCTTTCTTCCTGTATTAGAGTCATTCTGGCAAGTTCTCCTGAGGTGTGACAATGATGAACCCAACAGCTTGGGGACCTTTGGTTGGGTGCTCTCTGGCTCTGATTGGCCCAGCAAGGTTATGTGCCAACCCTGAACCAATCACTGTGGCCAAGAGGATGAGCCAGTCTCATTGGCCAGGCAAAAATCAACTGTCCACCCAGGAGTTAAGGCTGGGCTTAACCACAACTAACTTAAAAACCAAAACCCACTGCCATAGAGTCAATTCCAACTCATAGTGACCCTATAGGACAGAATAGAACTACCCCACAGGATTTCCAAGGCTATAAACCTTTACAGAAGCACACTACCACATCTTTCTCCTGTGGACCAGCTGGTAGGTTCAAACCACTGACCTTCTGGTTAGCAGCCAAATGCTTTAACCACTAAGCCACCAGAGCTACTTAGACTAACCTACAGGGTCTGAAATTGAGGGAAGGGGAATGGATTTTGGGTAGGCTAAACCATTGATTCCCCTAGAAATGGTAATAGAAGCCAGAAAGTGCCCTCATAGCCTTAGGGCAAGTAAACAGGACCACTGTGATCCCAAAGAGCCCTGGTAGCTCAGTGGTTAAGTGTTAGGCTGCTAACTGATAGATCGGCAGTTCAGACCCACAGCTGCCCCATGGGAGAAAGATGTGACAGTCTACTTCCATAAAGATTACAGCCTTGGAAACACTATGGGGCAATTCTACTCTGTCCTATTGGTCACTATGAGTTGGAATTGACATAATGGCAATGGGTTTTGTTTTTGTTTGTTTGTTGTTTGGTTTAACACTATGGGGCAGTTCTACTGTGTCCTATTGGGTCACTATGTGTTGGAATCCACTTGACAGCAATGGGTTTTTAATAGGCTATGATCCCTGGGTCCTGGGTGTTACAATGGTTTGCATTCAGGGACCAACTTAAAGACTGACAGTTCAAACCCACTAAGCCAGCAGTGCAGCAAGAGAAAAGCCTGGTGATTTACTTCTGTAAAGATGACAGCTAAGAAAACCCTATGAAGCAGTTCTATTCTGTAACACAAGGAGTCACCATGAGTCAGAACCAACTCAATGGAATGGACTTGGGAGTTTTTGTTTTGTTTTGGCTATGATCCCACAACTCTGGTAGCATGGTGCCTGAAGCACTTGACTGCTAACCAGAAGGCTGGTGGTTCAAACCCACCAGCCACTCCTAGGAAGGAAAATTGGGCAATCTACTTCCATGGTGATACTGCCTCGGAAACCCAAGGAGGGGTCACTATGAGTCAGGTCTGACTCGACAGCACATAACAACAACAACAACAACGATCCCACCACAGACGTACCACCTCCATGACTTGGATTAGCTGTTCCCTCAGATGGAGACTACCTCCACAGCTGACTCCAGTACCACCTGCCCCTTGTTGTTAGGGACTGTTGTGTCAGTTCTGACTCTTAGTGACCCTCTGTACAACAGAACAAAACACTGTGCTGTCCTGCGCCATCCTCACAATACTTGCTATACTTGATCCCATCATTGCAGTCACTGTGTCAATCCATCTTGTTGAGGGACTTCCCCCTTTTCTCTGACCCTCCACTCTACCAAGCATGATGTCCTTCCCAGAGACTGGTCCCTTCTGACCACGTGACCAAAGTAGGTGAGATGAAGTCTGGCCATTCTCACTTCTAAGGAGCACTCTGGCTGCACTTCTTCTAGGATTGTTTTTGTTGTGTTGTTATATGCCAATGAGTCAGCCCTGACTTATAGTAACCCTCTGTACAACAGAACGAAACACTGTCCAGTTCTGCTCCAGCCTCAAAATTCTTGCCATACCTGGGCCCATCGTTGCAGCCATTGTGTCAATCCATCTCATTGAGAGCCTAGGTAGATCTTTCCTGGATAGATTTGTTCATTCTTCTGACAGTCCACGATATTTTCAATATTCTTCACCAACAGCACAATTCGAAGGCATCAATTCTTCAGTCTTCCTTATTCATTGTCCAGCCCACCTGCCCTTCCTGGTGCTTTTCCCAGCAATCTCAGACTGAGTTTTTATCAGACACCTCTTACATACAACCTCAGACCCTTTTGGCCTTTCACACTCCTAAAGCTATGTCTTACGGGTCTTTTCATGGGTCCAACAAGTTTATTGGGGGGCAGTGGTGGTTCAGTGGTTAAGTTCTTATCTTCCATGCTGGAAACCTAGGTTCAGTTTTTCATGTGCGGCTACCACCCGTCTGTTGGTGGAGGTTTGTATGCTGCTATGATGCTATGCAGGTTTCAGCAGAGCTTCCAGACTAAAAGAGAGTAGGAAGAAAGGCCTGGCTTTCTGCTTCCAAAAATCAGCCAATGAAAATCCTATGGATCACAATGGCCTCGTTCACAGTTGATCATGGGGATGGTGCAGGACTGGACAACCTTATATTCTGTTGTGCACGGGGTTGCTGTGAGTCAGGGGCCGACTTAATGGTCACTAACAACAAGTCATAATGGTCTGATCCACAATCAATCATAAAGGTGGTGCAGTACTGGGCAGTGTTCTGTTTTGTTATGTCACCATGAGTCAGAGGCCAACTTGAGAGCAGTTAACAACATTCGACTCCTCACAGGCGCAGCTTCCTGTCTACTTCAGGGCTTAACTGCCTGGGGAGGCTTCTGTTGTCCACACCCACTATGTACAACCCCAAATTGCAGGAGGTCCATGCTCTATGCTTTGACCAATGGGGGATGGGAGCCAGTGGATTCATCATCTTCTTTTTTCCCCCTACCACTCAACCCTAACAGACATCCCAGAGCACAGTTACATGGTTTCTCAGGGCACAGTTTCACTGATCCATCCTCATATGGCTCTGCCCATCCCTGCTTCACTCCCCTTGTCCTTTTTGCTGCTCCCTGAACTCCAGCCCCTAATAAAGCAATCACTCTTGAGCACTCTGCCTCAGGTTCTGATTTCTGAACCTAGGGTGGGACAGGATTAGTAACCCCCTCCTCAATACCCTCATGTTGGTGGTGTTTGTGTTGTTAGTTGCCTTCAAGTCCCTTTGACTCATGTTGAACCTATGCCTGCTGAGTAGAACTGCTCCATAGGGTTTTCCAGGCTGTGACCTTTTGGAAGCAGACGGCCAGGCCTTACTTCCAAGGCATCTCTGGGTGGGTGGGAACCACCAATCTTTTGACTAGTAGTCGAGTGCTTAACTGTTTGTGCCTTCCAGGGACTTCCAGTACTCTTATAACTCTTGTTTTTTTCTTCTGTAGTTCAAATTCAGTTCACAGTAGCATTATAATTAATGCTTTATGTCTCCTTCCTCCAATCCACCAGGCTTTAAGAAGTTACTAGTCACATGAACAGAGCACTTTACCATACTTAAAGAAGTGTTTCCTAAAGTAAGGAACCCTATAGTGCAAGAGATGACTTGGGTGATACGTACACAGGCATTTAATGTCAGTATGGGAAAAAAGCTCCCTGCCAACCCCCCACCCCATATTAGCTTTATATGGCTACCACAACAAATTGCCACAGTATGTTGGCTTGGTGGATTAAAACAATAGAACTTTATTCTTTCACAGTCCTGGAGGCCAGAAGTCTGAAATCAAAGTGTGAACAGGACCGTCCTCCCTCTGAAGGCCCTGGGGAAGAAACTTTTCTTGCCTCCACTAGCTTCTGGTGGTTCCCAGCAACCCTTGGGGTTCATTGGCTTATAGGTGGATCACTTCAATCTCTGCCTCTCTCATTATATGGTCTTCATCTTTGCGTTTGTTTATGTTTTCTTCTTTCTTCTTTAAGGACATTGTTGTTGTTGTTGTTTGCTGTCAAGTCAGACCCAACTCATAGCGACCTCTCCTTGGGTTTCCAAGGCGGTATCAGGAGTGGCTAGTGGTTTTGAACTGCCAGCCTTCTGGTTAGCAGTCAAGTGCCTTAGGCACTATGCTACCGGAGCTCCTTAAGGACACTAGTCATTGTATTTATTTAATCCAATATGATCTCATTTTAATTTGTTTGCATCTGCAAAGATTCTATTTTCAGATAAGATCATATTTAGGGTTTCTGGTAGACATGATTTTGAGGGGAGGCTATTTAACCCATTACTCCTCCCCTCCATTTTATTGAGGTATAATTGAAGTACATTAATCTACACCTATTTAAAGTGTACAATGTAATCAGTTTCAACATAGAACCAGGAAGCCATCACCAGAATATGGATAACAAACATCTCCATGACCCCAAAACCGCTGATCTACATTCTGGCGCTATAATTAGTTTGCATTTCCTAGATTTTTCTATAAATAGAATTATACGGTATATATTCTTTTTTTGTCTGGCTTCTTTCACTTGGTGTAATTATTTCAAGATTCATTCACAATGTCGCATGTATCAATGTTGTTGTTGTTATGTGCTGTCGAGTTGGCCCCGACTCATAGCGACCCCTCCTTGGGTTTCTGAGGCAGTATCACTACGGAAGTAGGATTGCCCAACCTTCCTTCTGAGGAGTAGCTGGTGGGTTTGAACCGCCAGCCTTCTGGTTAGCAGTCAAGTGCTTTAGCCATTATGCTACCAGAGCTCCTCAGTTTCTCTTAATTGCCGTGTAGTAGTTTGTTGTATGAATATGCCACAATACATTATCCATTCATCTGTCAATGGACATTGGGGTTGGTCCCAGTTTTTAGCTGTTATAAATAAAGGTGCTATGAATATTTGCAAAAAAGTTTTTGTGTATACCTATATTTCCTTTTCTCATTGTTAAGTACCTAGAAATAGAATAGCTGGATCATATGGCAGACACAAGAAGCTGCCAAGCTATTTTTCAAAAAGTTATACTATTTCACATACCCACCAGTAGTGTATGAGAGTTCCATCCTTGTCAATACTTGGTACAGGCAATCTTAGAAATTTTCGCCATTCTAATAGGCATGAAAAGGAGCTCTGGTGATATAGTGGATAAGGGACTTGGCCGCTAACTGGAGGGTCAGTAGTTCAAACCCACCAGCTGCTCCATGGAAGGAAGACTGGGCGATCTACTTCCATAAAGATTTACAGCCTCAGAAACCCAGTGGGGGTTGCTATGAGTCAGAAATGACTCGGTGGCAGTGAGTTTGGTTTAATAGGTATTTCATTGTGGTTTTAATTTGCAATTCTCCAATGTTTAATTATTTTGATGATTTTTTTAATGTGCTTGTTTGCCATCCGTATATCTTCTCTGGTTAAGTAACTGTTCAACTCTTTTGTCCATTTTATTTTTTAAAAAGAGTTGTTCTCTTTCTTATTGCATTTTAAGAGTTCTTTATGTATTCCAGATACAACTATCTGATGGGATACGTGATTTGCAAATATTTTCTCCCAGTCTGTGGCTTTTTTTTTTTTTTTTATTATTCTCTTAACAGAGTCTTTTGAAGGGCATCAGTTCTAAATTTTGATGAACTCCAATTTACCCAATTTTTGTTTATAGGTAATGGTTTCTGTGTTGAACCCAAGAAATCTTGTCTAACCCAAGGTCACAAAGATTTACTCCCATGTTTTCTTCTAAAACTTTTCTATTTTTAATGTTTTACATTTAGGTATATGATCCATTTTAATTTAATTTTTATGTATGGTGCAAGTTACAGGTCATAGTGGAAAGAGTTCTGTCTTTCACCATTAAATATGCTGTCAGGTCTAGGTTTTACATTGGTGTCTTTTATAAGGTTGAGAACCTTAATATTTTCATAGTTTTTGTATGTCAAATAATTTCAGGCTGTACCCTGGACATTGTGAATGTTAAGTGGTATAGATTCTGGATCATTATTATCTTCTAGAGAATGTTGAGATTTTGGTTTGAGCGGGCAAATAACCCAGTTAGATTTAGAGCATAAATTATGCCCATCTCCTATGATCAGTGGTTGACTCTCAGTTTGGGGCATGTGGGTTTGCACCTAACCAGTGTACATGTACTCTAGGGCTTTGGCTAAAAGGTTCAGGGGTTTGGCTGAGACTTGTTCAGTGGCTCTGATGTTTTCTAAGCCCCAATTTTAGCTGTGTAACAGCGCTTTAATATTCCCAAGGCAAGAACCAACCTCCTCGTCTGGCTGTGAGTAGGGTGCCCCTTCCTGGCTACTGTGTAGGCTGAGGGAGACCTAGCTCAGTGTGGCTGGCGGTAGAGGCTGCCCCAGCATCTTTGCTCCACCAGTGGGAGACACAAAGCCAAGGACTGACCTCTCCAGCCACACCCTGGCTCAGCTAAGGTCTCCTAGCTCCAGGCCTGCCTCAGGCTCCTCTCCCATGGGGGAGGGCCGCCCTCACCCCCCACCCAGATTACAAGAACTCTGACTCAGATTGCCTGTCCTCCTCCTTCCATTCCATGGCCCCAGAGCATGTGGTGGGGGTGGAGGAAGGGAAGGCAAAGTCCAAGGAAGGGGTGATCCCACCTCTCTTGGCTACTCTGGGGCTCACTATGAAGTCAGTGTAGTCCCAGCTGCTGATGTCAGGGAATAATAGTAATAATAACCCACACTTACTGAGGGCTTGCTGGGTGCCAGGCTTTGTGCAAAGCATATTACATACATGCCCTTCTCAACTCTCCATAACAACCTTGTGAGGCAAAGGCTGATGTGACACCCATTTCACAGATGAGGAAACTGAGCTCTGAAAAGGTGAAGTCCCTTGCCCAAGATCCCATCTCTCCATAACCTGGGTGTTCTGGCAACTAAACCAGCCCCCAATTACCCTGCAGCACTCCCTTGAGACCTCTCGCCCAACTTCTGCCACCTGCCGATTCGAGAGTCCTTCTACAGGATGCCCACTGGAATGAGCTGTCCCCAGCTCCTGATCCAGAAGAGAAGAAAAGGGGCAGATTCCCAGAGGCCCTCAGGCTGAGCAGGCTCATGCCTCCCACCGGAAATTAATTCAAAGGGAGAGAGCACCATGTCTGGATGCAGAGAGATGGGGCTGATTGTCCTCTGTTCTTCATTAAGTAACAAAGGGGAAAACCAACTGTGCATGGTGTGTGAGCTTCCTCACCAGCGCCGCCCTGGACTCCTGGGACATCTTTATCCACTTACCCGGCATTCAGGAAATTCTCTTCCAAGCCAGTTTTATTGGAGATTTTGGAAGCAGAGCTTGCAGCCTCCCAATCAGTAACAGATGAACAATGCTCACATCACATTTTTTCGGGAGGACGTTTGGCCCAGGCTTGCTCCCCTCTGAAGGGCCTGGCCTTGGTCATCCCCATTTGATCAGAGATTTCTGGGAAATGAGGTTCAGGATAATTCTAGAAACCAGAGTCGTTGGCATGTGGGGCTGGTGAGGAGGGTTGTCCTGTCTGGGTCAGACCTGGGGAAACGCTGTGTCTTGCAGGGTTCAAGGTCTGGCCCACACGGCTACCCTGGCCTCCTCTGTCTCCCCCACCTCCTCCCTGGCTTGTCTTCCACATACGCTCAGCATGAGTATCGGACCCCGCAGCCCATAAAGAATCAATCAAATCCAGTCCATGGCTGAGCCAAAGGCCAAGGTGCCAAAATGCCGATGAAGAAAGGGTGCGCAGCTGGGAGTGACGGTACACCCGCCTGTGCAGAGGCAATCTCCTCCATTTCCACAGAAACTTTCTCTGCACTTTATCCCTGACTTCCATCCCACAGAGACATGGTGCTGAAGAAGATGGTCCAAGAATGGAAACCAGGACCACCCCTTTCCCCTACTCCCCCCCCATAACTATAAGGCACATGTGAGGGGGAGCTGGGAGGGGAACAGGGAAATCTTCAAGGAATATAATATTTGTGTTACTATGAGAACAACCATACTACAATGTCCTTGGGTGGCACAAATGGTTAAGCACTGGACTACTGACCAGAAGGTTGGGAGTTCAAACCCACCCACAAGTGTTTTTGAAGGAAGACCTAGAGATTTGTTTCCAAAAAGTCACTCCATAAAAACCCTATGGAGTGCAGTTCTACTCTGACACACATGAGGTCTCCATGAGTGGAAATTTACGTGATGGCAACTTGCTTATCCTACAAGAAATTAACTATGTTGAACCTGTGGACTCGGGACCATAGTCGCAGGGGACATCAAGCTCAATTGGCATAACATATGATACAAAACATTGTTCCACCTCCTACTTTGGTGAGCAGCAACTGAGATCTGAAAAGCTTGCAAGCAGCCATCTAGATGGAACAACGGGTCTTTCTTCATCCAGAGCAAAGAAGAATAAAGAAAACCAAAGATTCATGGAAACAATTAGTCCAAGTGACTGGTACACCATGCAATCTGCAGCCTACATGACTATGAGACCAGAAGAACTAGATGGTGCCAGACTACCACTGGCAACCACTCAGAGGGGAATCTATGTAGGAGATCCTGGATAGAGAGGGAGAACGATGTGGAACAAAACTCAAAATCATTGGGAAAAAAAAGGGGGATGAGGTTTGCCAGTCTGATAGAACATGGTGGAACCCCTGACACTATGGACCCTAGCTGCCCTTCAGGTCTGGAATTGAACCCACACCTGTGGCTTCCAGCCAAACAAAAGATAGGCATATGAGTTGAACATTTACCTGAGGTAGATACACTCCTTGGAGAGAACAATCACGGGAGAAAGAAGGACTGCTTATGCACAGGGAGACAGCTCAGGGGGTAGGAGTGCATGGAGGGATGGACACAGGGAAGAGGTAACTATCAGGAGGTAGTGGGAGGGGAGCTGTTGCATTGTGGTAAATTATAGTCAATGCCATGAGACAAAGTGTATGTGAACTGCTGTACAGAAAGTGAATTTGCTCTGTAACCTTTCACCCAAATCACAATAAATAATAATAATAATAATCATAAATTAACTACATAGGATGAGAAGTAGTTCTACTTCTTTCATTTCTTCAATACTTACTGAGCAATAGAGTGTGCCAGGCAGGAGAGTGAGAAGCATTGTTGAGCAAGACAGACATAGTCTTACCCCTGTTTTTTTCTGCATCACAACTCTCTCATCAAGAAAGAAAAGAAAAACTAAGTACCCACTACTCATCTACCAGCAAGTGGTACTGTGGTGGCTTGCATATTACTACAATGCTGGAAACAATGCCACCACTATTTCCAATACCAGCAGCATCTCCCATGGTGGACAGGTTTCAGTGGAGCTTCCAGACTAGGAGAAAGGTATGGCAATCTAGTTCCAAAAATCAGCCAATGAAAACCCTATGGGTCACACTAGAGTATTGTCGGAAGTAGTGCTGGAAGATGAGCAACCTAAGTTGGCAAGCACTACACAGTGGTTGTAACAATAAAGTTGCTCATCCCAAGAATTGTGGAGATGGCACAGGAGCAGGCAATATTCTGTTTTATTGTACATGGAGTTGCCATGAACTGGAGTTGACTTGGTGGTAGCAAACCCTGGTAAAAATGAATGATAGTTCTTCCCTCCAGCCATTCTGGAGAGTCCATCACTCCAATGGCCAGGTCATCTGTGTTGTTCCCACACCCCTGCCTAAGAAACAACCACATACTGTGGTTTTGCTATGGCTGTGCCCATCCTCTGACAGATACTTTTCAATAGTGGCTAAGACACTTGCCTGCTAACCAGACTGCTGGCGGTTCAAACCCACCAGCCACTCCTCGGAAGGAAGGTCGGGCAAGCCTACTTCCGTAGTGATACTGCCTCGGAAACCCAAGAAGGGGTCGCTATGAGTCGGGCCGACTTGATGGCACATAACAACAACAACTGGGTTCAATGCCTTGAGCAGATACTCTCTGGAGGCAAGAGGTAGGCCATGGATGGTGAAACCCAGTGGTGGCCCACACAAGGCAAACACTGCATGAAGTTTCACTCTGCAGAAAGGAAGCCCCTACAGGGCAGGGTGGGGCCAGCCCAGGAACACAAGGCATGAGTTCTGGTTCATGACTAGCTTTGCCAGGAAATCACTACATGACTTTAGACCAATCTATGATCCCTTCTGGGAGCTCTGGTGGCATAGTGCCTAAGGCACTTTACTGCTAATCAGAAGGCTGGAGGTTCAAACCCACCAGCCACTCCTCAGGAAGAAGATGGGGCAATCTACTTCTGTAGTGATACTGCCTCGGAAACCCAAGGAGGGGTCGCTATGAGTTGAGTCCGACTCGACGGCACATAACAACAACAATATGATCCCTTCTACCTCAGTTTCTTGATGTGTAAAATGAGGGGTGGGTAGGTGAGTGTTTCTTTAAATGTAGTCTATTAATCATGTGATAGGTTTGGGGAGATGTAGTGAAAAAGCTCCATACAAGATCTCAGGGATTTTGATATCCTGAAGTTTGAGCATGACTTCTGGAGGAGTCAGTATCTAAGGGCTTGGCAAGCTTGCCAGTTTGGGTTGTGTTCCAGAGGAAGGAAGTTGATAGGGACTCAGGTAGTCAGGGAAGGTTTCGTGGAGAAGTTAGAGAGAAGTTGGGCCTGAAAGCATAATAACAAGAAAGAGAGCTGTGCCGCCACTTGTCAAATGACTTTAAACTATGAGGCCCTGTGCTAAGTGCTCTATGCACGTCACCTCATCTACCATCATGGCTGTCCTGTGAGATGAGACTTCTCCCCATTTCACAGATGAGGAAACTCAGGCTCATGCAAAGGTTAAATGACTTGCCTAAGATGTCTGGATGCTCTCTGAGAGAGACCACAAAATCTTCCTTGACAGTGTAGGCTGGGTCCTCCTGAAACCTGGGGTGACAGAGGAGGGCTTTTAGGAACAGAAGGCATTAGCATTTGCAGCCTCAGAGGGCAAAAAAAAGGATTATCTCCTAGAATACTTCATTCACTCAATCATTCATTTGTTCACTCAGTCCCTAATGTATTTGTTTTCTGATTCCTTCATTCATTAATTCATGTGCTTCCTCAATTAATTATTCATTACATCATTCATTTAATCACCCACTCTGTCTATTTGTAGTTGACTTCACTTTTGGACTCTATTTAGTCAGGGCTCTTTTTACAAGTGATAGAGACACAACTCAAATTGGCTGAAGCACAAAAAGGAATTTATTGACACTTGCATGTGAAATATCCAAAGGACAGGATATTACAGCTTCAGTTATGGCTGGATACAGGTGCATAGATATTATTGTAGGAAACTCTTCCTAAACCTGTTGTCTTTGCTGTCTTCTATGTTAGCTTCACTCTCAGGTGGGTTTTTTATTTTGTTTCTCTTGGTCTGTAAAGTTGCCAACTAAAAGCTGCAGGTTGTGTCCAGCTTAGTCACCCAAGCTGAAAGATGATGCTTCTTTCCCAAGAGTTGCAGCAAAAATCCCAAGGAAGCATCTCACTGGGCCAGCCTGGGTTACACCTTTATCTGGAACCAATTGCTGTAACTAGGGGAGTCAGGGCTCTAAATGGTCAGGATTGGTTCTGGGATGATAGTTGATACTATCAACCCTAACAAATTGCATATGCTGAGCATAGGGGAGGGATAGTTCCCCCAAGGAAATTTGGGGTGCTATGACCAGAGGAAGAGAAAATGCATGTTAAAGGAGCAAAAATTAAGAGGTGTCTTTTACATGGCTCCTCCCACTGAGTTCCAATTTGACTCTAGACACATCCACTCCTGTTTCTGTGATTTCTTCTTGATGTTGTGATGGAGTCGGGTGAAAAGGACCTTACTGCTTTGAAAATGCCAAACCAAGATATCCTTCTGTGGCTGAAACCAGCTTTACAGGCAGGACCCCATTTAATCTTCTCAGCAACCCCCCCAAGGTAGGCAGGGTGGGAGTGTTTTTCCATTTTACACTCGAGGATCAGAGAAGTTAAGGACTTTAAGATACAGTCACACAGCTACTAAGTTACGACAGAGCTGGGATTTCTTCAATCCAAGTGTACTTGATTCTACAGCTCACATTCTCCATCTCTCTATTGAGTAAAGGAGGATTCCTGCCCACGGTCCAAGTCTGATTGTGTTAGGGATGAGGGAGTAGGGAGAGGGGAGGCTTGCTCATTTGGAACCCATCAGAAAGAAACTTCCATAGTGGCTGGAGGTTTTCTGAGACCTGCCCTCAGCTGAACAAGGTCCTGATTTCTGTGGCACCCGCCATACAGACCCAGGCTACACGGGGACAGGCCTGCAGGGAGCAAGGCTTAGGCAGGGCACACATTACAGGGCTCAGCACAAGCCTTCCTGGTTGCAGGGTAACCAAGGTCAGCAGGCAGTCTGGGAGGGGTGGGAACCAAAGTATTTGCCGAGCATCTGCTGCGTTCCCAGAACTGTGCCGGCTGCACAGGATACCAGGAAGTCTAACTGTCATCGTCGTGTGGGCAGATTCTTAGGCTGTTAGCACAGCAAGCAGCCCCCCAGGGCCATCTCACAAAGGGTCTGCAAACTTGAATGGCTGCTGGGACCAGGCCAGTGACATTGGTGGATGTAGCTGGATGGGCAAGAGGCCAGGTAGAAGTTGTGGGGGAACTGGAGAGCATGGAACCCTCTCTAAAAGGAACAGCTGCCACTAAGTGTTGCCTTGTGGAAACGTGGACCCTGGGCTGTCACATCTCATTTTTCTTGGAGAATCTAGCAATCTGGATCTTTATATAAAGACTTCCAGTTTTTTAAAATAGGTCCAACTTTTAAAAGATATGGTGTGGGCTAAACAGAGCCCTGGTGGCACAGTAGTTAAGCACTCGATTGCTAACTGAAAGGTTGGTGGTTCGACTCCACCTAGCCACACCACAGGTGAAAGACCTGACAATCGGCTCCCATGTAGATGACAGCCTAGACAATTGTATGGGGCACTTCTACTCCATGGCATGGGGTTGCTTTGAGTCAGAATCAACTTGATGGCACCAAGCAACATAATGTAAGCTAAATCACAACATGTCTGCAGGCTTTGTGATTTTTCCTTACTTTTCCACAGGGAAGAATGAGGCCCAGGGAAGTAAGGTGCCCAAGGTCACAAAGCCTGGATGAGATCCCAGTCTGTCATCTAGTCCTGCAATCCTGATCCTGAGCACTGAGTCCCTTACACACGTCCAGCACTTGTCAGTTTACAAAAAGCTTTATACCCAGTCTCTCAGTTATTCTTTCCCTCGGCCCCAGGAGGAGGCAGAGCAGGGACAATCCTGTCCATTGTACAGATGAGGGAGCAGAGGTTCAGAAGAATTAAGCAATCTGCCCAGAATCCAACAGTGAGACAAAGGAATGCAGACATCTGGCTCCTAGTACTGTCTGCTCTCCTAATACCACCAGATGCTGTAGAGTCAACTCTGCCTCATGGCAACCCCATGTGTGTCGGAGTAGAACAGTGCTGCACTGGGTTTTCCATGGCTGACTTTTTGGAGTAGATCACCAGGTCTTTGTTCCGAGGCCCCTCAGGGTGAACTCGATGAGCCTCCAATCTTCCAGGTGGTAGCCAAATGTGTTAACCACTTATACCACACAGGGACTCTTCTCTGCTATGCTCAAAAATGAAAAAGAAAAAAAAAAAAAAAAACCAAACTCACTGCCATTGAGTTAGTTCTGTCTCATAGCAACCCCATTGGGTTTCCAAGCTGCAAATCTTTACAAAAGTGGACTGCCTCATCTTACTTCCGTGGAGTAGCTGGTGGGTTTGAATCACAGACCTTTTAGTTAGCAGCCAAATGCCTTAACACTACACCACCAGAGCTCCTTTTCTGCTCTTCTGGTTGGTGTTAAATCTTTGGTCTAGGTTTGAGCCTGAGTCAGGTCTTCAAGAAGCCTGCAGGATATCAGGAGAGAGAGGATATGGTTAAAAGACGAGACTCAAATTAAATATGCTCAGTGGAGCACAAATGTATGAAACAGACAATTGGGGTGAAATAAAAGCAGCAGCCAACTTGGTGTGGTATTTAAATTTATATATCAACTTGGCTGGGCCTGGTTGAGTGGCTGGGCAGCTGGTGGTAGTTAGTCCCCATGATGAGACTGGCAATCAACTCCATGGTGGGATCTACCACAAGCAGTTGAGTAGCTACCTTTGGGATGTGGTCTGCTTCCTGTATATAAGAAGAAACCTTGGGGATAGTCTCTAGCTCATGGCACGCTTGGACCCTGTATGTAGTCATGTCATTGTTCAGCAGCCTGCCATGCTCTGCTGACCTGGGGACTTACAATGGACTTGAATGGCCTGCCGTGTGGTTTGGTAACATCGAGACTGTGCCTTTTTACCTGTCGATTTGGGCTTGGCAGACTCAGCAGCCAGCAGCCATCTGAGTGAAGAAAAGCCTTTCACTTCAGTGCGCCGGGAGCTGGAGGCAGAGCTAAAGCCCAAGGCTGAGGGACTTTCACCCAGCCCCTAGAGCCTGGCACTTTGAACTTGGACTTAAAGCCTCCAAACTGTAAGAGAATAAACCCCTATTTGTTAAGGCCATCCCATTTGTGGTATATTCTTGTCAGAGCAGCACTAGGTAAACAGAACACTTGGGTAAGGCCCAGGACTAAGTGTTTTGTAGGAATTGTCTCATTAACTTTGCACAACAACCCCCATGAGAAATTACTATTTTATAAATTAGGAAACTGAGACAGAAAGGTTAAGGGACTCATCCAAGGTCACATCTAGGAGATGATAGAGCTGGAATTCACACCCAGGTGGCCTGGACCCAGAGTCTAGACTGTAAGTGTTCCTAGGAAGTGTGCATTTGGTTGGTAGCACCAAGGAAGTCTTCAGGGAGGGTGCATAGGCAGAAAGGACAGGAGGAAGGCTTGAGAGGGGAGGGCATTCCAGGCAAGTGTGTCAGCCTGAGCAAATGCTTGGAGGTAGGAATCTACAGATTCTGAGCAGGGGACTCTGCCAGCCAAGGATGGGAGAGCTGAAACAGACCTAAGAGACCATTAGATTCAAGCTCTTCAATGTCAAGATGACATTGATGTCCGGGAAGATTAAGGTCCAAAGCCACAAAGTAACTTGGTGGAAGAACGAGAGCCAGGATCCACGCATCTCATCTCCTAGTTACTTTTCCCGTTGCCCCAAGCTTTGCTCACACATTGTCCCTGGTGCATCTGAATTTCCATTAATGGGACTTTCCCAAGGCAAGAGCCACCACCGTCAGATCCTGTCTGCCTTGCTTCTCTATTGCTTCATGACAAACCCTCTCAAAACTTAGTGGCTTAAAACAACTAATTTTATTATCCTCGCACATCTGTGGAGGGACTGGGCTCAGCTGGGAGGCTGTTCTGTTCCATATGTTGCTGACTGGGGTTGCAATCATCTAGGGCCTCAGCTGTGCTGGAACATTCAGGATGGTTCATTCATATGGCCAGTGGTGGATGCTTCTGGTAGGCTGGGAGCTGAGCTAAACTGTTGCAAAGTGCTGATCTGATCTGTGGCCTTCCCTAAGGAGCTCTGGTGGTACAGTGCCTAAGGCATTTGGCTGCTAACCAGAGGTTGGCGGTTCAAACCCACCAGCTACTCTGTGAAAAGAAGATGGGGCAATCTGATTCCATAAAGATTTACCACCTTAGAAACCCAATGGGGTCACTATAGGTGGGAATTAACTTGATGGCAGTGGGCGGTGGCCTTCCCACATGGCATGGGCTTCTCAGAGCACGGCAGTTGGGTTCTCAGAGAAAGCAACTCAAGAGAAAGCATTCTAAGAGACCCAGGTCAAAGCTGCCCGGCTTCTTCTGACCTAGCCTTGGAAGGTACACAGCATCACTTTGGCAACATTGGCCTATGGCTCAAAGACAAATCACAAATCAGTCCAGATGCAAGGGAAGAAACTCTATGTATATATAATGTATTGGGGGCATAGTTCATCTTTGGAGACCAGCTACTGTTCTATCATCCCAGACACATCATCCATTTCTCCCAGCTTTGTCCCAGTTCCCAAGACTCTCTGTTTCTCAATTTCTTCTCTGTTGACCAGCTACTTGGTCTGGCTCATCTAGGAACTTCGCTAGGCACCAGTGCCTAGTACCTCGTACAGCACCTGACACAGAGTAGACCCGTAATAAATATATACTGAAAGAAGGGAGGGAAAAGGATGAAAGGGAAGGAAGAAGAAAAAGCAAGGAAAGACGTGAATGGACTGAATTGTGTCCCCAAAAATATGTGCTATAAATCCTAACCCCCGTAAGTATGATGTAATCCCATCTGAGAACAAGTTTTCTCGGTTATGTAAATGAGGCATATCAGTGTATGGTGTGTCTTAAGCCAATCATTTTGAGATATAAAAGGAGCAGATTGGGCATAGAAGTGAGGAAACTCCTCCCCCAAAAAACAGAGAGCCTTCTCCTAGAGCCAGCACCTTGAATTCAGACTTCTAGCCTCCTAAATTGTGAGAAATTTCTGTTTATTAAAGCCACCCACTTGTGGTATTTCTGTTACAGCAGCACCACATCCCTAAGACAAAGGGCTTCCTACCAAAGCCAGATGGTAATCTAACATCCTCCCTGAACCTCAAACACGCCAAGGCACTGCCATTTTAGCCTTTGCACTGGCTATTCCCTCTGCCCAGAATAGTCTTTCCCTGAGTTTTCCACTGCCAGTCCCTTTTTGTCATCCAGGTCCTTTTTGTCATCTACTCAATGTCATCACCACCACCACCACCGTTAGCCACTCTCTTGTTATCCTAAGTTATTGACTTCAGAGCACTTATCACCATCTGAAAGGATCTTACTCATTTATTAATGTAAATGTTCATTATTGGTCTCTCAGTCTCCTTCTCTCTAAAAAAAAAAAAAAAGAAAGAAAGAAAATCAAACCAAACTCACTGCTGTCGAGTCGACTCATAGTGACCCCTCCTTGAGTTTCTGAGGTGGTCTCTCTGTGGAAGGAGACTGTCCAGTCTTCCTTCTGAGGAGTGACTGGTGGGTTTGAACCACCAGCCTTCTAGTTAGCAGTCAAATGCTATACGCACTACGTCACCAGAGCTCCTACAAAGGTTTTTCAACCTGGACACTATAGACCCGTTGGGCTGATAATTATTTGCTATGGGAGCTGTTCTGTGTTCTGTAGATGTTTACCAGCACCCCTGGCCTCTACCCACTAGATGCCAGGAGCATTGCTCTCCCTTCCCCCCACCCCCCTCCCCCACCAAATTCTGACAACCCAAAATATTTCCAGACATTGCCACGTCAGACATTGCCTTGAGTGAAGGAGAGGTGCAAAATCACCTTGCACTGAAAATCACTGCTCCAGACAGTGGTTCCTACACTCCAGCTGCATCCGAATCACCCGAAGGATTGTTAATACAGATTGCTGGGCCCCACACTTAGGTTCAGCTTGGGTGGGACCCAAGGATTTGCATTTCTAACAAGTTCACTGGTGGTGGTTTGGGGACCTCACTTTGAGAACCACTGGTCTGAATGTTCCCTAAGAGCAGGGGGAATGGGAAAAATTTGTGTGTTGGGGGTAGTGGGAGAGGGACATAAATCTCTTACCCTGAGGACCTGCATGTTTCAGGAGGACAATCCTCACTATCCGGAAGTGGGTGGTGGGATAATGGCAGAGTAGGGGCATGTCAAAAGGATTTTCAGAAATGTTTCTACTAGTTCTTACTCCAGGTGGTCTTGACCTAGGTGAGTTTTATGGCTTGGCCATTCCTCTTGGATTTCTCCCATCGTTCTCACTGATCCGTTTCTCCCTATCACAGAGGAATTGTTTGCCATGGGAAGCAGCTGACACAGGATCATCAGGAGGCATAGAACTTTCAGCATTTCTCTCCTGCACTCTGAGGACTGTGTTTGCTGCTCTCACGTGCAGAGCCAGCAGTGGACGCTGCGGCTGGCCAGTATGTGTTCAGTCTGGAGTTCTCCTGGGAAGGTAACATGTCCGCCAGGGTGAGGTGATCCCATGCAGCCGTGATAAAAATAACCAGAGCTGGCATTTACGGGGCTCACTATGGGCCAGGTAAGAAGCCCTGGTGGTGCAGTGGTTAAAGTGCTCAGCTGTTAACTTAAAGGTCAGTGATTTGAACCCACCGCCACTCCACAGGAGAAAGATGTGACATCTGCTTCCGTAAAGATTTATAGCCTTGGAAATTCTGTAGGCAGATTTACTACTCTGTCCTATAGGGTTCCTATAAGGAGCTCTGGTGGTGTAGTGGGTAAGGCATTTGGCTGCTAACCAGAAGCCAGCAGTTCAAACCTACCAGCTGCTCCAGAGGAGGAAGATGAGGCAATCTACTTCTGTAAAGATTTACAGCCTTGGAAACCCAATGGGGGTCACTATGAGTCAGAATCAACTCAATGGCAGTGGGTTATTTTTGGTATAGGGTCGCTATGAGTCAGAATCAACTCTATGGCAATGAGGTAACATGGGACAGGCACAGTGAAGGCACTTATGCTCATGACCCCATCTGCCCATCTCCATGGCTCTATGTCACCACCCATCTGTCAGTTTGTCCTAGTGTGGTGGTTTGTGCATTACTATGATGCTGGAAACTGTACCACCAGTATTTCAAATACCAGCAGGGTCAGCCATGGTGGACAAATTTCAGTGGAGTTTCCAAACTAAGACAGGCTGGGAAGAAAGGCCTGGTGATCTACTTCTGAAAATCAGCCAGTGAAAGCCTTAGGGATCATAGAACATTGGCTAAGACTTTGCCTCACCACCTACTGTGAATGCCTCAATAGAAGGAGCAAATCTCTGGAGAAGGACATTATGTTTGGTAAAGTGGAGGACCAGTGAAGGCAAGGGAAATCTGCAGTGAGATGCACTGATTGGCACAATGGCTGAGACAATGGACTCAAGCATATTAATGATCCTAAAGATGGAGCAGCAACAGGCAACGCTTCGTTCTGTTATACATACGTCCATCACGAATCAGAGCTAACTTGAGAACAACTAAGAACAGTAACATGACTCTATGAGGCATGTGCATGTTGTCATTCTTGTTTTACAGATGAGGAAACCAAGGCTCTGAGAGGAGAAAGACATTACTTACCTATATATTTGCATAGACTCATAGAAGAGACTCAAACCTAGGCCTTTCTGACTCTTGAGTTGTGTTCTTAACCTCTCTACCAGTTTCTCAAACTGCTTTGGTTGATGCTAAAATGTGTCCTGTTGGGGGAGGAGGATTCATTGTTCTCACTGGCCTCCCTACTGCCCTTTGATTCCAAATGGGTGATGACATAGAGCCATGGTGATGGGCCAATGAGGTCATGAGCATAAGTGCCTTCACTGTGCCTGCCCCCTGTTACCTCATTGCCATGGAGTTGATTCTGACTCATCGCCACCCTATACCAAAAATAACCCACAGCCATTGAGTTGATTCCAACTCATAGTGACCCCCACTGGGTTTCCAAGGCTGTAAATCTTTACAGAAGTAGGCCTGCTCTGACCTCAGGGCTTTACATTGCAGCTCCCAATACAGAGAAGTTTCTCCCAGGAATCTGCATGAGGGCTTCTTCTCCTCCTGCAAGTCTTAGATCAAATACCACCTTAATTAGGCTGCCCCTCCCCTCCAGACAAAAAATTGCAGCTCATGCCCGACTCCAGGGCTCTCAATTCTCCTGGCCTGCTTTATTCTCCTCCTCTGCGTTTGCCTCCATCTGATATACTCCATGTTTTACTAAGTACAACTTATTGTCTGTTTCTTCCTAAGCGAATGTCAGCCCCATGGGAGCAGGGAGCTTTGATTTGTTTTGTTCACTGCTGTGTCCCCAGCACCTAATGTCTCTGATAGACATTAAGAACTCATTGAGCATCTGTTGGAAGAGGTAAGTAAGGAAGGAAGAGTGGAAGAAAGGGTGGAGGGAAACAGAAAGAGAAAGAAAAGAAAAGCAGGGGATTTTTCAGTTAAAAGTCAACAAGTTTTCCTTACTGCAGGACTTTCTCAGAGCCTTCATCATGCTGATGTGGTAGTTTTGTTGTTGTTTAAGGTCTAGAAAGTTGAGGGGAACTCTGAATTAACAAATACCGCACCAGTGCTCCTAGGGCAGGCACAGGATTAGGTTTCTATGAGCCTGAAGCCACAACATTTTCATGAACGGGTTGCTACAGAACCTGTTTAAAGATACCTTATGTAATTTATATTGGAGATTCATTAGCATAGAACTCACCACCAACAGCACTATAATTTATGCCTGAGCGCAGCTCATCTAAAGCGTGTACTTTCTCTGCAAGGCACTTTCTGTGCTTAGGAACTCTAGATAGCTCTTCAGTATCATACTTGGGGGGGCATGTTTTAAAATGAAATAATCAAAAATAAATAAATAAGAAGCCCCCAAAAATGTGAAAAAGGGTCACTAAATAGACCATAAAAGACACCCTTGTTTACAATATGAGAGCTGAAACAAGCAGGCAGTGTCACCTTGTCTGACCTCCTCTGGAAACATGTGTATTGGGTGACTCAGAGTTTTCATTGCTCTGCACATGTCCGTGAATGACCATTGATACAAGGTGCTGTATTGATTTGGGGGTTAAATTAATTTTAGCAAGTAGGCAAATTTGCAAATACAGAATCTGTGAATCATGAGGATGACTGTATATGCTGTAAATTTTAAGAAAGAGGTATAACTTTTAGCATTTCTCACACTTATTTGATGACAGGGCAACTTTTTGGTAGAACTCCAGCTAACCTTGACTGTCCCAAGGCACACTCTTCAATCCCCTGTACTCTCAAGGGCCTCTCCTCACCTGCTGTTATACCTCCTGCATAAAGTGCACATCAAGATATCGAGGCACACGATCACCTACCTGTAGATCTATTTGCACACAGGTGTGGTAGATACCTGCCTGTGTGGCAGCATTGGCTGGTGTAAAGAGATGCATGCCCACCTTTGAATGGATGAATTGTCAGGCAGAGAAAGGCCAGCTCACCTTTGAAAGAAGCCACTCACCAGGCAAAAGCAGGGTGGCCTGAACTTGGAACAAATAAAACAAGCCAGACAATGAACCCATTGGAAGCTGTTGGGAGCCGCAGGGGCTGTGAGAACTTGGCTTTACTGTGCTAGAAGGACAAGTGGGAGCCAGGTCACTCTAGGACAGCAGTTTCCATGTCTTTTTATCTGCAATCAGAGCCAACAGCTCCGGGGGCCTGAAGGACTCCGGATATCAAGAATGGTCTCACCCATCCAACCTTGGAATCCCTGCTACCCAAGCTGGATCCAACATTGGAGCCTTTGCTCCCCACTGCCTGTAAAGTGGCTTTTCCATGGAAGGCCATCATTTAAAGGGAAACACTGTCAAGAGTACACACTTTGAAATCAATGGGCCTATGTTCAAATCCTGACTCAAGCAATGACTTCTGAGTGACTTGGGCCAGTCATTTCACCACTGAGCCTCTATCTCTTCTATAAAATGGGGGCAGTTATACATGATTCACTTTCTTCCTCCCTGGTCTCCCTATGGTCAGTCAGATTCACTCATTCATTCATTCATTCTACACATAACATTCTGGGCTCTTCTGACCCATCGTGATCATCTTTGGGCTCTATGTCTGAGGGCAGCATTCACCTCCCACACATTATCCTTTATTCCCACAATGCCTCAGGGCCCACACAGTACAGAGGAAGGAGCACTAAGCTAGGACATGGGGATCTGGGTTCTAGTCCTGGTTCTGCTTTATTGCCAGGTCCCTGCCTTGTCTTAGACAGTAGTATTAAGAATGACATTTTTCTTTCTTCTTTAATAACTTTCTGTTTCCCTGATTCCCAAAGAGACCAGAAAACAAAAACTTCAAGAGATGTACTCTTAATGTTGTGTGTATATACTACCAGCTATTATAGACAGATAGGTAGGGCAAAACCAAAACTCAACTCACTGCCGTCAAATCAGATCTGACTCATAGCAACCCCTCCTTGGGCTTCCAAGGCGGTATCATTACGGAAGTAGATTGTCCAATCTTCCTTCCAAGGAGTGGCTGGTGGGTTTGAACTGCCAGCCTCCTGGTTAGCAGTCAAATGCCTTAGGCACTATACCACTATAGCTCCTAGATAGATAGATAGATATATCCTATTTCCAAATCTGAAAGACAACCTGACAGCCCAGCATTCTACTTCCATCCCAACAGGCAGAGATACTCTATGAAGAGGGGAAAGCCCAGCCCAGAGCTATGCCTTTGTGGCAACGTCTCACTGAGGGCCTCAGATTAGGAAGACTAAAATAGATTAGGAAGAAAGGCCTGGTGATCTGCTTCCAAAAATTAGCCAATGAGAACGTTATGGGATTACAAGAGAACATTGACTGGACTCACGAGGCAAGAATCGTGCAGCTGGTGCAGGACCAGGCAATGTTCACTTGGTCATGCATACAGTGGCCGTGAGACCAAGTCAACTTGAGAAGGCAACTAACAGTAACAAAATGTAATGTAGAATTTACCATTTTAACGATTTTTAAGTGTTTAATTTAGTGGCATTAATTGCATTTATGGTGCTGTTCAACCATCACCACTGTTTACAAAACTTTTTATCATCCCAAAGAGAAATTCTATACCCATTAAGCAACAACTCCTTCCCCAACCCTAGCCCCCAATAACCACTATTCTACTTTCTGTCTCTCCATTTGCCTAGTCAAAATATATTTTATATATGTGAAATCACATGATATTTATCCTTTTTTATCTGGCTTATTTTACATAACACAGTATTTTCAAAGTTCATCTATGTCATAGCACGTATCAGGACTTCATTCCTTTTTAAGGCTAAATAATATTCTACTGTGTAGATATAAGGAGCTCTGGTATAACCAAAAGTTCAGCAGTTTGAACCCACAAGTAGCTCCATGGAAGAAAGATGAGGCAGTCTGCTTTCATAAAGATTTACAGCCTTGAAAACTCTGTGGGGGCAGTTCTACTCTGTCCTATAGAATCGCTATGAGTTGGAATCAACTTGACGGCAGTGGGTTTGTTGCGTGTGTGTGTGTGTTTGTGTGCATATACCACATTTTGCTTAGTCATTCATCTGTTAATGTAAACTTAGACTGTTTCCACCTTCTAGCTATTGTAAACAATGCTGCCATGAGCATTGGTGAATAAGTATCTGTACAGCTGTCCCTGTGTTCCTGTGTTCAATTGTTTTGGGTGGATACAGAGAAATAGGATTGTTGGGTTAGTTGGTAATTCTGTTTAATCTTTTGAGGAACTGCCAAACTGTTTTCCACAGCAGCTGTACCATTTTGCAATCCTGCCAGCAATGGATGAGGGTTCCAATTTCTCCACGTCTTTGCTGACACTTTTTATTATTATTTTGGGGCAATCTACTTCTGTAGTGATACCACCTTGGAAACCCAAGGAGGGGTTGCTATGAGTCAGATCTAACTTGATGGCAGTGAGGTTTTTTTTTTTTTTCAGTAGGTGTGAAAGCAGTCCTGGTGGTGCAGTGGTTAAGTGGTTAAGTTTGGCCACTGAACTTCAGGTTAGAACCCACCACCCACCCTGTAGGAATAAGATGTGGCAGTCTGCTTCTGTTAAGATTTACAGCCCTGAAAAACCTATAAGGCACTTCTATCTGTCCTATAGAGTCACTATAGGTTGGAATCAATTAGATGGCAATGGGTTAGTAGTGTGACCACCACCCATCTGTCAGTTTGTGGTACTGTGGTGGCTTGCATGTTTTGTGATGCTGGAAGCTATGCCACCAAGCTATGGTATTGATATTTCAAATACCAGCAGGGTCACTCATAGTAGGCAGGTTTCAGAAGAGCTTCCAGACTAAGACAGACTAAGAAGAAAGACCTGGTGATGTCCTTGTGAAAATTAGCACATGAAAACCTTATGGGTCACAACGAGCACTGTCTGACTCATTGGCATTGGGAGGGACAAATCACTAGAGGAGGACATCATGTTCAGGGAACTAGAGGGCCCATGAGAGAGAGAGAGAGAGACCTCGGTGAGAGAGAGTTACACAATGGCCACAATGAACTTAAACATGGTAGTGATTGTGAGGATGGTGCAGGACTGAGCGATATTTTGTTCTGCTGCACAGAAGGATGCCTTGAGGTGGAGTTGACCTGATGGAAGCTAACACCAACAACAGCAAGACTTTAAGTAAGAAGTTGTATCTCATTGTGCTTTTGATTTGCATTTGCCTAATGACTAACGAGGGACACTGATGGTGCAATAGTTAAAACATTTGGCTGCTTACCAAAAAGTCAGTGCTTCGAACCCACCAGTTGCTCCATGGGAAAAAGATGAGGCAATCTGCTTCAATAAAGATTTACAACTTTGGAAACCATATGGTGGAGTTCTACTTTGTCCAATAGGGTTGTTATGAGTCAGAATCAACTCCATGGCAGTAGATTTGTTTTAATGACTAATGATGTTGAGCATCTTTTCATGTGCTTATTGGCCATTTGTGTATCTTCTTTGAAGAAACATCTATTAATGTGCTTTGTCTATCTTAAAAATAGGGTTGTTTGTCTTTTTTGTTGGTGTGCAGTATTGCTTTTAATGATTGAATACTATTCCAATGTATGAATTTTCTCCCATTTGTTCAATAGATCTCTTATTGTTGGGCATTTAAGAAATTCCCAAGATTTCGCTGCTGTAAAAACATGACTACTTGCCCTGACCCTTAAAAGAAGAGTAAGTAGACTTCAGACAGGTGGGTCAGGGGCATTCCAGGCTAAGGAGACAGCAATAAGCAGCCAGAGCCAGACACCATAAAGAAATGCCAGAAATTCTGCCTGGTGGAGTTGGCATCAATTTCACAGCAATGAGTTTTGGGGAGTTGGGGTGACACAAAGCTGATCCTGAGAGACAGACAGGGGTCAAGTCTGGGAGGGGTGGTGTGGCCTGCTTTGGAGTTGGGCATGGGTCCCCACAGTCTAGTGGAGGATCAAGTAGAGTAAAGCTGACACTTTTTGTGGGCCAGAGGACAGGCCACAGAGTGAAGATGGGAAGGGACATATGGGAACATTCTGGTGATGAGACGGAAAGGGTGAAGGAGAAAAAGGAGAGGATGCAACCCTGTGAGACGTACCAGCATCACTACTTAGTAGCCGTGTGATCCAGGGGAAGTTACTTAACCTCACTGTGCCCTAGTTCTCTCATAAATAAGATGGAGATAACAAATGTACTCACCTCATGGGTCTGTTGGAATGAAAAATAAGTTAATGTATATTGTTCTGGAACCATGCCTGGAAAATAGTAAATGCCTTCTTTGTTAGTGATCATTACTGTCACCATCACCATCAGCAGTAGCAGCAGCACCATCATCATCACTATTATTCCACTATTATAAAAAGCAAGGTGAGAGACTGTTACAAAATGGTCTGTGTGGCCAGGTTGCGCACATACCAGTTCAGGTGGAACTAGTCCCCCGGGAGTCTGGGTTTGAGAGTTGCTTCCCAGAGGCACCTTGGAAGACAGGCTTAGAGATGTGCTTCCAAAAGGTCACAGCCTTGAAAACCTATGGTGCAGATGTACTCAGCACACGTGGGTTTACCATGAGTTGGAATTGATTTAACACCAACTACAACAACAACAAACAACAGTGCCTTAGCTTCAGGAGATGTCATGCTTCTGGACAGGACTAGCGATTAAAGTAACCTTCAAGACATCACCTTCCCACCTGGAACAACAGAGGAAGAAGGAGAGTCAGGAACAGGAGGAGAAAGTGAGATGTGTGGCTACTTGCCTCCAAGAACAGCTGTCTCCTTTGCCAGGAGATCAGAATGGTGCCCAGCTACCACTATTGAACATTTTGATCAAAGAGTCCAGAGAAGAATCCTGATCAAAAGGGGGGAAACACAGAACAGAATTTAAAATTCTCATGGATTCTAGACTTTCTGGATCTATGGAAGATGAACGAAGCCCTAAAACTATTGCCCTGAGACAATCTTTAAACCTTAAACCAAAAATATCCCTGAAGTCTTCTTAAATCCAAACAATGGTTTAGCTTAACTGGTAACAAAAGTCTGCCTTGAGCAGTATGCTCTTTTAAGAACTATCTGTATGGGATCAAAATGATAACTGCAACTTGGAAGATTATGATAGAAACCTTAGGTGAGTTTATGTTAATAAGAGACGAATAATTCAAAAAAGGAGGGTGAGAATGGTTGCACAACTCGAAGAATGTAGCCAACCCCCCTTAATTGTTCATCTAGAAACTATTAAATTCGTACATGTTTTGATGTGTATATCCTCAACAATAACAAAAAATAAAGAAAAATAAAAGCTGTGGTAGTTAAGGTTATAGGTCAACTTGGCTGGGTCTGGTTTTGAGTGGCTGGCAGTTGGTGATAGTTATTCCCCATGATGAGACTGGCAATCAACTCCTTGGTGAAATCTGCTGTGAGCAGCTGAGTAGCTGGTTTAGGGATTTGGTCTGCTTCATGTATATAAGGAGAAGCTTTGAGAATGGTTTGCAACTTTACGGCGTGCTTGGCCTTTGCATGTAGCCGAGTCATTGTTCAGCAGCCTGCCATGTTGTCTGCCAATCTTGGGACCCTTAATTGACTTGAATCAATGGCCTGCCGTGTGGTTTGGTAATATCAGGACTGTACCTTTTTACCTGTTGACCTTGGGCTTGTCAGCCTCAGCAGCCAGCAGCTGCCTGAGTGAAGAAAAGCCTCCAGCTTCAGTTGGCCAGGAGCAGGAAGCAGAGCTGAAGCCCAAGGTTGAGGGGCTTTCACCCAACACCTAGAGCCTGGCACTTTGAACTTGGACTTCTAACTTCAAAAACTGTAATAATAAACTCCTGTTTGTTACAGCCATCCCATTTGTGGTATATTCCTGTCAGAGCAGCACTAGGTAACTGAAACAAAAGCCAACTGAATAACTGGTCATTCACCATTGGGCTGAAAAAATAAAAAATGATGACATCTCCCTTTGACTGAGTATTCTCTGTCCACTACTTAATTGATTTCTTTCAACAGCCCGGTGAAGGGGGACTTGTCATCCCCATAACAGTGGGGCAATGGTCTGCTCAAAGCACTCCCAGCTGGAAAGCCGCTGACCCCAAACTCTGTGTGCTATGACCCCTGTGCCTGAGTTGGTGGCGACTCCCACTGCCTGGGTCTGGCAGGCCGTTTTTCCCAGAGCACTGGGCTGCAGATGCAAGGTCCCAGCTCCTGCACAGCCCCACCCAGGCTCCGCTGGGTGTGAGAGCTGAGATAGTGGGAGAGATGCAGCACAGGGCTCAGCTGATAGGGCCCAGGGTGAAGTCAGCGCTGGGAAGCCGTGTGGAAGAAATGAGTATTCAGGAGGCACTGGCGAGAGGGGAGGTGGAGTTCATTGCTGATGTGGGAAGCTGGGAGGAAGCCGACACCAGGGTTGATAATATAAATGTTCTGAACTCTAGGGAGTCTGCTCTGGATGTGGGAGGCAGGAGAAGCCTGTGTTCTTGGGACCAGATGACCACACATCCGCAGTAACAATAACACCAATGACAATGACAACTTGCTGAGTGCCTGCTCATGCCAGGCACTGCACATTTTTCTCATTTCCCCTCTTCCCTATGAGCAAGTATTCCTGTCTGCCTTTTTCAGGTGAGAAAACAGATTCAGAGAGGCAAAGTGACTTGCCCAAGGCCACACAGCTAGGGTCTAGCAGAGCTAGGTTCATCCTCCGGTCTGCCAAACCCCAAACCAACTTCTCACAGCACAATCCAGGATCTAGAAGAAGGTGAACATTTCTAGTGGTTTCCAAAACTGCCCATCTGTAGATGGACCTTTAAAAATTCAGATTCCCATCCTTGAACTGCTGACTCAGCCTGTTCTGGGATAAGGGCTGAGCCTTGTGTTTCTCACCTAAGCAGAGTCAGTCTTGGAAATCTATGGACAAGAAAAATTCTTGGCTACCTTTAATCTGGAGATTCCATGAACCGTGGTTTCTATTACATTAGTAGTGAGCTCCCCATCACAGAGTGGACATACCCAACATCAGGATGTGCTACTTAAGGGGGATGTGGAGGAGGGCAAACAAAGATTAAATGGAGGGTCATGTGACACAGAGAAAAGCACTTAGGTTTAGGACCAGGACAGTACTAGGTTTTAATCTCACCTCTCCTGGGAAGACTGGGCCTCAGATTCCTTCTCTGCAAAACAGAGAAAATAGATCTGTCTTACAATAAGGAGGTCCACAGAGACTATAAACTTTTTTTTTTTTTTTTTAGTCATTAACACTTTAGTGTGAATTGGTGTATCAAAGTACTACCTCAAGTGGCCAGGAGAAAGCCCAAGGGAACTAGGTCAGGGATGTAGGAGTCAAGCAGGGAGTGGAGAAGGGGTTCTAGAGGAGAAAGTGGGGCTGTGGAGGATTTCAGAGCTAGAAGAGTCTCTCCAATCCCCACACATAAAGAAAATGAGGTTCAGAGGCCGGGAAAAAAAAAATTGCCTAAGGTCACGCTACAAGGTGGAGGAATAATGCAGACTAGAATCATGTCTTCTAACACCTAAGCTGGCACTTGCCCCCCATACTTACTCTTTCCCCATGCAAAATGGTGGAGATGGTGCTGGGGTATCTTCTCTGAATTTATTTATTCAGGAGTGAACTTCTGGGATAAGGGTTTGGGGAGGAAGAACTCACTTTCTTTTATCCTTCCTCTTGGCAATGTTATCCTCACAGCCTTGTACCCCACCTCCACTTGGCTGACTCTACATTTTAGGTTTTGTTATTTACAATATTCCATTTCTACCAGTTTCTGAATAAGTCCATAGTTATTCAGATTTTCATACTAATGACTAGAAACACAACCCTAATGAGCTTAAGCTAAAAGGAGAAGTATTGACTCACATAGTTGAGAATGTTGGGGGTAGGACTACATCAGGCATGGCTGGACCAAGGAACTCAAGTGATATTATCAAGACACTGGCTATCTTTTTCTATCACTCTCTCTGCAGTTTCCAGCTCTGCTTCCTTTTGTGTGTTGACTTAAATTTCAGACAAGCTTTTCTCTGGGGTGAGAAAAGATGGCTCTGCCAAATTCGTGTCCACATAGGCTGAAAAGTTTGCTTAAAAGTTTGTTTTTTTCTCAGAGTTCATATCTCCAACCTCTTGAGTGTGTTTGGGTCAACTTCCCACCGTTTGGGATAGTTGCAATGTGCAGGAGGATGGATCCCATGACTGGCCAGGCAGTAGGTACAGTAGGGAGGCACTGTCACTGATATTTCTTTCCACCAAAACCAAATGGGCTGGGAAACCAAGAAAACATAGTAGGAGATGAGCCTTACACCTTCTCCCCAAGTTTATCTTTGATCAAAATTTAAAAGAAAACAGAAATGAGTATAAAAATCACACTCCATTGTTTTTGCACAGGTCACTATGTCATCAACTGTTCCTTACTACATAAAGCAAGGCGCACAACAACAAAGCAGAGATAGACCGCGAGCTGTGAGCAGTTCCCAGGCCAACACTGTAACTCCACCCTTTTCTCGCTCACTCAAGAAACTGTCCAAAAGGGAGTGAGTGAGACCCAGGATAACTTTGAGTCCCCTTTGAGCTCAGCGACTTTGATATTTTCACCACTGAGAGTATAACATTAGTTGACATACACTGCACACAGATTGTCACTTGCAGGGTAAACACTTGATCGTGGTTGTCACAATGAATGAACCCAGTAGCTGGAGACATCATGTGGTGATTTCTACAGTATGTTCCACAAGATACAGTTGTTATGGGATGAAATAGAGTTATATAGTCACATTCAGGCAAAAACTAGATTAAACCAAATCAAACCCATTTCTTTCATGTAGGACTTCTCAGAGCCTTTAATATGCTAATAAGTAATGTGACTTTTTAAGAGGGAGAGTTTGCAGAATTTCCCAAAAGACTTTGCTCAAGAAGTTCTTTTTTTGGCATATCATCTGGTGGCCCTTGTATCCCATGGAAAATACTTGGGGAGGAGGGTAGAAAGATGATAGGATTTGGAGTCAGAATACTTGGGTTTAAATGCCAGCTCTTCTACTTGGGAAACCTTGTGTGACCTGTTTGAGTCTCAGTTTCCTTGTCTGTAAATGGGAGTCATAATTATCGCCTTGCCTGCTTTATTCTTGCTTTGTTTAAGGGTTATATATATATATGTGTGTGTGTCTGTGTATATATATGTGTGTGTATATGTGTGTGTATATATATAATGTGTGTGTATATATATGTGTGTGTGTGTGTGTGTGTATGAAGTCACCCAGCTGAGTGCCATGGAACTCTGGTGGTGCAGTTATTAAGTGTCCGGTTGCTAATGGAAAGGTCATTGGTTCAAACCCACCAGCTGCTTTGCAGGAGAAAGATATGGCAGTTTGTTTCTATAAAGATTTACAGCCTTGAGAACTCTTTGGGGGCAGTTCTACTTTGTCCTTGAAGGTCACTATGAGTCAGAATTGACTCAAAGGCAAAGGGTTTGGTGTTTTTTTTTTTTTTTTTTTAAAGCAGAGTGAGTGCCTGACATATACTTCACTGAACTAAATTCTGCTTTTGCAAAAGAATTCTCAAAGGGATGTACATTTTGTCCCTGGTTGTGGCAGCCTAAAAGTTACCACCCACACAATGAATTCCCTAGGGACAGAAATCTGATAACCTTGGGAACTTGATGGTCTGCATGCACCAGACATCTTAAGGCTGTCGTCCAGAGAGCTGTCCTTTATGTCACTGTGAGCTTCAAGAATGGTAAATGTCAATGTCAAATGGCCAACAAGTTGGGGCGCTTGTGCTGGGGCAAGGAGAGATGTCATGTCAGTCAAGAACAGAAAGCTTCAGGGAGCCTTTGTCCAGTGGCCATTGCTGCCTAATTATCCACTGGGCTGCCTGACTCTCAACTTTAGAGCCCCTTGAGTTCTAAATCAAGTAGCCTTGGTTGTGCAGTGGTTAAGTGCTCAGCTGCTAACCAAAAGTTTGGCAGTTCAGACTCACCAGTTACTCTGCATGAGAAAGACAAGGCAGTCTGTTTTCATAAGGATTTATATCCTTGGGAAGCCTATGGGGTAGCTCTACTCTGTCCTCTAGAGTTGCTATGAGTCGGAATCACTTGATGGCAATGGGTTTGGTTTTGGTTTGAGTTACTGAACAAACATGGTTCACAGTTGTGCTCAACTGCCAACCAAAAGGTTGGTGGTTTAGGTTACCCTGAGGCACCTCAGAAGAAAGGCCTGGCAATCTACTTCTGAAAAAATCAACTATTGAAACCCAGTGGAGCATGATTCTACTCGACACACATGATAGACACTGGTTTGAAGTATTTTGGTTCATAAATCCTACCCTATGAGTATAGTATGTACAAACAAACAAACAAAAACCAGGATGATGGGCTTGGCTGAATGAAAGTTTCACATTATACTAGCCACAGACACAGGACTGGCTAACTGGGTGAGTGAGACATCAGGGTCTGTGTCTAGAATTTGTCCTTTGGGGACCTACCTCTCCCTCATGCAATGTGATTCAACTGGGGCTGGGAGGAAGCTATTCAGGAGTTGTCAGTGGCCATTCTCTCTGATGAATAGAGGAGCCAAGCAGGGATGAGACATGGACACAGATGACCCTTATCCCTGAAGCTGGTCCTTCAAAATTGGGAGCTTCACCTGAGAGTGAACACATTCCCTTTCCCATACACTGTTTATGTCGTGTTTCTATCTCTTACAGCCATGAGTCCTGATTTAACGAAAGGTGCGTTTGAGCCACTTACACTAAGCAGTCATTCAACTAATGTTTACCGAGTGTCTTCTATGTGTCAGTCTCTCTTATGAGTATGGAGAAGGGAATAGGGAACAAGGCAGGCATGGTCCCTGTCCTTCTAGGCCTATCCAAAAGTAGACTCATTAGATGGAGTAACAAAAAAATATTATTATCAATTCTACTTGGTAAAACTAATAAAAACTCATTGGAATACGCAAAGTAGTGACCAAAAAATGAAACTCACTGTCGTTGAGTCAGGTCTGATTTATTTCTGAGGTAGTATCACTATGGAAGTAGATTGCCCAACCTTCCTTCCGAGGTGTGGCTGGTGGGATTGAACCACCAGCCTTCTGGTTAGCAGTCAAGTGCCTTAGGCACTAAGACACCGGAGCTCCCCGCAAAGCGGTAGAAAGGAGCAATATACAAAGAAGCAAAGGAAGAAAAAATTCATCCACAATCCCATCATCCAGGTATAACCACTGTTAACATTTATAGACATTTAAAAACCCACCCATTGCCATCGAGTCAGATCTGACTCATAGCAACCCCTCCTTGGGTTTCCGAGGCAGTATCACTACAGAAGTAGATTGCCCAACCTTCCTTCCGAGGAGTGGCTGGTGGGTTTGAACCGACAGCCTTCTGGTTAGCAGTCACATGCCTTAGGCACTAGGCCACCAGAGCTCCCCTATAGGCATTTAGTATTTTTCAAAACAAACATGCTTTTAGAAAATTAAATCATAGAGTATATCATTTTTATCTTGCATTTCTATGAAAGATGTTATGAATATTTTCATGTCATCAAATATTCTTCAAAAATAATTAAAAAATAGTTGCATTTTATCACATAAACAGAATAATTAAAAATCCATTATTGAGCATTCTGGTTGTTTCCAACACTATGCTGTTATAAATAACACCCACCATTCATCTCTCAGTTTGTCTTATTATGATGGCTTGTGTGTTGCCATGCTGCTGGAAGCAATATCACCGGCATTTCACATATCAGCAGGTCACCCATGGTGGACAGGATTCAGCAGCTTCCAGACTAAGAAGAAGGACCTGGTGATCTACTACAGGAAAAAAAAAAAAAATTGACCAGCAAAAACCTTATGGACAGCAGTAGAACATTGTCTGACACAGTGCTGGAAGATGAGCCCCTCAGGTCGGAACACACTCAAAATACAACTGGGGAAGAGCTGCCTCCTCAAAGTAGAGTGCACCTTACTGACATAGATGGATAAAAGCCTTTGAGACCTTTATATGCTGATGTGGCATGACTCTAAATGAGAAGAAACAGCTGCAAACATCCATTAATAATAGGAATGTGGAACGCATGTAATATAAATCTAGGTTCATTTAAGTCACCAAAAGTGAAATGGAACTCATAAAGATCTATATTCTAGGCATCAGTGAGCTGAAATGTACCAATATTGGCCATTGTGAATCAGACAATCATGTGGCCTATTATTCTGAGAATGACAAATTGAAGACGAATGGTGTCACATTCATTGTCAGAACATTTCAAGATCTATCCTGAAGCACAATGCTATCAGTGATAGAATAATATCCTTACACCTACAAGGAAGGCCAGTTAATGCACCTATTATTCAAATTTACACATCCACAAGTAATGCTAAACATGAAAAATTTGAAGATTTCTACCAACTTCTGTGTGATTTATTCACTACAAATACCTTTTATCAACAACATAAATGGTGAATGTACCTCACTGGATGCAATACACAGGAATCAAATGGAGTACATCTGTGGGAAGGGATGATGGAGAAATGCAATATCATTAGTCAGAGCAAAGCCATAGGCTGACTTCATAATACCATCAACTGCTCACATCCAAGTTCAAGTTGAAGTTGAAGAAAACTAAAATAAGTCCATAAAGACCCTCTGAAGAATAGATTTGAGGCATTGAATCCTAATGACCAAAGATCAGATGCAATGTGGGATGACATCAAGCATTTCATACATGAAGAAAACAAAAGGTCATTAAAAAGACAAAAAAGGAAGAAAAGACCAAAATGGATGTCAGAAAAGACTCTGAAACTTGCTCTTGAACAGAGAGTAGCTAAAGAGAATGGAAGGGATGATGAAATAAAAGAGTTGAAGATTTCAAATGGTAGTTCAAGAAGACAAAGTGTTATAATGAAATGTGCAAAGACCAGGAGTTAGAAAAACAAAAGGGAAGAACACACTCAGCATTTCTTAAGCTAAAAAAAAAAAAAAAAAAAAAAACCCATTGCAGTAGAGTCGTATCTGATTCATAGTGACCCCTCCTTGGGTTTCCAAGGCAGTATCACTACAGAAGTAGATTGCCCAACCTTCCTTCTGAAGAGTGGCTGGTGGGTTTGAACCACTTGCCTTCTGGTTAGCAGGCAAATGCCTTAGGCACTATGCTACCAGAGTTTAGAATTGCAATATTAAAGGATTTTATAGGCAAAATATTAAACAAAGCAGGAAGCATCAAAAGAAAAGGGAAGGAATGTATAGTAACTGTCCTTAAAAGAATCGGTCAACATTCAACCATTTCAGGAGTTAACATATGATCAAGAACCAATGGTACTGAAGGAAGAAGTCCAAACTGCATTGAAGGAACTGATGAAAAATAAGGATCCAGGGATTGCTACCAATTGAGATGTTTCAATCAACGGCTGCAACACTGGAAGCACTCACTCATCTATGCCAACAAATTTGGCAAACAGCTACCTATCCAATTCACTGAAAGAGATCTATGTTTGTGCCTATCCCCAAAAAAAAGGTGATCCAACAGAATGCAGAAATCAAAAAATATCATTAACATCACACAAAAGCAAAATTTTGTTGAAGATAATTTAAAAATGGTTATAATAGTACATTGACAGGGAACTGCTAGAAATTCAAGCTAGATTCAGAAGAGGACAGAGCAATGATATATTGCTGATGTCAGATGCATCTTGGCTGAAAGCAGAGAACACCAGAAAGATGTTTATTTGTGTTTTATTGACTATGCAAAGGCATTTGACTGTATGTTGCTGTTGTTGTGTTGTTAGGTGCCATCGAGTTGTCTCCGACTCATAGTGACCACCCAATGCACAGTAGAACGACACACCGCCCAGTCCTGAGCCAGCTCCACGATTCTTGCTACACTTGAGCCCATCACTGCCTCCACCATGTCAATCCACCTGGTTGAGGGCCTTGCCCTCTTTCATCGACCCGACACCTTACCAAGCATGACATCCTTCTCCAGGGAATAGTCTTCTGACAACATGACCAAAGTATATGAGATGAAGTCTGGCCATTCTCACCTCCAAGGAGCATTATGGCTGCATTTCCTCCAGTACAGACCTGTTAGTTCTTTTAACAGTCCATTTGACTGTATAAATCATAACAAATTATGAATAAGACTATGAAGAATAGAAATTCCAGAACACTTAATTGTACTCATATGGAACCTGTACATAGGAGAGGCAATTGTTCCAAAACAACAAGGGGATAATATGTGGTTTAAAATCAGGAAATGTGGACATCAGGGTTATATTCTTTCACTATACTTATTCAATCTGTATGCTGAGCAAATAATGCAAGAAGTTGGACTATATGAAGAAGAATGCAGCATCAGGATTGGAGGAAGATTCATTAACAACCTGTGTGTGATATACAGACGACACAACCTTGCTTGCTAAAAGCAAAGAAGACTTGAAGCATTTACTGATGAAGATCAAAGACTTCAGCCTTGAGTATGGATTATACCTCAACAAAGAAAAAAACAGATCCTCACAACTGGACCAATAAGCAGCATCACAATAAATGGAGAAAAGATTGAAATGGTAAAGGATTTCATTTTACTTGGATCCACAATCAACACATGAAAGCAGCAGTCAAGAAATCAAACAACATATTGCACTGACAAATCTGGTGCAAAAGACTTATAAAGTCTTTTATAAAGTGTTAAAAAGACAAGACTAAGTAAGGTGTACCTAACCCAACCCATGGTATTTTCAATAGCCTCATACACATGTGAGAGCTGGACAATGAATAAGGAAGATCACAGAAGAATTGATGCATTTGAATTATGGTGTTGGTGAAGAATATTAATCTACCATAAACTGCCAGAAGAATGAACAAATCTGTCTTGGAAGAAGTGCACCCAGAATGCTCCTTAGAAGGGAGGATGGTGAGACTTCTGTTTCATGTACTTTGGACATGTCATCAATAGGGATCAGTTCCTGGAAAGACAATATGCTTGGTAAAGTAGAGGGTCAGAGAAAAAGAAGACCTTCAATAAGATGGATTGACACAGTGGCTGCAACAGTGAGCTCAAACATAGCAACGATTATGAAGATGGAGGACTGGTCAGTGTGTGGTCTGGTGTACCACTGGACGGCACCTACCACCACAACCGATAATAAATACAATAAATAACACTAAGATGAACAACCTTGTACAAAAAGAAAAAAAAAAAAACAACTTTGTTCAAATATATTTTTTGTTTCTTTGTTTTTTAATTTTTAAATTTTCTTTAGATACATCTCCAAAGGTACAACTTTACTAGGTCAAAGGAAATAATATTTTAATATTTCTTGATAAATATCACTGTCATGGTCTGCAGTAAAGCTGTGTCAGTTTCTACCACCACCAGTAGGATAGGAGTGGGCCTGTTTCACATCACCCTTCCTCTTTTGTAAATTAGCAGGGTACGAATTAGGGGAAGGTGAGTGAGTCACTAACCTTGGGCACAAAATTTAACCTGTTGTCACTGAGTCGAATCTGACTCATAGTGATCCTATAGGACAGAATAGAGCTGCCTCATAGGGTATCCAAGCTATAATCTTTATGGAAGCAGACTGCCACATCTTTTTCCTGCTGAGTAACTGGTAAATTCGAACTGCCAACATTTTGGTTAGCACCGAAGCACTTTTAGCCACTGCACCACCAGGACTCCTTACAAAATTTAAAAGGACACCAAAAAAAAAAAAACCAACTCAGTTGTTAGGTTGAATGATATTTTAATGCGAGACCCTCCCCCTAATCTATTGCCTTGAGGAAATCTTTAAATCTTAAAATAAAACCATTTCCTGAAGTCATCTTTAAAGCAAACAATAGTTTAGCTTAATTAGAAAAGAAAGTCTGCTTTGAACATTGTCTGTTAAAGAATTGTCAATACGTGATCAAATTGACAGTAGCAACTTGAAAGGATAGATGAGAAGCTTACGGGACAGTGAGTTTGGGTTGATGCAATGAAACAGTTCAGAGAAGAGTGTTGAGAAAGTGGCACAACTTGAGCAACGTAACCAATGCCACTGAATTGCACGTGTGGAAATTGTTGAATCTATGTATGTTTTGCTGTGAATATCCTCAACAAAAATAAAAATCATATTTAATGCAAAAAAACTCCATGCTACATAAAATATCAATTTAAATAAAAACAAGAACTATCAATGCCCACCACACTGCTGGAACTAGAAGAACGTGTGTCCCTAGATACATATTTTTATGCGTTTTTTTACAATAAATTTTCAAATATCCTGTTACTTTTAAATATACCTCTTGCCTTTAGCTACAGACATTCTGCAACTTCCTACAATGCTACTGCTGTTACTGTCTGACATTTGTATTATCTTACATAATTCAGCTAAGTAAGTGCTTCAAATTCACAACTGACTTAAACAGTACTTTTCAGGTTATCTGGGACAGTGCAATTACATATACTATAATTATGGTCCTTTTCTTTAGCTATTCTTCACTGATTTCCACAAATATTTATGAAGGCTTTCATTTGAAAAGACATAACAGACATTCTAGATTAAGATGACTCAACAGATAAAGAAAGGGGTAAGGATTAAAATCAATAACAGGATCAGTGTCTATAACCAAATTTTAATGTAATATGGTGAAATGAGATTTAATTCCCTTTGTTTCCTCACCAAGAAATTATGTATCACATTCAAACTTTAATTGAAATCTTGATATTTTATGGTTATAATGTTAACAAAGTGGGACTAGTTAAATTGTTTTCATAGCTTTAAGATGAATAATGTAATTTAAATATTTTTTTCAAAACTATTTAGTCTGTATTTTCTATTCACCCTTTCTTTTGTGTGTGGTTTGGGTGAAAATTTACAGAGCAAATTCACTTCCCATACAGCAGTTCACATACACTTTGTCTCATGACATTAACTACAACTTAGCACAATGCAACAGCTCCCCTCCCACTTCCTCCCCATAGTTACCTCTTCCCTGTGTCCATACCTCCATGCACTCCTGCCCCCTGAGCTCTCTCCCTGTGCATAAGCAGCCCCTCTTTCTCCGGTGATTGTTCTCTCCAAGGAGTGTATCTACTTCAGGTAAATGTTCAGCTCATATGCCTGTCTTTTGTTTGGCTGGAAGCCACAGGTATGGGTTCAATTCCAGCCCTGAAGGGCAGCTAGCGGCCTTAGTCTCAGTGGTTCCACCAGGCTGTATCAGACCAGTAAACCTGGTCTCTCTTTCTTTTTTTTCCCAAATGATTTTGAGTTTTGTTCCACATTGTTCTCTGTCTCTATCCAGGATCTCCTACATAGATCCCCCTGAGTGATTGACAGTGGTAGCTGGGCACCATCTAGTTCTTCTGGTCTGATAGTCATATAGGCTGAGGATCACATGGTGTACTAGTTGCTAGGTCTAATTCTTTCCATGAATCTGGTTTTCTTCATTCTTCTTTGCTCTGGATGAGGAGAGACCCATCGTTGTATCTATATGGCTGCTTGCAAGCTTTTAAGATCCCGGTTGCTACTTGCCAAAGTAGGAGGTGGAACAATGTTTTGTGTAGTATGTTATGCCAATTGAGCTTGATGTCCCCTGTGACTATGATCCCAAGCCCACAGGTTCAACTACTCGGTCCCTTTGGGTAGCTGGCTGTGACCAAGAAGTGACTACAACCTTGTCCTTTGTCAGCTCTACTATACACCTGGGAATTCAGATCACACAAATACACTTATAGGACCATTGTCTCCCAACCCTATACATGGTCTTGGGTACACTCCCCGCTTCATAGACATACCTAATAGTTCAGGCTGTCCACCCATCTATCCACCCACATACCCATGTTTGCCTTCACTGACAACGCAAGTACTATATGTGCAAAAGGGTTCATCTTTGTTGTCCATACCTTCCACACACCTCTCTATGTCTTCCTCTTCCTCAATGCCACCATGTTGATCACTCACATTTGGTACATTGCCCTTCTCTTCACCCAAATCAATACTTATCTCTACCCCATCTAACAGTGTTCCCTCCCCTCCCTTCCCACCCTGGTAACCAACAAAGAAAATTTCTTTCCACAGATAAACCTTTCCTTGACTTTTACAATAATGGACTAACATGATATTTGTCCTTCTGTGATTGACTTATTTCACTCAGCATAATGTCCTCCAGGTTCATCCATGTTATGTGGTGTTTTGCAGATTCTACATTATTCTTTAGCGTTGCATAATGTATTAGACTGGGATCTCTAGAGAAACAAAAAACAGCAAAGCTTATATATATATAAAGAGAGAGAGAAATTTATCTTAGGAAAATGGCTCACAAATGTATAGAAGCCAGCAAGTTCAAAGTCCCTGGAGCAAACGTGAGGCTGGAGCCTTTTCCTAGCTTCTGCAACTGCAGGGGCCGAGAAGCTCAAGGCTGGCAAGCAGTACACCAGCTGTTGACTCCAACAAATGACGAATCCAAGATCTCCAGGCCAAGCGGTGGACTGCTCACTCATGGACAGTTGTAGGCAACACAACAGAATCCCAATCCACAGAAGAATGTCTCTCTTCCCAGGATGTCCCTGAATATCCTGGAAGCAGGCCACACCCCTAGGAAACTCCCCTTGAAAAAATTGGCCACTCAGAACAGTCATCTGATCCCATCATGGGAATAACCACACAGAACTGGGATCCAGCCAAGTTGACACACAGCTCCAACTATCACACATAGTATTCCATTGTGTGTGTGTATATACCATAGTTCGGTTATCCGTTCTTCTGTTGAGGGGCATATAGGTTGTTTCCATCTTTTTACTATTGTAAATAGTGCTGCGATGAACATGGGTGTGCATATGTCTGTTCTTGTCCCGGCTCTCACTTCTTTAGGATATATACCTAGTAATGGAATGGCTGGATCAAATGGTATTTCTAATTCCAAATTTTTAAGGAATCACCATACCACTTTCCACAGTGGTTGTATTATTTTACAGTCCCACCAGCAGTGTATGAGAGTTCCAATTTCTCCGCATCCTCACCAGCATTTGTTATTTTCTGTCTTATTGAACTTTGCTGCAAGTGCTGGGGCAAGATGGTATCTCATTGTTGTTTTGATTTACATCTCTCTAATGGCTAATGATCAGGAGCATTTCCTCATAAGTTTTTGGGCCTCCTGAATATCCTCATTGGTGAAGTGTTTATTCATGTCTTCTGCCATTTTCTAATTGGATTATTTGTCTTTTTGTTATTGAGGTGTTAGAGTTTTCTATAAATTATAGACATAAGATCTTTGTAAGATATGTCATTGCCAAATATTTTTTTCCCAATCTGTAGGTTCTCTTTTGACTCTTTTGGAGAAGTCTTTGGAAGCACATAAAAATTTAATTTTGAGAAGGTCCCATTCATCCAGTT
>NW_006921618.1:8027261-8043451 GCF_000298275.1 Orycteropus afer afer | reverse complement strand
AATATCTGCAGATAGGGCACTAAGAGAAAAAAGGTAGAGAAGGAGAATAGTGAGGAAAAAAATGGGAAAAATGCAAAAAGTAAAACAAGAAACAGGGTTAACCATGAGGAAAAAGGGGAAAAAAATTAAATAAATTTTTTTTTTCAACCAGGAACAGGGAAAAGAAAAAAAGCTGAAAACTAGGACCTGGGAGGGGAAGAATAAGAAGAGTAGTAAAAAGGACAAAAGTATTAATAATAATAGTTGTTTTAAAACAGACAAATACAAGCAAACTAATCACCAGAAAAAAGAAAGTGAAAAAGAAAATAAAGAAATAAAGAGAAAAAAAATCAGTGGAGGACAGGGCAGGGTACCCAGGCTCCATCTGAGCACACAGACTGTGATGGAGTTCTTGTGGGCCCAGAAGGTAGGTGGGAGTTTGGGATGGCTGCACCTCCGTTCACCAAGTGGGTGTGGGGTATAAGAGTAACAAGAGGAACATTGCACCTTTTCAGTCGTGCAGGTCACGAGTGTCCTTGGGGTTGCTGGCAAGCAGAACCTGTTCTTAAGCCCTTGAAATCTGTGAGACTGCTGTCTCTTTATACATCCAAAATGGTAAAGCTGCTTGTAAACATTGAAAATGGCAGCATCCTCTGGACAGGCAAAAGTCCACAGCTAAGCCCGTGTTTCTCTTCACCTTCTCCATTTATTCCTCAGCCACCAAAGCAGTCCTCCATGTAGTCCCTGGCTAGCAGGGCTGATTTTTAGGTTAATCCTTAGGTCCTACCACCACTCAGTACTCTCCAAGCTGTCTGTGCCATGCAGTCAGGATCACTCCAGACTGCAGCTCTGTCTGTCTCCTTTTTTTGGTATTTTCATTCAAATTCTTCTGCTAGTTGGGGTTTAGTCCATTTCTATATCCTTCCCTTCAAGGCTCAGGGGTCCAGGATTATCTTCTGTGTCTGTGTTTGGTTTCCCTTTTCTTTGTTGAAGAAGGTCTGTGCAGTGTTTCTGCCTAGTCCACCATCTTACCGGAACTCCTGGATTTTTATTTTTATTGATTCTTTTCCTTCCATTAAATCCAGAGAAGCAAAATCTTAATAAATTCTGCTTTGTTATAAATAAAATATTTAAGGTTAAAATAATGTGAGTTTTTAATATTCCTACTTTTCAGGTATTTTGTTTCACTTGGATCCACCATTACCACCAGCAGTCAAGAAATCAGACGTCATATTGCACTGGGCAAAACTGCTACAAAAGATTTTTTTAAAGTGTTAAGGAGCAAGGATGTCTCTTTGAAGACTAAGGTGAGCCTAACCCAAGTCATGGTATTTTCAATCGCCTCGTATGCACGTGAAAACTGGACAATGAATAAGGAAGACTGAAAAAGAATTGATGCCTTTGAATTGTAGTTTTGGTGAAAAATACTGAAAATTACAGGGACTGCCAGAAGAACAAGGAGATCTGGTGGCTAAGTGCTTACAGCAATTTACTGTTAACCAGAAGTTTGGCAATTCAACTCCACTAATTGCCCCATGGAAGGAAGATGGGGCAATCTAGTTCTATAAAGATTTACCGCCTCAGAAAACACATGGGGGTCACTGAGTTGGAATTGACTCAACGGCAGTAAGTTTGGTTTTGGTTTGCCAGAAGAATGAACAAATCTGTCCCAGGAGAAGTGCGGCTGAATGTTCCTTAGAAGCGAGAATAGCCAGACTTCATCTCACCTCGTTTGGTCATGTCAGAAGGGACCAGTCCCTGGATAAAGGTCAGAGAAAAAGGGGAAGACCCTCAATAAAATGGACTGACAGAGTGGCTGCCACGATGGCCTCAAGCATAGCAGGGTGAGGGTGGCACCGGACTGGGCAGTGTTTCATTCTGTTGTTCATAGGGTCAGTATGAAGCCGACTCCGTGGCCTCTAACAACAACACTTTTCAAGTTTTCAATAGTTTTTTAACTACGTAAACAAATGTTCTGGGGAAAATTGACTATTAAACAGATGTATATAGGAGCACACATTTTTCCTTTCACTGTTTGGCCTTGAGAAAGTCTTTAATCTTTTTAGGCTCATCTTTCCTCTTGTAAAAGGAGCTCTGATAGCATGGTGCCTAAGACATTTGACTGCTAACCAGAAGGTTGGCGGTTCAAACTCACCAGGTGCTCTGCAGAAGGAAGACTGGGCAATCTACTTCGGTGAAGATTTACCACCTTGGAAACCCAAAGGGGGTCACTGTGAGTTGGAATTGACTTGATGGCAGTGAGTTTGTGTTTTGGGGTTTTTTTTTTCCTTTTTTAAAGGAGCCCTGGTGGCATAGTGGTTAAGTGCTCAGCTGCTAAACCAAAGGTTGGCAGTTTGAACCCATCAGCCATTCTGCAGGAGAAATATGGGGCAGTCTGCTTCCACAAACATTTACAGCCTTAGAAACTCTATGGGGAAGCTGTGCTCTGTCCTACAGGGTCACTAAGAGTTGGAACAGACCATGGCAGTGGGTTTGCTTTTTCTCTTTAAGACAGTGATTATAAACCCTCTTTCCAGTGTTGTTGTATGGATGAAATGATATGATACACTGAGGTGCTTAGCGCACAGTGAGTGCTCAGTACTCAGTATCTGGCTGTGATGATCATGATTGTTGATACTTTTCAGTCGATTCAGGCCATTCATTCTGCAAATGGAGCAGCAAATATGTGTCAGGCAGTGCTTGGCTCTAAGAATTGTGCCAACAAAACTTAGCTCTTGCCCTCAAGAAGCACCCAATCCAGTTGGGGTGGCAGACACACAAATGAATAATCACAAAATACCACAATAACTGCTTGACAGAAGCCCTGAAGGAACCAAAAACCCAAAGTCACTGTTGTTGAGTCGGATCCGACTCATAGTGACCCGCGTTGGGTTTCCAAGGTGGTATCACTACAGAAGTAGATTGTCAACCTTCCTTCTGAGGACTGTCTGGTGGGTTTGAACTGCCAGCCTTCTGGTTAGCAGTTAAATGCCTTAGGCAATACACCACCAGAACTCCTCCCTGAAGGAAGGTATGACTCTGCCTGGTAGGTAAAGGGAGAGCTTGATATTTGAACTGCATCTTGTAGGATGAATAGGAGTTTGCTGGGTAGAGAAGAGTGTATATGACAAAGGAGGCAGAAGGAGCTGGGACATGGAGGCAGAACGAGCCTGGGGTATGGTGTCAAGTTCATTGTGGCTCCAAGTAGAGTGGGTGGAGGTGGCTCAGTAGGCCTCTGTCTTCCCTCTTGAAGGAGATTCCTTGAGGATCCCAGTGGCTAGGTATAAGCTTATCCTGCCTATCTGCCTGTGGTCAATAGCTTGAGATGATGAGTGGCTGAGGGATTTGAGGAAAGGACTCTGGGGCTGGGCATGGGGAACCAGATGGCCTTCCGCTAGGTTCTGCCAGATGCCCCAATGTTGTCTCCACCCCAAATCTGAGGTCTCCTCGGATGTAGACTTAAGAGATTTGGCAGCAGATCATGCTGTATTTGTGTGTTTGTGGCTGAGTGTGAGAGAGGTGTGAGTGTGAGCTTCAGGTATATGTGTATGTGTACATGTGATGTCTGGGTGTAAGTTTCAGCTGTGTGTGTGTGTATGTGTGTGTGTGTGGTCAGGAGCAGAGCCGAGAGAACCGGCATGAGACAGCAACAGCCTTATCAGCCCATGGAGGGGAAAGCTTGATGCCTTTGCTTAGGCAGCTTACTGGTGGAGTGGGTTGCCTTTGGGCATTAATTGGTAGAAAAGATTGGTATGAAATGGAGCAGCAGGTTGGCCAGTCCATGGAGCAAAAAAGCTGAGTACTTTTTGGGCAGGGTTTTTCAGTGGAGTGGGTTGCCTATGGCATTAATTGGCAGAAGCTGAGAGATCAAGGAAATGGAAGCAGAGCTGCCTCAGCCTGAAAGGGTAGGACCATGGCCTTTGGGGGTGGAATGATCACAGCCCCCTAGGTTTCAAAGAGCCAGGCCTTCACCAACTTGGTTCTGGAGTGTGGGCCTGCTCGTTCATGTGAGCCAGTGGGATGGAACCATAGCCACTGCCCAAGAGGGAGGGGGCGGGGCTGCCATGCCCAATAGGGAAAGGAACAGGGCCCACCAGGCCAAGGGGGTGAGGTCGCCATTCAGGAACTAGGGGACTGGAGCCACCCAGTGGAAGAGACCTGTACAGATACCACCCACTGAAGATCTGTACAGGTGCCAAGTTGACCAGGGATAGAATTCTGGTGGTTATGTTTGTGTGTCAACTTGGCTAGGCAGCTGGATGTAGTATTCCCCATGATGAGACTGGTAATCAACTCCATGGTGGAATCTACTGGGAGCAGCTGAGTAGCTGCCTTTGGGAATGTGGTCTGCTTCCTGTGTATAAGGAGAAGCCTTGGGAATGATCTCTAGCCTATGGCACGCTTGGACCCTGCATGTAGCCGTGTTGTTGCTCAGCAGCCTGCTCTGCTCTGCTGTGCTTGGAACTTACATGGACCTAAGTGAATGGCCTGCCATGTGGTGTGGTAACATTGGAATTGTGCCCTTTTACTTGTCAACCTTGAGGTTTCTCAGCCTCAGCAGCCAGTAGCTGTCTGAGTGAAGAAGAACCTCTAGCTCCAGTGGGCCAGGAACAGAAGGCAGAGCTGGACCCCAAGGTTAAGGGGCTTTCACCCAGCCCCTAGAGCCTGGCACTTGAACTTGGACTTAAAGCTTCTAAATTGTAAGAATAAACTCCTGTTTGTTAAGACCATCCCATTTGTGGTATATTCTTGTCAGAGCGGCACTAGGGAACCAGAACAGTGTATGTGTCAGGTCCAGTTCTCTTTCTGGGGCATCTCCTGGTTCAAATGTCTTAGAACTGACTCTCAGCCCCTCCTGTGACAGAGAAACAGAGTAAGATCAGTCCATCTTTGCTTGTCTTCTCCTTCCTACCTCCCCCCCTTACAGAAGCAGACTTATAGAAGTAGACTGCCTCATCTTTCTCCTGCAGAGGATCTAGTGGTTTCAAACTACAAAAAGGTCTAAGTGGCTATGTGAGAAAAGACCTGGAAATCTGCTTCCATAAAGATTACAGCCTAGGAAACCCTGTAGGGCAATTTGACTCTTTTCGATAGAGCTGGTGGCGCCTAAGGTATTTGACTGCTAACCAGAAGGCAGTTCAAACCCACCAGCCACTCTGTGGAAGGAAGACTGGGCAATTTACTTCCATAAAGATTTCTTGCCTCAGAAACCCAAAGGGGGTCACTATGAGTTGGAATCGACTCAATGACAGTGAGTTTAGCTTTTTTTCTTTTTGTTTTATAGAGCTGCTAAGGAGTGCTGGTTGTACAGTGGTTAAAGCATTTGTCTGCTAACCTAAAGGTTGGTGGTTCAAACTTACCAGTTGCTCTGTGGGAGAAAGAAGAGGCAGTCTGCTTCCGTAAAGATTTATAGCCTTGGAAACCATATAGGGGTCCCTATGAGTTGGAGTCCACTCCATGACAGTATGAAAAGGGCTTCTGTGAATTGGAATTGACTCTGCGGCATCTAACAACAACATTTAATATATATTATTGATTCATTAGCATTGAACTCATGATCGGCTGAGGCACTGTAACTCATGCCCAAGCAAAGTTTACCTAACACACGTTTTTCTCCAAAAGGCACATGACAGCCTTCTTGTTCTCAGGAACACTAGACAGCCCTTCAGCACTATGCTTGGGGCCATTTTAAACAGTGAAATCACCAACAAAAAGCACAAAATTGCCAAAACTATGGTACCAAATAGACTGGAAAGGACACTTATGTCCCATATAAGAGCTGAAACAAAAAGGCAGAGCATCACCTTGTTCAGTCTCAGCTGGAAAATGCATATCATGCGACGCAAATCTTTCACTGCTCAGCGCATGCCCACAGGTGACCACAAAAGCACGACAAGTACTGATTTGGGCGTTTCACATATATTTTAATGAGTAGACGAATACATAAATATGGAATTTATGAACAATGAGAATCAACTCTATTTGCCTCCCTTATTTTCTTAATTTTAGATTCAGTTTCACATGATAAATTCCTTCCTTGTGTCCTTACCAAGCAAAAATCCCCAAGTCTGGCTGTCCCTGGCTACCCAAACAGGGTACATCTACATCATTCTGACAAAGTATCAACCAAATGTCTACTTAGCCCTGGAAACTGCATATAGACTATAGATAGAGGCCCCAGATACAAGTTCAGTTTGAGACTTTCCAAACAATGTACTAAGCAATCATGTCCAAGCCCAGGTTCCCTAGGAAACTGAGCTGAGGCAGAGCTTAAGAGCTTGATTGGCAGAAGCATCCCCAGGGCAGTGAGAGTGAGGGTAAAGAGATGTGAGGCCCTGAAGGCTGGAGAGCAAATATACCAGATGGTGTGCCACTGAGCAGGCCACTGTGTCATAAAGAGACACAGCTCATTGCTCAGCCACCTGCCTCCCAGTGGGCTGGAAAATAGTACTGCATCTCAGAACAGTCCCTCAGAAGGACAAAGGGAGAAGAGCTTGTCTGTTGGCTGCTTCTTGTCTCCTGTCTCCCACTGGCCAAAACTGGATCCATGAAGAATTGACCTGCCTGCACTTCTGGGGGCTCCCTTCATTCCCCTGCCCCCTTGGGAAGGCACCAGAGAAACCACATCCTATATCCCATGGCATGGTGCTTCACTGGCATCTGAAAGTACTGCCAGGAACCCAGGGCTCTATGGGTCTGGTTGGATCTGACCTGAGTGTCAGGCTGCTGAGAGTTTTGCCATGGTGAGTGTAATGGAGACCATGCTAAACCTTGACACTTACTCCTGGTGAGGCCAGGGCAGCTGGTCATCTAGAGATTGTAGTTGGGCAATCTACCAGCAAGGAGCCGAGGGCCCAGGAGGCAGGGGAGGTGGAGAGGATATGAGATGGCTCAGACACTTGTGTCTATTACCAGCCATTGTCTTTCCTGAAGATGATGCAGCTGCATGGGAAAGTGTATATTAAAATTTTCTCTGAGAAAGAAGCACAGTCAGCTCCAACCTCCAATAACAAGAACAAGGAAGCCTTTGATGCAGAAACTTCCAGGATGGCCTAGGCTGCCATGAACTGCAGAGAACGCCACCCAGCGCTGCAGAGAAGGGCCACTTCCCTTGAAACCACTAAGGCTATTTGTGCAGTGAAGGTCAAACATCAGGTTGGTTCCTTTGGGGAGGCCAGAGAAACCATAGCATTTGTATTTGTTTTCCGTTTTTTAGAAAATCCTATCTTTTCTTGATTTGCCCTTCCTTCTGCCATCATGTACCCAGGGTATCGTCCCTGACATTCAGCAACAGACGTACTCAACCATGGTTGCCTGTTAATCAGATCTTGTCAACTTGGAATTAACGTGAGTTTGACTCCCCTCCGTCTCTCCACCCTTCCCCTATAAATGCCACACCAGGGTCCTGCCTGGCACTGCCCACCCCCCACCAACGTCAGGTACGGTGCACATAGTAGATGCCAGAAGACAGTTGTTGAGTCAACGTGATCCAGATGGCTCGCCTGACCCTTTCAGAGATGTTTTATCCTCAGGCTGGTTAAGAAGGGGTGGCCTCTCATTCTCTGCATCTTCCCATGTTCCTTGTCTTTCCCTCTGGGGCCTCCCAGCCTCACTGTCTGGAAGTTACTGAGCTATAAACAGACACTTAAAGGAACGAGCTAGGCCTTTAAAGAATCCTTTGAAGAAGGATTGCAACGTGACTAATCATCCCCTAATTTATTGGTCTGTAAATTTGCATTTTCCTACAAGACATTTTTCTTAGCACGGAGCCTACCCACCCCATGGACAAAGGCAATTTTCGATGTGGTTGAGCTTCCCAATTAGAAGCTTCAGATCCTCATCTTTTCAACATTGGCGTCATGATTGTTTTAATGTCTATACAAGATTATCTGCAGGCAGGGGCCTGATCAAAAAGAGGAGACAAGCAGGCAGTGGCCAGGAAAGCCTAGGGTGGGGAGGCAAGGCAAGGGAGCTGGTGTGGTGTGGGGGCAAGAGGAGGGAGGGTCAGGGAGAAGTGGGGCAAGGAGGGGAAGGGGCAGAGTAGAGGCCTGGGGCTAAGAGGTGGCCAGGGAGGGGCAGGCTAGGCTGGGGAATTGGGCTCCAACTCTTCCCTGCCCTCCTTTGACCCCACACTCCCCTCTCACTCAGTCATTCTTTACCTGGAGCCACGCCCCTTCTCAACCCCCCATCCGCACCCCACCCCCTTTCGCCTCCCCTCCCCCATTCCTTGGCTGGGGGACAGGCTCTGGCAGGATTTATGGGGCTGGCCCCTGCGGAGAGGATCCGGGGATAAATCTCAGCTTATTTAGGAGCGTGATCTACATTTATTGCGCTTAATGTGATCTTTAACGTGTCCAAAAGGGACTCATAAATCGCAGCCTGAACGGCTGCACCAGCAGGGCCCCTGGGCGGGCTTGCTGGGGCGGGCTAGTGTGAGTTCCTGGGTCTGCAGGTTCCCCTCTCCTTGGAGCTCCTGCCAGAGCTCAGCAAGGAGAGGGCTGGTGCCCTCCCAGCCAACTGAAGTCACGTGCCCAAAGCCTGGGGCTCTGGCCTAGTGTACCTGGGTTTCTGCCCAGGCCTGAGCCATCTCTGGGACAGCAAAGGTTCACGCATATTTATCTAGGTAACTTCTAAGATCTTTTTTCCAAGCTAGATCTGACAAGGCTAAAATCTTGTAATGAACATATGCATACACAAAACTGAGGTGAGCAGAGCAGGAAGGGGGTCTGTTGTAGTAGCATCCCAGGGCTTAAGGCAAAGGCAGAGGAGGGGCAGATTTGATAACACTTTGATTAATACAAGAATCCCTAGTGGTGAGTGGTATAGCACCCAGATGCTAACTGAAAGGTCGGCTGTTCAGATCCACTAGTCTCTCCTTGAGAGAAAGATGTGGCAGTCTACTTCCATAAAGATTCAAACCAAACCAAACACATTGCCATGAGTTGATTCCAACTCATAGCAATCCTATAGGACAGAGTAGACTGCCCCATAGGGTTTCCAAGGCTGTAATCTTTACAGAAGCAGACTGCCACAAAGTTCACCCATGGAGCAGTGGTGGGTACCATGGTTTAGAACCAGCAAACTTTCAGTTAGCAGCCTAGAGCTTAACCACTGTGCCACCATAAAAATTACATCCTTAGACACCCTATAGGACAGTTCTACTCTGTACTGTAGGGTCGCTATGAGTCAGAATGGACTAGATGGCAACGAGTTTTATTTTATGATTACTCTTGGAGTCCCTAGCTGGTGCAAATAGCCAACACATTTAGCTAATAACAGAATGGTTGGTGGTTCAAGACCATCCAGAAAGAAAAAAGTCCTGCTGGTCTACTCCCAAAAACCAGCCATTGAAAACCTTACAGAGTAAAGTACTGCTTTAACATATGCGAAATTGCCATGAGTCAAAAAGAACTCAACAGTAACTGTTTACTGATTTGTGATTACTATTATTTTATAAATATGAACATGTGTATATGTAGTAATAGGAGCTCTGGTGGCATAGTGCCGAAGGCATTTGACAGCTAACCAGAGAAGCCTGGCGGTTCAAACCCACTCACTCCTCGAAAGGAAGGTTGGGCAATCTACCTCCACAGTGATACTGCCTTGGAAACCCAAGGAGGGGTTGGTATGAGTCAGATCCAACTCCACGGCAGTGTGTTTGTTTTGTTTTTTTTTATATGTAATAATAATGAGCTCTTCAGTGTGGCTAGTGTTTTACAGTTTATAAGCTCTCTCATCCTTCTCTCTTCCCAAGAGACAAAACAGTGTGTCTAAGAGGTACGACCTACTCAAATTCACAAGGCTGATAAGCAGCAAAGCTGGCTGCCCATATGTGTGAGCACATGTATGGACCCACCAAGAGCACACATGCATGTGGATATTGCACACACAAATGACACGTACTTAGGAGCACACCCACATATATTTGAGGACCTATCAGAGCATGCTTCATGCAGATTCTGCAGACAGGAGAGTCACTATTTTTTTTGTAATCCTTTTGTTTCCGTTCTTCTCCCAGGAAAGAGAAGTCATACCTTGGTGTTAAGAGCACGTATTTTTGTGTGTATTTCTTGGGTGTGTGAGTGTGCAGTTGGGGTGGGAGGGGGAACAATGGAGAGGGAATCCCAGGGTCTATCCTCCTGGGAATGACGAAAGTAGCTTCAAGAGCTCACTCATTCTCTCCTTTGGGTTTGAGATGACCATCCCAACCCCTATTTCACCATTCGCTGGCAGCATGCCCTACCCCTAAGAAACACATCTGTGTGCACACACATGTTCAAATACAAGTGAAACCCAAGGGTATGAGGCTGATGTGATCATCACGAGTGTCACTTGGGGTTGAGGGTCATATGTTTTTCTTGGGCGAATTTCTGTAAATGGTGTCGTGACTGTAAAAAAGGTTTGCAGCTGAGTGTTGTGTAAGAAATACCAGGGGAAGTATTAATAACTAGTGCCTCATTGAATTTAATGGAAAGGTTACACTTCTGTGTATTATTTTCTAATTATAATACTTATCCATATTCATCGCAGAAAACTTAGAAAATCAAGAGAGTATAATTAAAACCCAAAATGTTAATCATTTATAATCCTTCTTTGCAGAGATAATTAATTTTAAAACTTTTTAAGATCTATTCCTGTAGACATTTTTCTATGTGGGTATGCATATTGCTTAAAATCTAAGATAATTAATAATGACCAGAATTATTGGTCACATTAAATCTGGCAAGACCCCCAATACTATGGGCCTGGAATATATTCTGTGCCTGGAATATATTCTGTGCCTGGAATAAAACGCACCTCCAGGGGCTGGCTCTCAGCCCAATAGTTAACAAGATGTACATGCAGACCACTCAACCCAGGATGACGTACCCACGTACTCTATGGTAATACATCCCTTACAGCAATAGACCACGGGACACCAGAGGACCAACATTCAAATTGAGGAAATGCAGGACAAACAGGAGTGCATAAATATGAGGGGCACAGGGGGAGGGTTACAGGGTAGGGAGGGGAAGAGACTGGGTTAGGGTTGGACATGGTGAATGGGGAATGAAACTAAATGTACATGTAACATTGAATGTAAAACAAGCTCTTAAAAAAAAAAAAAAAACAAAGATCATTGAATGAACACTACTTTGAACGTTCTTTTCTTAATATTTTGAGAACTTTCTTGCCTGCCATTCCATGTTCTCTTCGCCATTGTTGTCAAAGGACATCCTGCCAAGGTCCCACAATTGATCTCTATTCACCTGGAGCAACAGAGGAAAGAGAGTTAGGAATCGGAGGAGGGAGCAGAATGTGTGGACTCCATGAACAACTGCTTCCTTTGCTATGAGACCAGAAGAACTGGATGGTGGCTGGCTACTACTGAACATCTTGATCAAAGTTTCTATAGAAGAATCCTGATCAAAAAGGGGAAAATGCAGAATAGAATTTCAAATTCTCATGAAACCCAGACTGTCGGCACAGAGACAAGATGAAACCATTGCCCTGAGATAATCTTTAAACCTTAAACCAATAATATCCCCTCAAGTCTTCTTAAAATCAAACAAGGGTTTAGTTTAGTCAAGAGTGTCTGCCTTGACAATGGGCCTATAAGTTCATGTGAATGATCAGAATTCCCAGGTGTATAGTAGAGCTGACAAGGGGCAAGGTTATGGTCATTGCTTGGTCACAGCCAGCTACCCAGAGGGACCGAGTAGTTGATCCTGCGGGCTTGGGACCATAGTCGCAGGGGACATCAAGCTCAATTGGCATAACATACTATACAAAACATTGTTCCACCTCCTACTTTGGCGAGTAGCAACTGGGACCTTAAAAGCTAGGAAGCTGCCATCTAGATGCAACAACGGGTCTATCCTCATCAAGAAGAAAGAAGAAAACCAAAATTAATGGAAACAATCAGTCCTAGCGACTGGTACACCATCCGATCTGCAACCTATACAACTATGAGACCAGAAGAACTAGATGGTGCCCAGCTACCACTGCCATCCACTTGGAAGGGATGTAGGAGATCCTGCATAGAGAGGGAGAACAACGTGGAACAAAACTCAAAATCATTTGGAGGCAAAAAAAAAAAAAAAAAAGAAGGTGGGGACCAGGTTTGCTGGTCCAATAGAGCCTGGTGGAACCACTGAGACTATGGCCCCTCGCTGCCCTTCAGGTCTGGAATTGAACTCACAACTGTGGTTTCCAGCCAAACAAAGTACAGGTATGTGAGTTAAACATTTACCTTAAGTAGACACACGCCCTGGAGAGAACAATCATGGGAGAAGGAAGGACTGCTTATGCACAGGGAGATAGCTCAGGGTGCAGAAGAGTATGGACGGATGGACACTGGGAAGAGGTAACTATGGGGAGGAAGTGGAGGGGAGCTGTTGCATTGTAAATTTTGGTCAATGACATGAGACAAAGTATATGTGAACTGCTGTATGAAAAGTGAATTTACTCTGTAAATCTTCACCCAAATCAAAATAAAATTAAAAAAAAAAAAAGAGTGTCTGCCTTGAGCACTGTGTTCTTTTAAGATCTGTCTGTATGGGATCAAATTGACAACAGCAACTCAGAAGACTGGATAAGAAACTTAGAGAACTGTGAGTCAATATTAATGGGGGAGGACAACTCAGAAGAGGAGGGCCTCCTAGTTATCTAACGCTGCTCTAACAAGTGGATGGCTTTAACAAACAGGAATTTATTCTCTCACAGTTTAGGAGGCTAGAAGTCCGAATTCAGGGCCTCAGCTCCAGAGAAAGGTTTTCTCTCTGTGTTGGCTCTGGAGAAAAGTCCTTGTCTCCTTCCAACATCTTTGGCCCAGAGTTCCCTGGAGATCTCCATGTGTCTTGGTATCAGTCTTTCCCTGGGTCTAGCAGGTTTTAGCATAGAGACTCTGGGTCCAAAGGGCATACTCTTCTCCTGGGTCTTCTTTCTCAATGGTACTTTGGGCCTCTCTCTTTGCTCACTTCTCCTTTCTTTTATCTCTTATGAGTTAAAAGGTGATACAGGCCACACCCCAGGGAAACTCCCCTTCCATCAGATCGGGCTGTGACCTGAGTAAGGCTGTTGTATCCCACCCTAATCCCTGATAACTCACTGGTTGCTCACATCATGGGGGATAATTACATCATCACATACCTGCCAAACCACTGAGAGTCGTTGCCCAGCCAAGATGACACATAATTTTTGGGAACACAATTCAATCCATGTCAGAGGATGAGAATGGTTGCACAACTAGAAGAATGTGATCAATGTCATTGAATTGTACATGTAGAAATTGATTATTGAACTGGTATATGTTCTAATGTATATTCTCAACAACAACAAAAATAAAATAGATTATTTTTAAAAAGGACATCTTGCACTCCATGGCATGGATGAACCATAATTTTCCTACCCAAGGTGACATTCAGATAAATTTCTAGTTTTCACTCTTACAAACAAACCTTGAGGCTAAACCTCAGTCCCATGATGAGTTTCCTTACCTTAAATTCCTAGAAGTGGAATTGCTCAGAGGTTATGCACATTTAAAATATTTCCAATAACACTTGCTCAATTGCTCTCTAGAAAACATCTCCTAGAGTTGGCTCAAGCTGGACAGGGCCAGGAGGGTCCCCTTGATAATGCAAAGGGCTTTATTATAAAGGAGGAGTTTGGCAGTGAGCCCTAGAAGAAAGGGGCTGGGGTAATTCCATCCCCTTGTACTGTGTAATGGGGTGGCAGACATGGACAGGTAGATACTGAAGAAGCGATTATACCACCTTTAGTCCTTTGCAGGAGATGGGCCTGGGGCTCATTGGTGCTCTGTGCTGACAACCACATCTGCAACCCTGTCCGGCAATAGTCACCGGGTAGGTGCTGAGTCAACACTGAGCTAACAAATATTTGTTGAATGGACCAATGTTTGTTGAATGTTCAAAAGTTTGCTGATTAAGCAAATGTTTGTTAAAAAGATGGTATCGTTCTTGGAAAAGCAGTTTATGATCCACAGGTGATTTCCTCTTCTCTGGAGTCCATGGCAGAGGTGCGTCTACAGAAAAAAGTGCCTATGGTAAGCATTGAATTTGTGCTCCTGTCCAAACATCAGACACCCATCTTTTATTATTTATATATTTATTATTATTTTTATTTTTTGTTTTTGCAGTGTTCCTTCCCCTCCCACCCCTGGTAACCAACAACGAAAGCTTCCTTCCATATAAAAACCTTTCCTTGACTTTTTACATTAATGAACCAATGCCATATTTGTCTTTCTGTGATTGACTTATTTCACTCAGCATAATGTCCTCCAAGTTCATCCACATTATGTGGCTGACACCCATCTTTCAGATAAACTTATGATAATATCAGCTCAAAAGCACAAGTCAAGCTCATTAATCTTTTACTTAACACATTATGGCACTACATGAAAATTACAACTGCACTTTCCTTGCCCTCACTGGTGGTCTATGATGTGCTCTAAGTCATTTTTTCCAGTTTCTTCTCTTTCTTCAGGAGCTTTGGTGGTGTAGTGCCTAAGGCATTTGACTACTAACCAGAAGGCTGGTGGTTCAAACCCACCAGCCACTCTTCAGAAGGAAGACTGAGCAATCTACTTCCATTGAGATACCGCCTCAGAAACCCAAGGAGGAGTCACTATGAGTCAGATTCGACTCCACGGCAGTGGGTTTGGTTTTTTTTGGTCTCTTTCTACAATCAGCAGAGCAAGATCATGCAGTCTGCCTTGACCCATAGAGGCTCTCCAATATGAAAGTATTAGTTTTAACTTGCTGAATGATCTCTCACAGCTGGTGATGGGATCAGTGATGGTGAGTAGAAATTGCTTAGTGGCACCCCCCTCCCCCTCAAGGGGTAACATACCTGTACCATATGCCATACCTGTCACACTCTAGATAGGCCTCTGATCCCTGGACTGAAGCATAAGCTCAGAGCCCACCCCAGCAGAGTTGCATGAAGGACATGTGCACACTCTCCTAAAGTTAGGCTGTGAAACTTGTCTTTGCCCTGCTACACAGCTTCAGGAGGGTGGCTGAGTGTTTGTCATTTCTGCCACTCCTGGGTACAGTGCACCTGCTCCTGCAATATTTGAGACATGCCAGTTAAATGAATGAATGACTTGATTTTAGATGCCAGCTCAACTGACCACTAACTCCCAGTGTGGCATGGGGCAGGTACTTACCTTTCTAAGAGTCCATCCTCAAATGTAAAATGAGCAGACTGGATGAAAGTCTCAGTGGTTTCTCACTTTTTTATCTTTAGAGCTTTTTCTTCCAAAAAATCCCACTCCAAAGTGCTGCCTCCCCTGCCTCAGTGGAACCCCTAGGGTTCTGTGGTGCATGGTTTGAAAACCCCTTGACTACTTCAGGTCTCAAGTCCAGATTAACTCAAGGGAGTCATGATTGGAGCTCACACTGTTCAGCATCAGGATTTCCCTGTGACACAGGCGATCTGTCCAAGAAACCTCAAGGAAAGTGACTTTGCAATCCCCAGGGAGAACTGTGGATTAGATAAAAGTGTGTAAGTGTTATGTTTCCTGGATCATGTAACTGTTCAGTGATTACATAAGAGATCTTTGTTCTTAGAAAATAGACCCTGAAGGATGAAGGTAAAGAACAGCATGATGAACACAGCCTATGCACCAAGAGTCCAGAAAGGAAAACACAAACAAACATATAACACACATACACACACATATGGAGAGAGAGAGAGAGAGAGAGAGAGAGAGAGAGAGAGAAGGAGCTCTGGTGGTGTAGTGGTTAAAGAACTTGGCTGGTAACCAAAAGATTGGTGGTTCAAACCAACCAGCCACTCCACAGAAGAAAGATGGGCAGTCTGCTTCTGTAAAGATTTACAGCCTTGGAAACAATATGGGGGTCCCTATGAGTCAGATTCAACTTGATGGCAGTGAGTTTGATTTGGTTTGGTTAATACACATAGAGAGAGAGAGAGCTACCGAACAAATGGCAGAAAGTTAAAAATGACAAATAAGGATAAAGGATCTATATGATGTCTTTGTACTATTCTTATATCTTTTCTGTAAGCTTGAAATGATCTCAAAATAAGTTTTTTTAAAATCATTAATCTTTCTCCAATTGTTTGACAAAAAAGCTAAAAATTAAGAAAATCTTTATGACCCAGATATAGATCCATCAACCTATAGTCAGCTGATCTTTGACAAAGGCCCAAATTCCATTAAATGGGGAAGAGAATGTTTGTTTAAT
>NW_006921618.1:8019641-8025044 GCF_000298275.1 Orycteropus afer afer | reverse complement strand
AAAAAAAAAAAAGAAAAGAAAATCTTTATGAAAAAAATACCATAGAAAAGAACAAAAGACCCAAAGGAAGGGGAGCAGATGAACATCCACGGGCCTGACGGGATCTGTCCTCTCCTAAGCAGATAGATGGCAGGGAGCTCTCCTTCTAAAGTAAACTCACTGGCCAGAATTTTGCACACACTAACTGGGGTTTGGAGTCTTCTAGAACCTAAATTGATCTATGTTCACAATGTACTAGTGGTTCCCACTGGGGAATTGAGCTGATGAATAAGACCCACAGGGCTGCTCCATTCATCAGTCTTGTTTCCTGGACAGGAGGAGGAGGAGGAGGGTGGTGAAGGTCCAGGAGGTATAGGAAAAGGATGGTCAGGGTGAAGGAAGGAGGGGTGCCTGGGAGGAAGGATGGGGGGCAGGGGAGCTGCAGAAGCTGGGTGACCACTTGGTGGGGATGTTGTCGAAAGGATTCAAGTGATGCCTCGGAAGCCCCTTCCAGCCCAGATCTATAAAGACTCAGAAATTCAGAGGGGGAAGACACGGCCCCGGTATGCGCACTGTGCGGACACATACACTCAGCGTGTCCCTCCTGCTTCAGGCGAAAAACATGGCTTCTGACATCCACCATGAAGAAACAAACACATGTGTGGTCAGTGTATGCCAGGCCTGGGCAACCCACCAGATCAGGGGGCTCCTGAGAGGCACCCCTTACCTGCAACACTGAATCCAGGAAGCTCTGAAAGGTGGACTTTTTCTTAATTCCTCTCTGTAAAACCCAACTAGAACTGCCACGAGTCTATTTATAGTCTTTATTTTTCCCACTTATGGTGACTATTCATACATTTTGCTGCAGAAATATTCATGTGTTTGAGTACAGAGTGTTGCCCAGGCCCCACAGGGGTTATTATAAACTCTGGAGTTTATATACCAAATTCCCCTTCTAAATCTGAAGCATTCTGAATTTGGAAACATGTGTGGCCCCAAGGGCTTCAGATAAGGGACAGTGGACTTCTGCTAGGCTGAAGTGGTTTCCAGAAGAGGGGTGGGGTGGGCGGAACAACTTGTAATGTGCCTCTGTGTGTGTGTGATTGTATGTATGGGTGTGCTATCGTGTGCATGTGTATGTGTGGTTGTGTGGGTATGATATGTGTGTTATTGTATGTGTGTATGACTGTGTGTGTGTGCATGTGTGTGTGCATGTGTGTGTCTAAAGGCTGATTTGGGTGCCAGTATCTACCCACGTGCTGACTCAATTTCTGCAACCAGTCATCAGGAAGCTGGTTTTAGGTCTTATCCTTAAATAGCAGAAGGTGGATTGGTTGATTGGTTGGTTGGTTGGCTGACTGTTTGTTTGTTTACTGGAGACATCAATCTGGCTGGTTGAAAAGAGCAAAGCTCACTCTATACATACAGCAAATTGTAGATGACACAAAGGAGCATAGCGAGGGCTGGGATTAACCAACCCCCCTCACCAGGACATAGAGAGCAGTTTCAGCCCTGTCCCAGCCCAAGTCCTCTGCTTGACCCCTCCTGACTCTGTGGCACTAACCTGTCCCTTCTGTTTGTTGGTTCCCTGGTGGACCACCACCCCCACCTGTGCTTTCCAAGTCCCAGAGCCAATGTTTCAAGTGTGAGGGCTTTACATGTCTTTTTCTGTGTTTGCTCCTAATTGAGCCCTTTCCAACTTGCTGTCTGGAATATGCAGAATGCACTGGCTACAGTGGGGGTGGGGGAACAGATTGCTCAGTCCTGGAGTCAGGACCTTTGAGCTGGAGGCCTGGCTCTGCTACTGATGTTGTGTGGCCTTGGGCATATCTTTCTTCTTTCCCACCCCCTTTTTCTCACTCACCTGACCTGACTCTTGAGTGTTTTTCTCTTGGAGAATTGTTTCAAAATGTGATTGTGTACAGAGGTAGTCTGTAAGCACAAGACACTGTATACTGCTGAGCGGTCATGTGTGCTTATTTTTGATGGTCTCTATTCAGGGTAGGTACAGCCAGAAACCAATAGGACCCATGATATCCCTGTTCCCATCCCCTTACATTCCTGCAAGTCAGTGCTTTGACAATTACCCCCTTCTTTCTTACTTGTGATATCAGTTTTCTCCCTTCTATGAGATCACTTTCATTACCATATAAACAGTCTGTAATGTATTGTTATGGGTTGGATTGTGTGTCCCCCAAAAGATAAGCTGATGTCCTAACCCCTGCCTGGTACCTGTGAATGCGACTTTGCTTGGAAACAGGGTCTTTGAAAGTGTTATCAGTTAAGTTAACGTGAGATCATTCTAGAGTAGGATGGGCCCCAATCCAATCTGAGTGGTGTCCTATGAAAGAGGAGAAGAGACACAAAGAGACACCACAGAAGGAAGATGCCATGTGAAGATGTGTCTACAAGTCAAGGAACACTTGGGGCTAAAAGACAAACAAGGATCTTCCCCTAGAGCCTTCTGAGGGAGCCTGGCCCAACCAATCCATTGATTTGGACTTCTGCCCTCTAGACAACACATTTTCATACTTATGAGGCAATCCTACTTCCGTAGTGATACTGCCTCGGAAACCCAAGGAGGGGTCGCTATGAGTCGGGGCCGACTCGACGGCACATAACAACAACAACAACAACAAGTCATTCTAAGGAGCTCTGGGGGAACATTGGTTAAAGTGCTGCCATTGAGTGGGTTTCAACTCATAGTGACCCAATGTACAACAGAATGAAACACTGCCTGTCCTGAACCATCCTCATATCATTGCCATGCTTAAACCCATTATCACAGCCAGGGTCAGTCTATCCCATTGAGGGTTTTCCCCTTTTTCACTGACCTTCTACTTTATGAAGCATGATATCCCTCTGCAGGGAATGGTCCCTCCTTATAACATAGCCAAATACGAGAGACAAAATTGGCCATTCTTGGATCTAAGGAGCATTTCTGTAACCCCGGAAAGATTACATTCTGGAAAACTCTATGGGGCAGTTTAACTCTGTCACATGGTGTCACTATAAGTTGGAATTGACACAACAGCACACAACAACAACATCCTGGACTGGACTGGATCCTGGAACAGAAAAAGGACATTAATGGAAAACAGTGAAATTCAAATCAAGCCTGTAGTTTAGTGAATAGAATTGCACCAGTGTTAACATTCTAGTTTTGACAAATGAACCTCAGTTAAAGAAGATAACATTAGGGGAAACTGGGTGAAGGCTATATGGAACTCTGTACTATCTTGGCAACTTCTTTATAAATTTAAAATTATTCCAGAATAAAAAGATTATTTTAAAAAAACAAAACAAAACAAAAAAACTTTCTCTTAAAATGTGGAACAAAATTCAAAATCATAAAAAAGAATAGGCTTACCGGTCTGATAGAACCTCTTGAAATCCCGGAGACTATGGCCCTGAGTTACCCTTCAGGCCTGGAGTTGGACTCACTTCAATGGCTTCCAGCCAAACAATAGACAGTCGTGTAAAATGAACCTTTATAACAGGTAGGTACACTCCTTAGAACAATCAACCATGGGAGATCACCAAACCAAAACCAAACTCACTGCCATCAAGTCAAATCCAACTCATAGTGACCCCTCCTTGGGTTTCTGAGGCAATATCATTACGGAAGTAGATTGCCCAACCTTCCTTCCAAGAAGTGGCTGGTGGGCTTGAACCACCAGCCTTCTGGTTAGCAGTCAAATGCCTTAGGCATTATGCCACCAGAGCTCCCCATGGGAGATCAGAAGGGCAGTATTTGCACAGAGAGATAGCTCAGAGGGCAGAAATGCACAGGAAAGAAAGACACAGGGAAAAGGTAACTACAGGGAGGAAGTGGGAATCAATCACATTATGAGGATTGCAGTCAATGTCATGAAACAAAATGTATATGAATTATTGTATGGAAAATGAATTTGCTCTGTAAACTTTCACCCAAATCACCATGCAAATAAGTAAATATAATAATAAACCCTCTCTTGATGCAACATATCTCTCATTTTTTGTTCTCTATTTCATTAAAACTTCCCAAAGGAATTTTCCACATTCCTTGTTTCTGGTCCCTCTTCTCTCATTCTTTTGTGAACCCACCCTAGCTTCCTCACAACTGGTCCCATCATGGTCTCCAGTGGCCTCCATGCTGCTAAAGCCAGTGACTTCAGTCCTCAGTCCTCAACTATCTCAGCCTCTCCCAGGATTGTTGATCAATCCCTCCCTCTTGCAACACTTCATGGCCTCTGGGACTCAGCTGTCTCTTGGTTCTCCTCTCATCTTTTCCTCTTCCATCTCCTTTACTGGCTTTCCCTTAGCTCCCAAATCTCTAAATGTGGCGTCATGGCATCGGGCCCCAGGATCTGTCTTTTGGATGATCACTCCTTGGATGATCTTAACCAGCTCCATGACTTTAAAGGCCACCTACATGCTGACAGTAGATGAAATTATTCTTAGATACATGGATCATCATCTGTGGAAGCAGCAGTCAAGAAATAAAATACATTGGGCAAATCTTCTGAAAAAGAGTTCTTTAAAGTTCTAAAAAACAAGGATATCACTTTGATGACTAAGGTGTATCTGATCCAAGCCATGGTCTCTTCAGTGGCCTCTTATGCCTGTGAAAGCTGAACAGTGAAAAAGGGAGACAGAAGAAGCATTAATACATCTGAATTACAGTATTGGTGAAGAGTATTGATATACCATGGATAGCCAGAAAAATGAATAAATCAGTGTTTGAAGAAATACAACAGAATGCTTTTTAGAAGCAAGTGGATGGTGAGACTTTTGCTTTGGACACATCATCAGAAAAGACCAATCACTGAAAAAGGACATCACGCTTGGTAAAATAGAGAGTCAGTGAAAATGAAGGAAACCCTCAGTTTCACACACCTGATATCAGTATCACACACCTGATAGCTACAACAATGGACTCAAACACACCAGCAATCATGAAGGTGGTGCCGGACTGGGCACCTTTTAGTTCTCATAGACATAAGGTTATAATGAGTCAGAGCTGACTCAACAGCACCTACCAACAACAGCCGCAGGGATCCAGGTGATGAGAGGGAACCCAGGCACGCCCAAAGCAGCAGGGCAGGAGAGCAGGAGAAAGGGGATTAAAAGGCCCAGGAACCAGGACAGAGGAGGAGTCAGCTGCAGGGACCCAGGTAAGGGTGATAGGAGAGGTTTCCAACAAGGAGGCAAACTTGTCTGTCGGTTTGTACTACCATGGTGATGTGTTGATGTGAGTTTTGAGGCTGAGCCACTGGTGTTTCAAACCCAGTGTGGTGCACAGGTATCAGCCCAGCTTACAGACCGAGACAGATTAGGAAGAAGGAAGAGGTCATCCACTTCTCAAAGAATTGGCCAGGGAAAACCTTATGAGTAGCAAAGAAACACTGTCTGATACATTATCGTGCAACTTTATGAATAGTC
>NW_006921618.1:8003952-8016837 GCF_000298275.1 Orycteropus afer afer | reverse complement strand
GTCGACAAAAGAGGGGGAGGCCTTCAACGAGATGGATTGACACGGTGGCTGCGATGATGAGCTCAAGTATAGCAGGGATCATGGAGCTGGCTCAGGATCGGGCAGTGTTTCATTCTGCTGTGCATGGGGTCGCTATGTGTTGGAAATTACTCGACGGCACCTAACAACAACAACAACAATGTGCTGACAGCTCCTTAATATCTGTCCTTGATCCTGATCACTAATCTCCTGAATTGTATATCTCTCTGTCTATTCATTGTCTCCACTCAGATGGCCAGTTGGTAGTCAGGCCAGCTGGGCTTTGAGCGTCAACATTTCCCTGTCTGCTCCAAGTGAATTCCCTGCAGATGCTCATGGGCCTTACGTGTGTGCATGAGTGTGCATGTGGCTTGTGTATGTACACACTCACTGGGGTATATGAGAGTGTGTGGGACACAGGTGGCTGAAAGGCCAAGCGTCCCCATAGCTGCTGGAAAGTCCCTTGTCTCTCCTCAAAGGATCCTTGGGCCCTCCCAGGGCAAGAGTAGATCTGGGGTGGAGGCCCATGGGATGGGTGTCCAGGAGACGGCAGCCTCCTTCCTCTTTTTCTCCCCTCTCTTTCCCTCTCAGCCCTCCCTCAGGCTGTCTACAAACTCTGCCAGGGTTAAGTCTTCAGGGAGAGGGGACTGAGCACTGGTACTGGCTGAGCCCAGGCCAGAGGAGCTGTGAGACCCTGTCAGGGGTTTGGGTGGAGGCAATGATGATGGGTCCAAGAGGCGCTTGGACCCCTGCCTCCAGCCCCAACCGTGGGCCCTGCCGGGCATGTGCCGGACCCTTGGGCTCTCCCCTCCCTCCAATCTTTGTCTCCCTGGGCTGCTTCTTTGCACTCCTTCATTGTTTTTGACTCTGTTTCTCTCTCTGCTGTTGCCTTACCTTTAGTCTAGTCTCTATTTCTGCTTTCTCTCTGTCTCCACCTCTCTGTGTGTCTCTGTCTCTCATTCTGTGCTTTTCTCTTTCTCCATCTCTCTATTTAGCTGTCTCTCTGTCCCCATCTCTGTGTCTCTGCTGTCTCCTTTTGTCTCTTTCCTCTCTCTGTGTCTCTGCCATTTCTTTCTCTCCATTTCTCTGTGTCTCTGTATCTGTCTGTCTCCATCTCTCTCTGTGTCTTTCTGTATCTTTCTCTTTCCATCTCTCTCTGTTGTCTCTGCTGTCTTTTTCTCTCTTTTTCTGTCTCCATCCTTCTCTGTGTCTCTGTGTCTATCTCTCTTTTTCTGTGTGTCTCTGCAAGTCTCTTTCTCCTTGCGTCTCTCTTTCCTCTCCTCATTTCTTGTCAATCTCCCTCGACTTTCCCTCTGCCTCCTTCTCTCCTTTTTCTCTTTTCTTCTCTCAACCTTTCTCCTTGCACTGTCTGCCAGCACCTCCCTGTTGATCCCTCCCTGAGCCTGCCCTAGCTGCCTCCCTCTCTCCCCACCCCCTTGTCCCACCATCTCTTCCTCCCCGGCCTCGTCTGTCTCCCCGTCACCCTGTCTGTCTCTCCCTCTGCTTTCCGGGAAGGCAACCGTGATTTACGAGCTGCGGACAGGGCCAGCTGCGGGTGCGGGAGGCCTTGATTACAGTTTCCCGGAGGAAGCTGCCTGCTCTGGGATGGCAGGGTGACAGCGTTTATACAGAGCAGCCCGGCTCGGAGCGCGCCTGTCAGCCAGAGACGGATGGAGTGCCGCGAAGGCCCATTACTTCATTCACACCTCGGCGGGCAAACAATAAAACACTTACACACGGCCCTGACACGGGCAGCAGGAGAGCCAGTGGAGCAGCGGCCTCCCCCTAGAACATTCCCAGCCAGGCTGAGGGGCTGACTTCTCTGATGGGAAGGAGTGTGGGTTGGGGGGCAGGATTGCCTCCAGAGCATCCCATGAGGCTCCAGCCCTGGACTTGGCTCCCAGCCAGGACCCTGTCACTGCCCTGGGCTAATCACTTTCCTTGTCTGGACCTCAGTTTCCTCATCTATAAAATGGGACACACAGAATAAATGAGATGATAAACTATAGAATGCCTTAGAAAGTAAAGAGTTATTATCAATATTTAACCAGTAACTGTTGCTGTTGTTGTTAGGTGCCGTTGAGTTGTCTCCGACTCCACGCACAGCAGAATGAAACACTGCCTGGTCCCATGCCAGTTCCACAACCCCTGCTATACTTGAGCCCATCGCCGCAGTCATTGTGTCAATCCATCTTTTTGAGGGCCTTCCCCTCTTTCATCCACGCTTCACCTTACCAAGCATTGACATCCTTCTCCGGGGAACGGTCCCTTCTGACAACATGACCAAAGTACATGAGATGAAGTCTGGCCATTCTCGCTTGCAAGGAGCATTCTGGCTGCACTTCCTCCAGGGCAGATTTGTTAGTTCTTTCAGCAGTCCATGGTACTTTCAACATTCTTCGCCAGCACCACAACTCAAAAGCATCAATTCTTCTTTGGTCTTCCTTATTCATTGTCCAGCTCTCACACATATATAAGGTGACTGAAAATACCATGGCTTGTATCAGGTGCACCTTAGTCCTCAAGGAGACATCTTTGCTCCTCAGCACTTGAAAGAGGTCCTTTGTAGATGATTTGCCCAGTGCTATACATTGTCTGGGGAGCTCTGGTAGCATAGTGCCTAAGTCACTTGACTGCTAACCAGAAGGCTGGAGGTTCAAACCCACCAGCCACTCCTCAGAAGGAAGATGGGGAAATCTACTTCTGTAGTGATACTGCCTGGGAAACCCAAGGAGAGGTCGCTATGAGTCGGGTCCAACTCAACGGCACATAACAACAACAACAACATACGTTGTCTGAAGTCCTAGCTGCTGCCTCCATTGGCATTGATTGTAGAACCAAGCAATGTGAAGTCTCTGACAACTTCAAACTTTTCTCCATTTGTTGTGATGCTGCTTATGTGTCCAGTTGTGAGGAGTTTTGTTTTTTTTATATTGAGATATATAATCTGTACTACAGACTGTATTCTTTAATCTTCATCAGTAAGTGCATTCAAATGACAGCTTCCTGGTCTATGTACAGGTTCCTCATGAGTACAATCAAGTTTCTGGAATTCCCATTCTTCTCAATGTTACCCATAATTTATTATGATCCACACATTCAAATGCCTTTGTGTAGTCAATAAAACACAAGTAAACATCTTTCTGGTATTCTTTGCTTTGAGCCAAGATCCATCCGACATCAGCAATGATATCCCTTGTTCCACATCCTCTCCTGAATCCAGCTTTCATTTCTGGAAGTTCTCTGTCAATATACTGCCACAACTGTCTTTGAATTATCTTCAGCAAGATTTTACGTGCATGTGATAATAATTATATTGTTCGATAATTTCCATATTCTGTGGGATCACCTTTCTTTGGAATGGGCACAAATATGGATCTCTTCCAGTCCGTTGGCCAGAGAAACACTGTCTGAACCAGTAACTAGTTGACATCAAGTCGATTCTGACTCAAGCAACCCCATGTGTGTCAGAGTAGAACTGTACTCCATAGAGTTTTCAATAGCTGATCACCAGGTCTTGTTTCTGAGGTACCTCTAAACCCACTGCCATCAAGTTGATTCTGGCTCCTAGAGACCCCCATTGGGTTTCCAAGGCTGTAAATCTTTATGGAAATAGCTTGTCTCAGCTCCCTTCCACAGAGCAGCTGGTGGGTTTGAACTGCCAACCTTTTGTTTAGCAGCCAAATGCCTTAATCACTACACCACCAGAGCTCCTTGAGGTACCTCTAGGTAGACAAGAACCTCCACCTTCATGATCAGCAGTTGAGTGAGTTAACCATTTTCCCCACCCAGGGACCCATCATCAATATTAGTTAATAATAATATTCAGATTATTAACCAGGATTCCATACCTGGCCCTACAAAAGAAGGCACCCATGGCTTGGGGTACATTCTTCACAGAATATACCATTAAGTATAAGACTGGCAACATTCCTCCTTCCTGCTTGTTTTCAATGGAGCCTCTTACAGAGGCACCCAACTCTGGGGTCTTCATATACCTGGAGGTGAAAGTGACTATTAACAGCTGCTACTGTGGAGCCCTCCTCACCAAAATCTCATCTGTGGGAAGTTGCATTTTACTAAGGAACAAAGCTTTCAGTTAAAGGGATGCTGAACCAATGGTGTTATTTCAGGCCCCTTCCAGCATGTGGAGAAAAGGTTTGAGATTGGAGTGGAGGTAGTCCATTAACTGGTAACTGACCTGTGCTTGTAGAGATGAAATGGAAGAGGAGAATCAGTCATGACACACTGGAGCAGGTGGACACTGGAATGCCCCACCACTGCCACCACCATCTACTGTGCCCTTTGCATGCACCTGGGAGCTACGTATGCTCTTCCTATCTTCACTGACTACTCTCAATAACCCTGCAAGGTGGGGAAACTGAGGCTCAGAGAGATTAAGCATCTTGTCCAAGATCACACAACTTGTACATGACAAAAGTGGGATTGCAACCTAGCTCCGAAGCCCATATTTCCCTCCCTAGACATGGAGGGGCAGTTAGTGGATGGGCTCTGGGGCCAGGATGCCCAGATCCAGGAAGCCCAATGCAGGCTTTACCACTTTCCAGTTGTGTGACCTTGGGCAAGTGGATCAATCTCTCTTGGACTCAGTGTCCTCATCCCTGCAATGGAAAGAATGATAATAATACTTCCTAGGATAGGTGTAAGTGTTGTGGGTGGTGCAAGCAGTTAAGTTCTCGACTAGTAGCCAAAAGGTTGGAGGTTCGAACTGTCCCAGGGGCTCCTAAGAAAATAGGCCTTATGATCTACTTCCAAAAAATCAGCAAACAGTATGGAGCACAGTTCTACTCTGACCCACATGGGATTGCCCCAAGTCTGGGTCAATTCTTCAGCAGCTGCTGCTGGTGGTGGTGAACTGTAAGGAGGCAATCAACTGCTAATCAAGGTCACTGGTTCAAACCAACCAGCTGCTCCACAGAAGAAAGATGAGGCAATCTATTTCTGTAAAGATTTACAGCCTCGGAAACCAAATGAGGGGGTTGCTATGAGTCAGAACTGACTCCATGGCAGTGAGTTTGGTTTGATTTGGTTCTCTTTTACAGGACAAGGCAAGAGGTCAAGACTGCAACATAAGGAGTTGGCAAATTGACCTAACTTGGGTGATAAAATCTTTCACCATTCAACACACACACACACACACACACACATCTTCTCAGAGCAACCTGAAGAAGGCAGGAGTGACAGAAGACATTGAAATAAAGTATTATTCCATTTCTTATATCAAACTGACCAATCAGTGTCATCACATGCCCAGCCAGGCCTGTGGTCAAGAACTGAGAGACCTGGGTTTGAATCAGCTCCACTGATCACAGGGTGCATAACTTAATTCTTTTCACCTCTAGGAGTCTCAATTTCCCCATCTATAAAATGGGATTGATTATACTTACCTCGAAGGCTGGTTGTAAAGATTAAACAAGATGATGCATGTAGTGTAATCATTAACCCAACAGACAATTATTGAGCACCTCCCAGAAGTCTTTAGGTGGAACAAATGATTACTCTTTTGGCTCCCAATCCAAGGTTAGCAGAACCCACTCAGAGGTGCCTTGGAGAAAGCCCTGACAATCTGATTTGGGAAGGTCACCGCCATGAAAACTTTTGGGAGCACAGTTTTACTCTGTAACACATGGGGTCACTATGAGTTGGAATTGACAACAACTAGTTTGATACTATGTGTCAGGAAATGTTCTAGACACTGAGGATGAATAAGAAAGACAAAGCGGTTGGCTTCAAGGAGTGTATATTTTGGTGAGGGAGACAAAAAAGATAATGTGAGATTGTGGGAAAGCCTATGGAGAAGACAAAATGAAGAAGTGTTACATGGGCACAGGGAAGGGCTTCCATGACCAGGTAGCCAGGGAAGGCCTCTCTCTTCATCACTTCTCTTTCCCTGCCTCAATTATGAAGTTCTCATAGTCCCTCATAGGGGTTGCTCCTTCAACAGTCAGCCAGCCAGGCCTGTGGTGGGTGCTGACTTGACCCCTCTCCTGGCACTGCTCTCTGGGTGCCTCCATGGTGTCTCCAGGCCCAGGGATGCCCTGACCAGGCCTCATGACAAAGAGGCCATAGGAGAAGTGCCTCCTTCAGGGTCTTCTGGGGACCAAGATTGCCCCTCTCCCCAGCACGGCCTGGCCTGGCCTCCAGTGGCCCCTTGCTCCTCTCCCATCTCCTCCTGCCTCAGGAACCAAGGCCCATTGCTGGCCACTGAGGGGATGTTGCTAAAGAGGGTAACCACCATTTCACCAGATGTCACAGGGCAGAGTTCACAGAGAGGATGCAGCAGATAGAACTGCTGGTACCCAAGTCCAGAGTGTGTCACGGCTGACAGCAGGTATCACGTGGCTGAAAGGATAAGGCAAGCTGATGGTTGAGTGTGGCCACCAGGCACAGCAAGGGCCAGAGCCAATGAGTACCTCTTCCTATCAGCAAGAGAACCCCAGCATTGCTGTCCAGCTACCACTGTCAACTACTCTGAAAGGGATCACAATAGGATATCCAGGACAGACTGAGAGAAAAATGTGCAAAAAACTCAAAAAAAAAGAAAAGAAAAAGACCAGGCTTACTGGTCTGATAGAGACTGGTGGAACCTCTGAGACTATGGCCCTTAGACACCCTTTAAGCCCGAAACTGAACTCACCCCTGTAGCTCAACTTTCAGCCGAATGATAGACAGGCCTGGGGGGTGAAGAGTAACACCAGAGAGGTACGCACTCCTTAGAACAATCAACCATATGCGATGGAAAAGGGAGCATGTGCCCAGGGATAAAGCTCAGAAGGCAGGAATGCATAGGAAAGAAAGACAAAGGGAGATGGTAACCACAGGCAGGAATCAGGAAGAGAGCTGTTATATTTTGGGGATTGTAGTCAATGTCAGGAAACAAAATGAGCATGAACAGTTGAATGGAAAACCAATCTGCTATGTAAACTTTCACTCAAATTACAATACAAAGATTCAGAATAAAGAGGACTTCCCCATTGCGCACCCCATATCCCAAGGGGCCTTCCCTGAAGCCCTCTTCTGAATTTGAGCTAACTGAGGCCCAGGAAATGACCCTCCACCTGTAGAAATTAAACTTTACAAACAGTTCCCTCTGGACCCCACAGCAGAGCGGGGCTCAGGGCCTGAGAAGCTTTGTTCTGTCTTGAACTGACGAATCAAGGAACTTGAGCTGGAGGTTGCTGGGGAGAGGTGAAAAGAAGGAACGACTAACTTTTCTTTAGGCTCAGTCAGAGAAGGCTTCTTGGAGGAAGGGGTATTTTTAGAATAATAAAAGATGGCCATGATAAGTAACATTTATTGAGAGTGTACTATGTGCTGGGCAATGTGTGGAGCCCAGTGCACATGGTAGCTCATTTATTACATATAATAAGTTCTTGAGGCAAGGACTACCAGGATCCCCAATTATAGATGGGTAACAGCTCATTGAGGGGCAGGGACTGTTCTAAATTCTCGTGTGGGTGAGGTTCACAGCTGGGATTCAAACCCAGGTTCATCAGTCTCGGAGCCCATGAGCTTAACCTTGCGTCACAGCAAAGGGGGCGGATCCCCAAGTTTAAGCATCAGCATGGCAGACAGTGGGCGTGAGGCTCAATGGGACACTCCCATTTGCTCACATCACCAATGCGAAAATGAAGGGGTTGGTTGGTGCCCCTCAGCCACCCCCATCCACCTCTGTCCCCTGTGAGCCCTGGGGGCAGGCTGGTCCTGAGAACTTATTCACATGGATGTGGAGGAAGGGCCAGCGACCAGTACCACCATTTTCTGAGCACCTGCTATGTTTTGAGCATTTACCATAGATGATCTCATCTGATCCTTACACATTTACCTACAAACACCCCCCACCCATTTACCAAGTGTCCATCTAATGATCGTTATTGAGCATGTATCTACTACACCTGTATTAGCCCTGTGAGCAGGGGGTGGGAGGGTGGGGGGAGTGCATGTAGGGAAACAATAGGCATGACCCCTGCTCTCCAGGAGCCAATGGTCCTTGAGAAGTGGGAACATGTGCTCAGAAAGTCACACCAGAAAGAGACTTGTGGTAAGTGTCTTGCAAGTACAATATGCTACAGGAGCTCAAAATGGGTGGTGGGCCCAGTGAAAGTGAGGGCTTCTGAAAGTGGGCTGGAGGAGTCTCAAGAAAGGTCTTAAGAAAGTTTGTGGCCTCTTCCTGCACACAGAAACCTTAGACGCTACCGAGTGCTCTTAATTTGTGAGGTGCTGTCCTCTGTAGTCCCTGCATAGTGTCAATGGTTAAATGTTGGACTACTAACCAAAAGGTTGCATGTTCAAACCCACCCAGAGGCAGCTCAGAAGAAAAGCCTGGGATTCCACTTGAAAACCCTATGGACGGAGTGCAGTCCTGCTCTGCAAGGCATGTGGGGTTGCCATGAGTTGGAATTGACTTGACGGCAACTAACAACAATAACAGCAACCTCTGTTCTCTCTGGTCTCCCTAATAGACTCCTAACTCTTCTTCAAGCGTATCCTAGGTGGTCCCCCTTGCTATAGCTTCCCCATCCCTCCATGCTTCCTTTGGCAGAACCAGTGGCTCCACCTGTGGTCTGATGACAGCATCCTATGGGAGCTCCTCCACCTCACCGATTACTCAGAAATGTCATCATCTGTCTCTCTCTTTCTTCATGGACAGAGAAGCCATGCAGAGAGGAGTCTGAAAATAGTATAAAGTATTTACTTAGCACAGAACCTGGCACACAGTAAGACTGTAAAAACTACTATTGCTGTTGATGTTGTTGATGGATATGTAATAAACTTTAAATTAAGTGAGTTCAATGGGGAGGTGGAGAACAGGAGGAAGCACACACCTGGGGCAGGTGTAGGGCCTGGGTGGAGGGAGGCAGGGGCCGGCAGTCCTGCAAGGAGGGGCCCTGCAGGGAAGCAGCACCTAATGGGCCTGGAGTGGTGTAAGGATCTTGACGGATGGAGGAGCAGAGGGGGAGGCCGAGACAGCTGTGTGATCCTTCGCCAAGATGGATAGTTCCAGCAATAGCCCCGACAGGTAAACAGTGGGGCTGGGGCCAGACAGGGCCCTGCCCCACCCCCACCTGGTGACAACTCCTGTCAAGGCTTGATGGGAGGCTGCTGGCTGCTCCTGCCTCCTTGGCCCTGCTAAGAAGTAGGGAGATTTGCCCAAAGTTGGGGGAGCCAAGGTCTTTTCCGTTGACCCCAGCTGCACAAGAAAGCCCAAGGGAAGAAAGGAGAGGGATCCTTGCTTTCTCTGATCCTGCCTGGGCATTCAGGAGGATGCTGGTGCTACCAGACCTTCTGTGTTCAGTACCCCCCTCCTACAGGAAGCCCTCTCTGACCAGTCACTTTTACCCCTCCTCTGTCTACCCACCTTTTGCCCCCACAGGAATCAATCCCCTGAGTAAAGACCCCCAACACCAACTGTCTGCTCCACTCACCCAACACTTGTGCTTGTGTTTGTACAACTGAAGCCCAGCTCTGCCCTCGCTGGCTGTGTGGCCTCAACTGTAGTCACTTCATCTATTCCATGGGGACATGAGATTGACATGCTTTCCTTTGTGTGTGTGTGTGTGTGTGTGTGTGATTTGGTGAAAGTTTACAGAGCAAATTTATTTTCCATTCAATAGTTCATGCACATAGTTTTCATGATATCGATTACAATCCCAATTTAACAGCTCCCTTCCTGCTGCCTCCCTATGGTTACCTTTTCCCTGTGTCCTTCTTTTCTGTGCATTCCTACTCTCTGGGCTGTCTGCCTGTGCAAATACTGCGTTTCTGATCTCCCATGGTTTATCTAAGGAGTGTACCTACCGTATGCAATTGTTCACCTTGTAGACCTGTCTATTGTTTGGCTGGAAGCCACTGGCATAAGTTCAATTCCAGGCCAAAGGGTGATTAGAGGCCATAGTCTCGAGGGTTTCATCAGTCTCTATTAGACCAGTAAGCCTAGTCTTTTTTATGATTTTGAGTTTTGTTCCACATTTTTCTACTGCTCTATCTGGGATCTCCTATTCTGATCCCTTTCCAAGTGGTTGACAGTGGTAGCTGGGCACCATCTAGTTCTTCTGGTCTCAGGGTCATGTAAGCTGAGGTTCACCTGATCTACTAGTTCCTTGGACTAATTGTTTCCATGTGTCTTTGATTGTCTTTGTTCTTTTTTGCTCTGGAGGAAGAGAGACCAATTGTTACATATTAGATGGCCACTTGCAAGATTTTAAGACCCCAGTCACTGCTCACCAAAATAGAATGTAGAACAATGTTTTTGTGTAGTATGTTAGGCCAGTTGATGTCTCTCTGTGACCACGGTCCCAAGCCCCCAGGCTCAGGAACTCATTCCCTCAAAGTGTTTGGCTGTGGCTAAGAAGTTATCATAATTTTGCCCCATTAGCTCTATTGTATCTATGGACATTCTTATCATCTGCCAAACTTATATATAGTCATGGGAATAGTCCCTTTTGCCTACCCATACCTGATCATTTAGCCTGTCTGCCTATGTATCCACCCATAGACTGATTTTATTATTACTGATAATGCAGTATTGTGTATGTAAAATTTTTACCTTTGTTGTCTGTACTACTTTTGATATTCTTTAAGTTGGAGTTTGATATTAAATCTGTTACTTGCTGGCTTGGAGCCTCAGTTTCTGCATCTGGCAAGTAGAGGTCACCATCAGATCCACCTCATAACATCTGTGAAGATGAGGAGAGGCACTTTTATAGAGGGCTTGGCCCAGGGCAAAGATAGAAGGTGCTTGGTGAATGTTCATCAGCAAGAAAGTTCTGGGCCTCACAGAGGCAGCTGGACCACAGCCCAAGCTGGGCTCAGGTGTGAAGGCTCCTGCTCTGATCTCTGTAATTGAGGGGTCAGGAATTCTAGAAAGAGGGAGGTGGGGGTCTAGCCAATGCCCCTCCTTGCTAGCCTACTTCCCTGAGGCCCTATTGGCCCAATGACCTGTTTGCCTATATTTCTACCATATTCAGTGTTTTCCAGACATTGGATTATCTTAGTTTGTTTGCCCCTCCCCCCCCCCTTTTTTTTACCCATTGACAATTATTTAATTAGTCTAGAGATACCCTGGCTTGCCTGAATGGAACCAGCAGGTGTTTAACGAAAGGTTTCCATCTGTCCCTTGGCCCCTGTATCTCCAACTTCCCAGCACTATGGGAGCTTTGGTGGTATAGTGCCTAAGGCACTTGACTGCTAACCAGAAGGCTGGTGGTTCAAACCCACCAGTTACATGAATGATGGGCTTGTTTTGGTTTGGGAATAGATGTCCTCTTAAAATGTATTTAAATTGCTTTGGTATTCTTCAAGACAATATTTCCAGTATTTACATTTTTAAGCTCCAGTCATCACAATGTAATGTTAGCTGATTAAATTTAAATTGTGTTATTATTTTGAGAGGAATTCTCAGATATGATTTTAGTTTCAGGATAACTGAAAAGCTATCAAACCACTTCCATAATGGGAGCTGCTGTCTTAGGAGAGGAGCTTGGGTTGTGAGAGCAGAATCTGGCCTCTGCCCCAAAGACCTCTTGGACCCCTGGAGGGAACGGAAAGGACATCCCAAAGGAGAATCAAGAATTAGCCAAAAGGAAGGGCTACCACTGTCTCCCAAATGTCTACCCCTACTCTTCATCCTTGTTGGAAAGGGCAAATTGGAGTTGGGGGTCAAACCAATAGGCCCAGTCACCTAGTTAGGGGGAGAGAGGAATGAAACCTCGGCTGAACTAAAGCAGTGTCCTCCCACCTCATTCCTCCATCCTGTCCATCCAGCCATGCAGACTTTAACCAGCCATCCTTTCATCTGTCCGACCCATCCATCCACTTCATTACTCCTTTGTTCACCCAACTATCCACCCACTCAACCCCTACCCATTTACCCATCCTTCCCCTACCCACCCACCATCTACCTACCCACTCAATAACCTTTCCATTCATCACGCACTCAGTCACCCACCTGTTCACACATCCATCTATCCATTACCCATCCATCTGTCTACTCAATCACCCATCCTACTCCAACCCACATAGCAATCCATTCATCCACCTACTCATCCATTTATCCAATAAATAAAAGAAGGGAAAATGGAAGGAACAGTAAAATCCCTGAGTTAGGAAAGAAGGAACAGGGAGTATGAGAAGTTGAAGAAAGAACCAAGTGGCTGAAACTGGTGAGTGAAAATGTGAGGAGAATGAGAGAAGGTTGAGGAAATAAGCAGGGGCCAGGCATGCTAGCGATAGTGGGCCACAATAAGGTGTGAGTTTGGAGACTGAGACCGATTTGGTAAGAGTGTGTGTGTGTGTGTGTGTGTGTGTGTGTGTGCAGGGAACAGGAAAGCAGAGACTGACAGGAGCTCCAGATCCTGGTCCACAAGGAGCAAATACCTGCTGCCCCAGGCCTCTCTGCTTCAGCCTGACTCTGTCACTTGTGACCCAGCAGTCTTGGCATAGGCAGAAGCTGGCATTGGAAGAAGAGAACTGGATTTGGAAGCAGCAGATCTGGCTCTGTGTTTCTCATTATCTATGACCACCCTGAACCTCAGTTTCCCCATTAGCAAAATGGATATAATCTTTCTATCTCTTGGGTTGCTGAGAGGAGCAAAGGGAAGAAAGATTGTGACGAACTGTGCATGTGTGAGGTTTTTGGAGGCTGAGCATACCCAGGTAGGCCAGAGGCAGCTGGAGGCAGGAAAGACAGGGAGAACTCTGGGGCAGAGAATGACAATGACCTGTCCAAGGTCACACAGCAGTAGGGAATGGGGGGTAGGTCTTGGCTCCTGGGCTGCATAGGGACCTCAGCTGTTGGGATGGAACCCTGTGACAGCAGGAGGTGAGCAAATGCTGAGAAATCCTCCA
>NW_006921618.1:8002299-8002887 GCF_000298275.1 Orycteropus afer afer | reverse complement strand
GCAAAGTAAGGATGCCGGGGTGGTTGCATCCCTGGCAGTGTGAAGGGTTAACATGCTCAGCTGCCAACCAAAAGCTTGGCAGTTAGAGTCTACTCAGAGGCACCTCAGAAGAAAAGGAGGGGCCTTGGTGATGTGCTTATGAAAAATCAGCACTATGGGAGCTTTGGTGGTATAGTGCCTAAGGCACTTGACTGCTAACCAGAAGGCTGGCGGTTCAAACCCACCAGCCACTCCTCGGATGGAAGGTTGGGCAATCTACCTCCATAGTGATACCGCCTTGGAAACCCAAGGAGGGGTCGTTATGAGTTGGATCTGACTCAATGGCAGTGAGTTTGGCTTTGGTATGAGTCACAGTTCTGCTCAGACACACAAGGGTTGTCATGCAATCAACTGATGGCAACTGGCAGGGTGGTTGAGAGTAAATTCAAAAACATCCCCTTTCTAAATAAAAATAATAATAATAAAAAAACACTATGGTGGGGGTGGAACCACTTAGACTATGGCCCCTAGCTGTCCTTCAGGTCTGGAATTGAACCCACACCTGTGGTTTCCAGCCAAACAAAATACAAGCATATGAGTTGAACATTT
>NW_006921618.1:7981614-8001864 GCF_000298275.1 Orycteropus afer afer | reverse complement strand
ACCATCTTCTTTCTCCTCTGTCCTCACGTTATTCCAAAAAGGTATTATGGAAGATGTAAAAGGAGGCTTGATGGCAGGATGGTTAAGAACTTGGCTGTTAACTGAAAGGTTGATGGTTCACATCCACCCAGTGGCTCCCCAACAGAAAAGACCTGGCTATCTACTTCCATAAAGTATTACACCTAGAAGGCCTATGGGACAGTTCTACTCTGTAACATGGTGTTGCTATGAGTTGGTATCAACTCAATAGCACCTAACAACAACAACAAAATGCCTTGCACACAGTGAGTGCTAATTCATCCAGAAACATTCTCGGAGCAGACACTGAGTGGTCAGCCCTGTGTCCCCAGTGCCAGAAAACAAGCAAGCCGGATGCAGGACTTAGCTGGTGACCTCCACTCCCATCCCTATCTCCCTCTCCACTGGGACCTGGTGGGCTTTGGGGAAAAGCAAAGGAGAAGGCGTGTGGTGTCCTGCCCTGTGGCTGCCCCTGGTATAATCTCTCAAAGATACAAGCTGGGCTATGATGCATTCAGAATCTATACTGACTGTTTCCATCCACTCGCTCACAAACATTTACTGAGTGTAGGTTCTGGCCTCTTTAAGTGTGAAGGCCCTGGCTGGCGACCTCAGGCCTCCAATTGGCTAGGACACCTGGTTGGCTGGGCCCAGGGCTGTGGAGTTGAGAGATGGGGTAGGAGTCAGGGGGTAGGGGGAGGGTGTTGTGTCAGACAGATACATAGACACACAGAGCTGAGACAGCTCCCAAGTTTAGTCACAGTTTCAACTTTTCACATTTGAACCCAAGACAGTGGATGTCAAAGTCAGGCCCCTGCCCAGACTCCCACACCCTCCCTCCCTTCTCAGGGCCCCTCTCCCTCCTCTGCCCCCCCCCACACACACACACCCTCCGCCTGGAGTTTATGGATGGCTCCCAACCTCGCCCTGACACTGTGGAACCCTCACTTCCTGTGTTTATCTTGGAGAGGGATGGGGCTCGCTCCTCTCACCCACCGGCTGGCTGACGGGGCCGCCCCACACAGGTTACAGGGTGGATGCTTATGTGTGCACCGTGTGTGTGTACTACATGTCTGTGTACATGGATAGAGAGGCATTTATGTCCCAGGGCATGTGTGCAAGGGCAGGGAGCCTTGCTCTCCTTCTGTGGTCTGTGTGTCTTCCAGAAAGTCTGGGCTGTGTGTGTGTGCTTTGTGTTTCTATGGATGTGTTCATGTGTGTTGTGGGCAGGGGTCCTGGTGTCCACATTCAGGATAACTATGTGCTGAGCGACTATCCCATGCCAGGACCTCAGATATGAGCTCTTTTTGTCCTCACCACATCCTATATTACCCATTTTTGGTGGAGGAAAGTCTAGAACCCAAGGCATGCTTTAAAAAAAAAATACTGTGTGTTATTTTTTTTTCCCAACTAGAAAAATTAAGAGTATAAAGAAAAAATTACAATCTCCCATACTACCCAGTGATAACCATTTTTAACATTTTGGTGTATATCCTCCAAGATAATTTAAACAAATAAATATTTCATATATATATGTATATATATATATATATATATGTGTGTGTGTGTGTATGAGAGAGAGAGAGCCCTAGTGGTGCAATGGTTATGCTAGACTGCTAACCAAAATGTTGCCAGTCTGAACCCATCCAGCAGCTCTGAGGCAGAAAGACCTGGTGATCTGCCCCTGTAAAGATTACAGCCTAGAGAATCCTATGGGACAGTTGGACTCTGTCACATGGGGTCACTATGAATCAAAATCAACTCAACAACACTCATCAACAATTATATATGTGTGTGTGTGTGTGTGTGTACACGTGTACATGTATATGTATGTATCTCCACTGCCATTAAGTCACTTCCAGATCATAGTGACCCCCATTGGGTTTCCAAGGCTATAAATCTTTACAGAAGCAGACTGCCTCTATCTTTCTTCTGCAGACAGCTGGTGGGTTTGAGCCACTGACCTTTTGGTTAGCAACCAAATGCTTTAACCACTACACCACCAGAGCTCCTTTATATACATAGATTGCTTATTAAAAATGGGATTATATTATACACACTGCTTACTTGCTTTTTTAAAAAAGAAAAAAAATTTTAATCAAAGAAAAATTTGACACATACAAAAGTAGACAGAATAACATAAAGAACCCCTAACACATTTTTTAAAACTTTTCTCTTCTCATTTATTGTCCACTGATATAAAGACTCATGACATGATTAGCACCCACTACCTGCTTACCATTTGTTGAATATCTAGACCAGACACACAAGCAAAGGCCTGAGACATCAGTTTGTGATTTGTCTAGTTGGGGGGCATGGGAGGGAGACCCTTTCTCAGCCCTCCGGAGTCTGTGCTGTGTCTGCCCTTCCAAACCCCCCACCCATAGCCCTGCCAACTCATCCTACATCCTTATTTCTTTCTCCTGAGCTTCAGGGTCCAGGTGGTAAGTCTGGGTGGACAGCTTGTCCACAGCTTGTCTTTCCTCAGGATGTGTCCTTGGAAGGTGAACTCTCTAGACTATGGGAGTACAGAATGTATGGAGGCTGCTGCTCCTTGGGCTAACTTTCACCCTCCCCAAGAAAAGTTTACAATTTACCACCCACTCACTTTCCCTGGCCACCCAGGGGAGAGTCTGATCCTCTCCCACTCAGAATCACTGGAGGTCTCTCCCACTCTGCAGACCCTGTGTATGACCCCGACCAGGAGAGGGCCAGCAGGGTCTCTAGGAGGCTGAGTCTCTGCAGAGAAAGCCCACGTCTCCCAGCCTATCCCGCCTTGGAATATCTTTCCCCACAGTTCCTCACATTGGCTCCCTCTGAAATCCCTCTCTTCCCAGCCCCAGAGGAAAATCTCAGGATGAACCCACTCACTCACCTAAAGTGTTAATGCCTGTTGATGAGTATTATTCTCTCCACGGGAGTACTCATGCAGGGAGCATTCAGGGTCCTGCAGGACAGCAAGGCACATCGAGACTCAGGCAGAAGGAGGAGTACACAGGGGCCTGCACTGGGGACTGCAGCTGAGGTACAATGTCAATCTCTATCAGCCTCAGTCTTCACCACTGGAAAATGGGGACAATATTCACACCTGCCTCATTGTGTTGCCTTGGGGATTAAATAAGGTTATATATGGAAAGTGTCTTGCATATGATAAAAGCTAAACAGTTTGCTGTTGTTATCAAGGGAGCCGATGCCTGAACCCAGAGCAGAGAGTTAGTGGCAGAGCTGGCACATCCTCTTGGAGCTTACAAACAAATAATTATAAATTATGCTAAATATGGTCTAGGAAACAGAATGCGGAACTGGAGAATAGATTGGGTCATTAGTTGGAGGTCCCTCAGAGGCAGTGACATTTAATCAAAGACCTGAAGGATGACGAGGTCTTGTGAAGGGTAAGAGAAGAGTATTCCAGACAGCAGAGCATGTGCAAAGGCCCTGGGGTGTGGATAAGCTTACTAAATGCCAAAGTTCTGAAAGAAGGCCAGAGTTGCTGAAGCAGAGTGAGCAAGGCAGAGAGTGGCTGGAGACATCGTTGGGGGATAGTACCTAGGGGTCATTTGTCCTCATCCTGGCTGACTTTGTTGACATTGTTAGTTGCCATGGAGTTAATCCCAACCCATGGCGACCCCATGTGTACATAGAAGAACTGCTCCTTAGGGTTTTCAACCTTTTGGAAGAAGAGTGCTGGGCAAACCTCCGACCTTTCAGTTAGTAGTCGAGCACTTAACCATTTGTGCCACCCAGGGCCTTCTCAGCTGACTTTAGTTCTGCAAAAAATCCCTCTTCCGCACATGTGAGTCCACTTGCTCCTGACACAGGGCTTGGGTCTCTGTTTCCTTTTGCTTCCTGTGGTACTTGGTCTGGGGCTTAGCACCCAGGGACCCTCGAACCTCAGGCCCTTGGGTGGGGTGGGAGCCTTCTCCTGGCCTGCTCCAGACTTTCCAGGCCTGACTTGGCCTTGACCAGAATGTGCAGTGGGCCCCAGGCCAGGCCAGGGCTGTGGGAGGCCAGTTTCCCTCCTGCTTTCATCTGCGAGCGAGATCTCTTTCATCCTATCTGTTGTTTTTAGACCAATGTGCTGGGCTGTGACAGTGAATGAAAGTTCAGGAACGCACTCCTATAAATCTGCATGGAATAAAGAAGGGTCCGAGCGTCGGGGTGTCTGACGCTCCATGGGCCCTCCCTTCCCTTTATACTTCTGAGGACTCCTTAGGGCCTGTGGTCGGGGGACAAGATAAGGAAACTGAGGAACAAGGGTCCATAGCAGATGAAGTGGAGCCGAAAGAGAGTGTGGAAATATCAAACCCAGCACCAGGGGGGTGGCCAGGCCCAGCATCACTCAGCACATTGGGCCAGAGCGAGACCAATACCCAGGCTTCTGACTTGGTTCCAGAGAGGGCTTGAGGACCTATTACGTGCTAGACACTGTAACAAAGATGAACAATGGCTGAGAGAAATGCCCAGGTGTGGGTTGGTACCCCGGCAGGCATTAGGCTTCTGGACCAGCTGAGGGACCTCCCTGAGCTGTTTCTCTCCTCTGTCAAATGTTCTAGCCTATGATGTTGGGAGATTCTGAAATCAGATGAAATGGCTGCATCTATAGAAGGCATGGATTCCTATTTTGAATTTATTTTATTTTATTAAAAAACTTTTTTTAAACCAGTCAGGCACTGGGCTTGGTCCTTGCAGTATATTCTCACTACCTTGTGTGAACTGAAGGTGGAAGGTAGGAATCAGACTAAGTCATAAGAGATATTTAGTACGTAGTTCAGTACTAATCTGGCATCTCCTTGAATGCTTCCACTGACAGGCAGTTTACTACCTAACAAGGCTGCTGTATTCCATGACAGAATAGCTCTGACTGGTTCTAAAATGCTTTTCACATTGAGCTGAAGTCACTCTCCGTTCTGATGCCACTGGGCCTGGAATAACCCCAATTACTCATCCATTTCCCTGATGATCCTTCCATAATTGCTGCTGGCTCCTAGAGACCAGAACAACTCTGGTTTTAGGGGTCTTTTCTCTTTTCTGACTTTTCTACAATGAGGGTGTGTTGCTTTTTCTATTTTAAAAATTCATTTTAGTTTATATTATTTATTATAACCAAACAATGCAGGGTATAAGAAAATCAAAAACAAACTCATTGGCGTCGAGTCAATTCTGACTCATAGAAACACTATAGGACAGTATAGAGCTGCCCCATAGGGTTTCCAAGGCTGGAAACCTTTAAATCTTTATAGAAGCAGACTGCCACATCTTTCTCCCTGAGAGCAGCTGGTGGATTTGAACTATCTACTTTTAGGTAGCATCTGAGTGCCAAACCAGTGTGCCACCAGGGCTCCTTAGAATATAAGAAGAGGAAATGAAAGTCTCCCTACCTTCTTCTCTCTTTCCAAACTTGACTCTGGTCATGGCCCAGAGGCACACCCTTCTCAAATTTTCTTTATGTTTGTTTATGTATGTACATAAGCACAGAATAGCTACAGAACACACAGCAGGTAGCACAGTGGAGGGGTTTATAACAGACTCTGGAGACTACCTGCAGCCTGTGCTTGAATCCCAGCTTTTAAACTCAGTTTGCTCATCTGTTAAATGGGAGTAATAATGAAAGTTACCACACAGGGTCATTATGAGGATTGAGTGAGTTAAAGCACGTGAAGTGCTGGGCACATGTGTGTCATCATAGGTTTATTTTGTTTGTTTTTTAAAAGGCTCTCTAAGATACAACTATTGCTCTCTTCTTGTTCAGAGCAAACATGAATGAAGGAAACGAAGGTTTCAGAGAAGAAACTTAGTCTTCAAGACCAGCAGTCTACAATGGCCTCGTCTACCCTGGACCAGAAGAACTAGATGGTGCCTGGCTACTGCTACCAATGGTTCTGATCAGGGCCACAGTAGATGGATCCTGATAGAAGGGGAGAAAAATATGGAAAAGAACTCAAATTCTTCCAAAGTCTAGATTTACTGGACCGGTTAAGGCCAGAGGACTCCCCAAGACTATCGCCTGGAGATGCTCCATAAACCTCGAATTGAAGCTACCCCCTGAAGTCATCATTTAGCTGAATAACAGATTGGCTCATAAAACAAAAAAAAATCTTACCAGTGAGTATTGCGCTCCTTTAAAAAATCATCTCTATGAGAGCAAATTATCAACAGTGACTCTAAAGCAAAGATAAAAAGGTAAGGGAACAGGCAAACCAGATTACTGGGAACGAAACATCCAGAATGGAATTAATGAGGATGTTGACACATTGTGAAAAATATAACCAATGTTACTGAACAAGCTGTGTAGTAATTATTAAACAGGAGCCTAATTTGCTGGGTCAATTTTCTCTGAAAACCTGATAAAATATTATTTAAAAAAATAAAAACCTATCACATACAGTGCAGTGCTGGGCACATTAATAAATACCTCTGGTCCATTGATGTGGAATGCAGAACTATGCCCAAATTAGGCACACATATACCCTAACATTTGGAGAAAACCAAAATTCTAAAAATGCCCTCATTTTGTTTTTAACTTTTACACAAATAAAGATCACCAATAAATTAAACAAACAAAAAACAAAGGAGATCATATAAACATTTCTTTCTACAGCTAGGTTTTCTCATTATAGATGGTTTTCCAAGTGAGCTTAGAGTATCTAAAACTGAAGGGCCAAGTAAGGAGAAAAAAAAAAAAAAAAAAAAAACCCTGGACAACAGGCTGCATATGGGTTTACCTTGTAAGCAGTGGGGAGCCACTGAAGGTTCTAGAGAAGGGGAGTCTCCACTCTGCGTGACTCTGAGATAAGCTCTAAGCCTCTCTAGGCCTCAGCTGCCTGTGAGTCCTGGAATAGACTTGGGGGAAGTTTAGAGGACTACTTTGGCACTGACATTAGGATCAGGCCTGGCTTCCTCTAATCAAGAGACCCAGAAGAGTGGGGCCAATCCCAGAGGTCGGTCCCTGCCTTCAGATCCCCGCTTCACAGAATTCAAACCGTTTCCTTTCCTTTTAACCTGCCGGCTTTCCAGGGAAATCTGATTTTGCAAACATGTTTTCTTAGCCAAGGGGAAATGAGCGCTATGCAAACAATGAAGATAGCTAGCTGATAAGGGCCCCTGGGCTGTTCTGGCAGTCTGGCCTGAAGGAAGCTGAGGGACAGGGGCACCATAGGGAAGACATCAGGGTTCAAAACTTTGGAGCAGGACAGGCAGAGAATTGTCTAGTCCACAGATGTGCAAACTGAGGCCCAACCAGGGCAGGGCCTTGCCCACGACACACAGCCTTCTGCCCCTGCTGCTCCTGTACCAACAGTAGCAGGGCCTGGGTCTGTCCATAGCAGGCCATGCTGGGTGAGCTCACACTTGGCTCAGGGCCTGGTGATGGTGGCCCTTGGGGTCCACATGAGGGCTCTTGGTTTCTGATAGGAGGGACAGGAAGTCAGGGTAGAGGGGATGGAGGAGTTGGGTACTTGGGGTCAAGGAATGGGAAGACAAGGGCAATGGGAGAGAAGGGGTGTCTTCTGTCCCCAGTGCAGGTTTTGAGCCCTGATGGAGAACAAGGTGAGAAAGGGAACTAGGAGATGGGGGGGTTGTCAAGGAAGTTGGTACTCTTCCCTGGTGCTCAGCTGTGGGGGCCCTGGGAATGCAAATAGCCCAGCAATGTTACCCACCTTTAGTCAGGAGCTTTGAGAGGCATTGTCTTGGAGAATGTGGGAGACTAATGGGAGCTTAGGGTGTCAAGAACTAAAGGGCCATGTAAGGGAGAGAGAGGAAAAAAAAAAAAAAAAGACCCTGAACGCCAGGCTGCATCTGAGTTTCCCCCAATAGGGCTGTTCTAAGGCCCAAGTGACAAATCCAGACCTGGAGGTGGTCTAAGCCCACCCTATGTGTATGTCACCATGGGCAGCTGTGGCACTTGGAAGCTCAGGGTGACCACCGTAGGAGAGTGCCACACCTGATGATATTTTAATAGGAAAGCACCTACGGCCGAGACAGGGCTGAGCACCTTACCAAGAAGTTAAGAATCCAAGCAGTCTTATTCCTGGATAGGTGGAACCACCTTGGCAGGAGCTAGAAGTACTTGGCCTTCCAGTTGGAAGAAGGGAGGAGATTTTTTTGGTGGATGGGGGTGGCTAAGAACCTTCTTTATCTAGATATTACTGTCAGTGTGATACCTGCAGACCAGCTGCGTCTCAGGGAATAATCACAGTCCTTCTCTCCAAAGGCATTTGCCTGCTAACTAAAAGGTTGTTGGTTTGAACCCACCACCAGCTCCGTGGAAGAAAGATAAAGCAGTCTGCTTCCATAAAGATTTACAGTCTTGGAAACCCAATATGCATCACTATGAGTTGGAATTGACTCCATGGCAGTGAGTTTGGTTTTGGTTTGATCCTCTCCAAAGTGAGCCAAAGTGCACAGTGTCTGCTGGGTGAACTCTTAGTTCAGAATCAACCACCCGTTTTGCCTTCTGGGCTGCCTGGCATTGTGCCAGGAGCATTCAAGCCCAACAGGGGTGGTGTTTTGATTTCCAGATAAGGAGACCAAAACTCCTAATCCACATGAATGACCTCATGAGCATCTGTCCTTCCCTCTTGCCTGGGCCTTGCTTTTTCAAGAAGCTGTTCTGGCATTGCAACAGACTAAAGGTGGGGAACATTGCTGGCCTATTTGCACTCCTGGGGCACCCACAGCTGAACCCCAGGGAAGAGAACCAACTTCCTTTGCCACCTCTACCTGCACCATCAGCAGCCTCTGCTAGTTTCCCTTTGGCAGTTGTTGGGACTTTCTCCCACATCATTTCATCTCTTTGGGGACCATTCCACACAGACAGCAACAGCCCCCAGGGAGGCCCAGTCACATGCCATCTGCCCTTGTTGTCAGGCAGTAAGTCACCAAAGTTAGTTGGCCCAACATCTCACACACTATCCTCTTGGTTTGACTTAAGTTTGGTCAATGAGCCAGGCAAAAGGGCAGAGGGTTCCAAAGTCTTCCTTTTCCCAGCCGTCATCTTTTCCTGGAGACAACCCCCTTTGTACAACCTCTCTGGCTCAGATTTCCCTCCTGTAAAATGGGGTAATGGAGAGACAATATCTCACAGGGATGCTGTCTCTCTCCAATGCCAGCTACAGGCTTAGGACTGAGTAAACTTAGAGAGAGACCAACGTTTATTTGCTTCCTGTCCTACAGGCCCCCATACCAAGTTGCAATCCCTGTGGATTGCACATCCAAGCCAGGGCCACCAGCAGCTGCCCAGTGGTTAGACGTTCTCTGGGCTCATATCCTGGCACCTCTACTTACCAGCTGTGTGACCTTAGGTGAGCTAGTTTCTCCATCTCTGTTTCCTCATGCGTAAAATGGGCCAAGAAATGAGCTCTCAACTCGCAGAGTTGTTTTGAGGATTAGATGAGACTCAGCTCAGGGCCTAGCATTTAGTCGGTGCTCAATAAATGAGAACTACGAGTGTGGCTGAGAAGCGTGGTGAATTTGGGGAATGGAAAGTGTTTCATCCCCAGAGAGGCCACATCAATCTTACTTTATTAGATCATAAGTGCTTTTAACAAGGCAAACAGCAGAAGGCAGGCAGCCCGCCAGCAAGAGCCAGGAACCCAAGCCCAGTTCTCCAAGCCCCCGGACATCAAAAACAACGATGCAAAAGGCCGAACATCAAAGGATGAACAGCAAGTCCAAACATTTCACTGCACTCTTATCTTAATTAAAGCAAGTCATACACAGAGTTTTTGATGACACAAGTCGAAAAGCCAGGGTCTGGTTTTATTAGCTTATGCTGACACCCACAGAGAAGTTAGTGACTTGCCCAAGGTCACCCAGCATCCTGGGGCCAGAGTTAGGGCCCAAACCCAGGCCTCAGATGCTGAAGCCAGGCCTTCTTCCATAATCCCTGTCCACCCACCTCCCACATTCCCTGCTCCAGCCTGAGCCACAGGGATCCAGGACCGGAATGGCCTAAGAGAAAGGTAATTGGATCATTCATTCATCAGTACATTTAATGCATATTTATTAAAGGTCTCTGTCTTCCAGGAGCTCTAGGTTCTGGAAATACAGAATCTAGCAAGACAAACTAGTGTGCGGGGTGCAGAAGGAACAGATATTGATACACAATTACATGAATAACTCTTTAATTGCAATTCTGGTAAATGTTTTACTTATGTCCCTCCCGAATTATATGAAGATGAAAGAAATATACAGAGTCACTGTACCAAAAAGAACTGGCCAACCATTTCAGGAGGTAGCATGTTATCAAGAACTGAAAGCATGGAAGGAAGAAGTTCAGGTGCACTGAAGGCAATGGCAAAAAACAAAGTTCCAGGAATTGATGGAATACAAATTGAGATGTTTCAATAAATGTATGCAATGCTGGAAGTGTGCACTCATCTCTGCCAAGAAATTTGGAAAGAGCTACCTGCCAACCAATTGGAAGAGATCCCTATTTGTGCCAACAGAATGTGAAAATTAGCAAATAATATTGTTATTATCACACTAAAGTCAAATTTTGCTGAAGATAATTAAAAAATGGTTGCAGCAGTACATCAACAGGGCACTGCCAAAAATTCAAGCCTGGTTCCAAAGAGAACGTGGGATGAAGGATAGCATTGCTGATGTCAGGTAGATCTTGGCTGAAAGCAGAGAATACCAGAAAGATCTGTTTTATTGACTATGCAAAGGCATTTGACTGTGTAGATCATAACAAATTATGGATAACATTGCAAATAATGGGAATTCCAGAATGCTTGATTGTGCTCATGAACAACCCTATATTTAGATTAAGAAGCTGTCGTTTGAGCAGAACAAGGGGATACTGCATGGTTTAATATCAAGAAAGGTATATGTCAGGGCTGTATCCTTTCACCATACTTATTCAGTCTGTAGGCTGAGCAAATAATCTGAGAAACTGAAGAAGAACACAGCGTTGGGATTGGAGGAAAACTCATTAACAACCTGTGATATGCAGATAACACAACCTTGTTTACTGAGAGTGAAGATGACTTGAAGTACTTACTGATGAAAATCAAAGACTACAGCCTTCGATATGGACTACATCTCAACACAAAGAAAACAAAAATCCTCACCCAATTGAACCAATAAGCAACATCACTATAAATGGAGAAAAGTTTGAAGTTGGATCTATAATCAATGTCCATAGAAGCAAGCAGTCAAAAAATCAAATGAAATATCGCATTGTGCAAATCTGCTGCAAAAGACCTTTTTAAAGTGTTAAAAAAATAAACAACTCACAGTGTCCTCAAAGTGTACCTTGAGAACTAAGGTGCACCTGACCCAAGCCATGGTATTTTCAATAACTATATGCATGTGAGAGCTGGACAATGAATAAGGAAGAATGAAGAAGAATCGATACCTTTGAATTAAGATGTTGAAGAAGGATATTGAATGAACTGCCAAAAGAACAAAAAATCTGTCTTGGCAGAAGTACAGTCAGAATGCTCCTTAGAAGGAAGGATGGTGAGACTTCATCTCTCATACCTTGACATGTTATCAGGAGGGTCCAGTCCCTGGAGAAAGACATCATGCTTCACAAACTAGAGGGTCAGTGAAGAATAGGAAGACTCTCAAGGAGATGGATTGATACCAGGGCTGCAACAATGAACTCAAACATAGCAATGACTGTGAGGATAGCACAGGACCAGGTAGTGTTTTGTTCTGTTAAACATATGATTGCCACGATGCAGAACCAACTCAACAGCACTTAACACCATGTCCCTCCTGGAGTCCCTGGGTGGTGAAAAGGAGAACATGCTCAGCTGCTGACCAAAAGGTTGGAGCTTTGTGTCCACCCAAAGGTGCCTCAGAAGAAAAGCCTGGTGATCTATTCCCAAAAAGTCACAACTATAGGAAACCACACGGAGCTCAGTCCTTCTCTGACACACATGAGGTCACTGTAAGAGGGAACCGATTTAATGGCCACTGCTTTATGTCCCTTCTCCTTGAATCTGGAGTCATGTGAGTGGGCCACCTTGGAAGGGGATCCTCCAGCCCCTGAAAACAAGTCCCAGCTGACACCACACAGAGCAGAAATCAGCTGTCCCTGTGGAGCCCTGCCACGTTGCAAATTCTTGAACAAAACAAATGCTTGTTGTGTTTTCAGTCACTATGTTTTAGGGTCATTTGTTATGCAGCAATAAACAACTAGGACATCACATTTCATTTCCACGAGGTGCAGTAGATACAATAGTCTTCTCATTTTGTGGATAAAGAAATTGAAGCTCAGAAAGGAAAGAATGACTTCCTCAAAATCACATAGATAATGAGTAACAACCAGGATTAAAGGACTTTGAAGCCTGAGTGTTTTCTACTCTACCAATTACTGTCAGCCCCACAGCCTGGCCACTAGGAGCATTGCCATGAAAGCCTTCCTGACACTGAGCAGAACTCCAATGGGGAAGGCATACTGTGAGCAGGGGAGCTTCCCAGCATTCTTAGCGTCCTCTAGGTGTACCATGTACATGAGTGTCTGCTAGTTGTTTGTAGAGAGACTCCAGGCAGGCCATCATGGTGACCTTTTGAGATGAGCAAAATTCACTGAAGTCAAGTTGATTCCAATGCACGGTGACTCCACATGTATCAGACTAGAACTTTGCCATAGGATTTTCTTAGCTATAGTGCCTAACTTTAGTGACTGCTAACCACAAGGCTGGTAGTTCAAACCCACCAGCCACTCCTCAGAAGGAAGATTGGGCAATCTACTTCCATAGTGATACTATCTTGGAAACCCAAGGAGGGATCGTTATGAGTCAGATCCAACTTGATGGCACATAACAACAACACAGCCTTTACTGGAGCAGGTTGCCCGGGCTTTCTTCTGCAGTGCCGCTGGGTGGTTCAAACCACCAACCTTTCAGTTAATCATTGAGCACAAACTGTTTACACTACCCAGGGACCTGACATGAGCAAGTGAAGGCTCATTTTCCTGTTCTGGGCCTCTGTTTCCCCATCTGCTAAAGGGGAATGAAAAAATTTAAAAAAACACCCCATCCAGCTCACGTTGGAGTTGGAGATGATCTGACAGAAATGTATGCTGCTTCACAAGGGGCTCCTTGTCAGACACTAACATTCCATTTAGAAAGAAATGAGTAATAGCCAAGACTCCCACCATGAGAATTTTAATGCAAGAAAGTCCATAGTAGGCAGGCAGAGAAAGAGCAAGACTCCCTCCTGAAAGCTTTGGAAGCAATGAACCCTCCAACGTGTGTTGTTTCTAAGGCCAAAAGCAGCCTGGAAAGCTCAGCCTGGGAGGTGGGAGCCCTGGTTCTGGTCCCAGTCCTGCCCCTGGCCCACTCTGTGACTCTGGACAAGTCAGTGTCCCTCTATGGATCCTCACGTATACAATGTGAGGACGGGGCCAGCTGGTCTGGAAGATTCCAACTGTGTCCAACAGGCAGAGATGGGACAATCAAAAAAAAAAAAAAATGAGATGCTCACTCACCACCCTGCCCAGAAGCTCACAGATTATCAGAAGCATTTTTTCTCCTGCTCTTCCCCCTCCTCCTTCTTCATTGTCATAACTATTATTTATTTGGCTTTCAGATGGGCCACCTTGAGCTCTTTGTAAAGATAACCTACTGTCATCGAGTCAGTTCCTACTCATAGTGAATCTATAGGATAGAGAAGAATTGCTCCATAGTGTTTCCAAGGGTGTAAATCTTTATGGAAACAGACTGTCAAATCTTTCTCCAGCAGAGCAGCTGGTGGGTTTGAACCAACGACCTTTCTGTTAGCAGCTGAGCACTTTAACCACTCTACCATGAGGGCTCCTTTTATAAAGATAAAAGTATCATAATTCAGAGCCTCCACCAGCAAACAAGTCCCATCTGCATAACAGAGAGTTGCACACAATGGCTACGTTCCTTCCAGCTCTGATCCTCGTAAGATCTTATACAACAAGAGCTTACACTTTAAATGGAAAACTGAAGATAACGATCCTGATGCTGATGCAGATGCTGATGGGGTGGTCATCAGTACCAGCACTTGCTTGGGGCCAGGCACTGTGCACAACATTTTACATCACTCATTTGCTCTTCACAATAACCCTACTGCTTTGTCAACCATCATGGTGTCTTATACACAGATGAAGAAACAGGCTAGGAGAAGAAAAGTGACTTGCCTAGGGTTACAGTTAGCAAATGGGATTCTGATACAGGAAATCTCACTCCAGAGCCTCCATTCCCAACAACCAGGCTATTTTACCTCCCGGCAACAACAACAACAACAACAATCAATCAATACTACTATTATTACCATTCACCAAGCATGTATTATGTGCTTGGCATGGGGCTCTGGGCTTGATATTTTGCTGTACAAAAATCCATGCTTTGGAGTTTTGGTGGCTTAAAACAATGACAATTATTTATTTTGTTCCTGAATCTGCAATTTGGGCAGGGCTCCACAGGGACCATGGTTCTTAAGTCAGCCAGGATGGTTCCAATGCCTGGGGCTGGAAGAACAGTGGGGTGGGGCTGGCCAGGTCTCTCCACATTGCGTCTCTAGTCTGGCAGCAGCATCAATCCTCTGCATTGTGTTGGTTTCAAGGGAGCATGAAGGCCAGGCCAGTCCTCTACCTCTCAATCCAAAGAGTATCAAAGAATCTGGGGCCATCTTTAATCTCCCAGACTTATATTTTCTTTTCAGAGTCCTTAAGATAACCTATGAGATTCATACATTTGGTCACATATATTGTAGCCCTGAGTGGTGCAAACAATGAACAAGCTTGTTGCTGACCAAAAGTTGGTAGTTCAAGTCCACCCAGAGGCACCTCAGAAGGAAGGCCTGGCAATTTGCTTCCAACAAATCATCCAGTGAGATATACATAGGGTCACCATGAGTTGGAGTTGACAGCAATGGAGTTTTTGTTTTATTGAGTCAGTACTGTGTGTCAGACACTGTTGCAGACCCTGGGAAGAGAACAGTGTATGAGGCAATGGAGACTTGTTGTTAGGTGCCATTGAGTCAATTCCAACTCATAGTGACCCCATGAGACAGACCAGAACTTCCCCACAGGATTTCCTCTCACTGCTGCTGAGTCAGATCTGACTCATAGCGACCCCTCCTTGGGTTTCCGAGGCAGTATCTCTACGGAAGTAGATTGTCCAACCTTCCTTCCAAGGAGTGGCTGGTGGGTTTGAACTGCCAGCCATCTGGTTAGCAGTCAAACGCCTTAGGCACTACACCACCAGAGCTCCTCTAGATGTAATTTTATGGAAGCAGATTGCCAGGTCTTTCTCCCATGGAGAGACTGGGTGGATTCCAACTGCCTACCTTTCAGTTAACAGCTGGGCACTTAACTGGTATACCACCAAGGCCAATGAAGTGCCGATGAAAGGACCAGATCTGATTCTTTACGACAACCCAATGAAGGAAGTACTATGATTTCCAGCCTTGAAGTGGAATAACTGGAGTAGAACTTTTGTCTGCCCACTTCCTGGGTTGGGCATTCTCACAGACCCCCCACCTTGCCTCGTCTTAAACGTGTTTTAAGTCTGCACCTCACTGTGGACACTGGAGCACCCGAGGGGGTGGTGGCTGGCGAAGCCCCTTGATGCTATTATACCAGCAGGCAGAGAGGGAGGGGGAGGGAGGAGCAGGAGTGGATAATGGCCCAGCCCGAGCCGGTCACCGCGGCAACCGCAGGGGCTGTCTGGAGCCAGCAGGCTGCAGGGCCTTGGCCCCACAAAGCTGGGGAGGGAGGCAGAGGGGCGGGCCGGCAATGCATAAATCAGGGAGTTCTATGCCCCTGACTCCGGGCAGACGATTTATGGGGCTACTCAGAGCCCACTGGATGTGCCGGGAAAGAGGAGAGGATCTCCCGTTCGCAGCCCCCTGGGGCCCCCGCTTGGGTCCGGGTGGGCAGAAAAAAGTGCCTGGGGCTGGGAGCCCCTCTAGGCCACCCTCAGTGCTGCTGGAGGCCCCTACCCCCACCAGGCCCGCGCCCACCCCTCTGTGCCCAACGTACCAGCAGGCCTCCTCCACGAAGACAGTTAAGTTTCACAAACAAGACCTCCCCTTAACTGCTTGAGATGCACACTGGTATTTTCTGAGCTATTCTGTTCTAGTCATTTAAACCATGCTCATCCCAGCCCATGAAATCCATGTTATGATTCAGGAATGCTTTGTGACCTGCAGTTAGATAAACACTGCGTTAAAGGAAGCCAGATGGGGAAACTGAGGCCCACTCAGCCCTCCCTCCCCTCAAAGAGGAACACTTTACATTCATTATTTCCTCTATGCACCCCACAAGCACCTGGGGGGTTCTCCAAGGCCCCAAGCTCTTTATACTACCAAAAACAAAACAAAACAAACAGACAAACAAAAAACAATGCTGTCAAGTCAATTCTGACTCATAGCAACCCCCATTGGGTTTCCGAGACGGTAAATCTTCACAGAAGTAGATTGCTCAGTTTTGCTTCTGCAGAGTGGCTGGTGGGTTTGAACCATCAACCTTCTGGTTAGCATTCAGATGCCTTAGACACTGTGCTACCTAGACAATCATTATTGCTATGCAAGATTGAATCGGCTTCCTCATAAAGGTGAATGACCACCTACTGGGGTGCTTCAGGGTAATTCCAGCATCTATCAGAGAGGGGCATATCTGATGTCTCTCAGATTATACAGGATGCCAGGCAGGTGAACAATGAGAGCTTTGCCCAGGTGGGGCTGAGCCATGGACAGAACCAGGGAGAAAGCTGCACCCCAGACAGCAACAGCTGGGGAGGAGTTGATAGCACAGGCAGCCTCAGAGAGACTAGGGGGCAAGGATGTCATTGGGGAAGTGGGTGTGCCTGGTGGAGTCTGGCAGAGGCAGCAGAGGACAGCTGTGTCTGCTTATGCTGGCTGGAATGCCTGGACCTGGGAGGTCTTGGCACACAGTCCCTCCTTCCTGGTGCATCTGCTGCAGGCTCAGACACGCAGGAGATTTGCACCTTCCCCTGGCTGCCCAGTGAAGCAGGAAACATCAAAAGAAGATGGAAGGAATGTATTGTACAGAGTCACTGTACCAAAAAGAAGTGGTCAATGTTCATCCATTTCAGGAGGTAGCATATGATCAAGAACCAATGATACTGAAGGAAAAAGTCGAAGCTGCACTGAAGTAATTGGTGAAGAACAAGGCTCCAGGAATTGATGGAATACCCTTTGAGATGTTTCAACAAGCAGATGCCACGCTGGAGGCACTCACTTGGCTATGCCAAGAGATTTGGAAGACAGCTACCTGGCCAATTGACTGAAAGAGATCCATATTTGTACCCATTCCAAAAAAGGTAATCCCACAGAATGTGGAAATTATCAAACAATATCATTAATATCACATGCAAGTAAAATCTTACTGGAGATCATTCAAAAACAGTTGCAACAATATATTGACAGAAAACTTCTAGAAATGCAAGCTGGATTCAGAAGAGGACGTGGAACAAGGGATATCATTGTTGATGTCAGATGGATCTTAACTGAAAGCAAAGAGTACCAGAAAGATGTTTACTTATATTTTGTTGACTATGCAAAAGCATTCAATCGTGTGGATCATAACAAATTTTGGATAACATTGCAAAGAATGGGAATTCCAGATTATACTCATTGACTGTACTCAAGAGGAACCTGTACATAGATTAGGAGGCTGCCATTCAAACAGAACAAGGGGATACTGCATGGTTTAAAATCAAGAAGGGAGTGTGTCAGGGTTGTATCATTTCACTATACATATTCAACTTATGTGGAGCAAATAATCTGAGAAACTGGATTATATGAAGAAGAACGTGGCACCAGGATTGGAGGAAGACCCATTAACAACCTGTGATATGCAGATGACACAACTTTGCTTGCTGAAAGTGAAGGTGACTTAAAGCACTTACTGAAGAAGATTAAACACTACAGTCTGCAGTATGGATTACACTTCAATATAAAGAAAACAAAAATTCTCACAACTGGTCCAATAAACAGATTCACAATGGATGCAGAGAAGATTGAAGTTGTCAAAGACTTCATATTACTTGGTTCGACAATCAACACCAATGGAAGCATCTGATGATGTATTGCATCATCAAGACATCAGATAATGTATTGCATTGGACAAATGTGCTGCTGAAGACCTCTTTCAAGTGATGAAGAGCAAAGATGTCTCCTTGAAGGCTAAGGTGTGCCTAACCCAAGCCATGGTATTTTCAATCTCCTTTTATGCATGTGGGAGCTGGTCAATGAATAAGAAAGATGGAAGAAAGGTTGATGCTTTTGAGTTGTAGTGTTGGAGAAGAATGCTAAGAGTACCATGGACTGCTAAAAGACTAACAAAAAAGGCCTGGAAGAAATGCAGGCAGAATGCTGCTTGGAAGCAAGAATGGCCAGACTTCGTCTCATCTACTTTGGTCATGATGTCAGAAGGAACTATCCCCTGGAAAAAGATATTATACTTGGTAAAGTGGAGGGTCAGTGAAAAAGGGGAAGGCCCTCAATGAGATGGATTGACACAGTGGCTGCAACAATGGGCTCAGGTATAGCAAGGACTGTGAGACTGACACAGGACCAGGCAGTGTTACTTTGTGTTGTACACAGGGTTGCTATGAGTTGGAGCTGGCTCAGCAGCACCTAACAACAACAACAACTGGTTGTCCAAACCTGGGTCCCTCCACCCTAAACAATGTTCCAAGCCACCCCCAGTTTCTGCCCTACTTCCTGCTCCTTTAAAACTGCTCTCTTGGCTGCCCTTCTCAGCTCTCTGCCTCTAGAAGGAAGTTCCTCTTCTCAGGTCATTCTAAGATGCAAAGATTGGCTAATGACAGTATTTCAGCACAGTAGAGAAGGCATGGCACTCCAGATTCAGATGGACCTGGCTCCCAGTCCCAGCTCTGCCCCTTACCAGTGTGTGACCTTGAGCAAAATACTTCACTGCTCTGAACCTCAGTTTTCTCACCAATAAAATGGGGTAATAACATCTATCTCATGATTACTGATCAGTGAAAGTGCCCACGGAATTAAGTTAAAAGGGCAAGTATGATACCATGTTCATAACACACCTACACACACACACACATAGAAGGCAAAAATTGCTGTGCAACTTCTTGGTCAGAGCCAGCTACCCAGAGGGACTGAGTAGTTGAACCTGTGGACTCGGGACCATAGTCACAGGGGACATCAAGCTCAACTGACATAACATACAACACAAAACATTGTTCCACCTCCTACTTTGGCGAGTAGTGACTGGCATCTTAAATGATTGCAAGCAGCCATCTAGATGCAACGATGGGTCTCTCCTTGTCCAGAGCAAAGAAGAATGAAGAAACCAAAGATTCATGGAAACAATTAGTCGTAGCAACTGGTACACCATATGATCTGCAGCCTATATGACTACGGGACCAGAAGGACTAGATGGTGCCCGGCCACCCCGGACAACCACCAGGAGGGGATCTATGTAGGAGATCCTGGATAGAGAGGGAGAACAATGTGGAACAAGACTCAAAATCATTTGGAAAAAAAAGAAAGGGGTGGGACCAGGTTTGCTGGTCTGATAGAGCCCGGTGGAACCACTAAGACTATGGTCCCTAGGTTCCCTTCAGGTCTGGAATTGGACCCACTCCTGTGGCTTCCAGCCAAACAAAAGACAGGCATATGAGTTGAACTTTTACCTCAAGTAGATACTCTCCTTGGAAAGAACAATCATGGGAGAAAGAAGGGCTGTTTATGTACAAGGAGACAGCTCAAGGGGCAGGAGTGCATGGAGGGATGGACACAGGGAAGAGGTAACTATGGGGAGGAAGTGGGAGGGGAGCTGTTGCATTGTGGTAAATTGTAGTCAATGTCATGAGACAATGCATGTGTAAACTGCTGTATGGAAAGTGAATTTGTTCTGTAAACTTTCACCCAAATCACAATTAAAAAAAAAAAAAGGCATAAAAAAACCTTAGTCCATCAAATTGTTATAAGTTGGCAAAATGCCTTATAATCACTTGATTAAAAAAAAAATTGCTGTGCAGAGAGAAGTTTGGAAGGAAACATCTCACACAGGTAGTGGAAGGAGTGGTAGAAGGATGATTTACATTTCTTACCACACATATTCCTTAATTGTTTGAAATTCATTAAACCAATAGGCATGTATTAATTTTGTAACTAAAAACTTAAATCAAAACATTTAAACTTTTTAAAAAAATGGGCAGAAGACATGAATAGACACTTCACCAAGGAGGATATTCAAGCGGCCAACAAACATATGAAGAAATGCTCACGATCATTAGC
>NW_006921618.1:7968295-7980679 GCF_000298275.1 Orycteropus afer afer | reverse complement strand
AGACAAAGTATATGTGAACTGCTGTATGAAAAGTGAATTTACTCTGTAAATCTTCACCCAAATCCTAATAAAAAAAAAAAAAATTAAACTTTATATTCTACATCCTAGTTTGGTGAGTAGTGTCTGAGGTCTTAAATCTTGCAAGAGGCCAACTAAGATACCACTATTGGTCTCTACTTGTGCTGGAGCAAAAGAAAAAGAAGGAAACCACAGACTCAGAGAAGAAACTTAGTCTACAAGACAAGTGGTCTACATGAACCATGGCCTCATCCACCCAGAGACCAGAAGAACCAGATGGTGCCTGGCTACCACTACTGACCACTCTAACCAGGACCACAATAGATGGGCCCAGATAGAATGGGAGGAAAACGTGAAACAGAATCTCAAATTCTTAAAATAAATAAATAAAGAACAACAGAAAACCAGACCTACTGGACAGTTTGAGACTGGAGGACACTCCAAGACCACTGCCCTGAGATACTCTTCAGACCTTGAACCAAAACCAACCCCTGAGGTCACCTTGTAGCTAACTAACAGATTGACTCAGAAAATAAAGCATATCACCTGTGAGTACTGTGCTCCTTTGAAAAATCATCTGTATGAGACCAAATGGTAAACAATTACTTTAAAACAAAGATGGGAAGGTAAGGAGACAGGGAAACTAGATTAATGGAAATGGAACCAGAATGGAAATGATGAGAATGTTCATGCATTGTGAAGAATGTAACCAGTGTCGCAGAACAACTTGTCTAGAAATTGTTGACTGGAAACCTAAACTACTGTGTAAACCTTCACTAAACATAAATAAAATATTATTATTTTAAATTGAGGATTGAAAGGTCAAATGTGCAGAGAAGGCTTAGTCCAGGGCCCATCCCATCCCAACCTTCTCATTCATTCTTTCCTTCCAGGGGTCTCATTCATTTCCAAAGAGGAGATTTTTATTTTTAACTAGTGGATTAAGATGTCTAAAGATATACAATGTTATCTCACTTAGTTGGACAACTCATGACTCCTGCACCAAAAAGAACACTGTCATCTGTCTTCTGACCTCCTGAAGGAATGAATAGTAGAATTTCAGGCAGAGAGGTATGAGTGTCTCATGTTAAGGAGCCCTTTTCTCTGCCTGGGAAAAAGGCAGCCTTCTAAATGTCACATGAATCCTATAAAGTAGATGCTGCTGACATTTTATAGAAAAGGAAAGTGAGGCTTGGAGCTGAAGGCCTTGTCCAAGGTTAAAGGGCTTGTGAAGGGCATGGGTGGGGGGGAGCACAGGTCCTTCCATCTCGCCCTTGTGCCAGGCACCTCTCAAGGGCCTCCCTTGGGAGAGGGAGTGGATTTATTGTCCTGTGTGACTGGAGGGCAGGACTGTTGGTGTTGGGTGTCATTGAGTCAATTTTCAATTTGCAACAATCTCCTAGGATACAGAGTAGAATTTCCCCATAGAGTTTTCTAGGCTATAATCTTTATGGAAGCAGACCCCCAGGTCTTTCCCTTACTGAGCTGCTGGATGGGTTCAAATCCCCAATCTGTTGGTTAGCATCTGAGTGCTTAACCATTGAGCAACCAGGGCTCCTTTAGGACTAGAAAAGCATGAAATGGGGGCAGTGGGACCCAGTCCTTGCAAGCCTCCTCTGAGCTAGGCTATACTGAGCCCTGTACTGATAGCTCTTTTCATCATCATATCAGCCTCTGTCCCCTCAGGGCCTCTACACTGGCTGTTCTCTCTGCCTGAAATGCTGTTCCCCCAGATGGATTTCCTCAATGTTCATGTCTCAGTTCAGATGCTACTTCCTCAGAGAAGCCTCCTTTGACCCCCTGGACTAAACTAGCACCACCCCTATGACCCCCATGGACACTTTCCAACCACTTGTCACGTCCCCTCCCCTGTTTCATTGGGTACTATGCTGTCTCCTGGTTTACTAGGTATCATCTGTCTTGTTCTAGAACTATCAGCCTTGTGAGGGCAGGTTGTGGCTTGTTGGGTTGGGAATGATTGTCCATGTACTCAGAATTGTGCTTTGCATCACACAGAACTCACTCAATTAAGATGTGTCAGACATTATTGTTGCCCCACCCATATCTGCTCAGCATCTCCAACTCCTGACTCTGTAGTTCTTACCTGGGGGCTTTTCTGGCCACCTAAACCTGCCCTGTCTAGAAGTATCAGGAAGTCAGCACCTCCCAGGCGTACCCTTAGTCAAGGATAGATGGGAGCAGGTGGATAAACACCCCAGCCCCTTCCTCCTTGGCTAGGACAACTCTGAGGCAGGTTCCACACTGTCTGCCTGAGTTCCCTAGAGACAATGAGCCCGCATTTCCCATAGCTGTAACCTGCTCAACAATGCATCTCCTTTTAGTTTGTTACTTCTTTCTCTTTTCTGGCTCAATCTCCTTTTCTCCTGGCAAGTCCTGGGATCACCTCCCAAATAAATTATTTGCACTCAATCCTTATCTAAGGTCTCAGCCTTAGATGAAATATTTGTTGACTGAATGATATTTGATGGAGGGGGAAACTGCAGTTTCCTTGCTCAGTGTCTGACATTGACACTGTTGAGTGTCCCATCTGGGATTTTACCCAAGTCCACCTGTTTCCACGACTCCCAAGAAGTGAAAATATGGACAGCTGTCTAACAATGGCCTGCCTGTTTTGAAAGGTAGTGAGCTTTCCATCCCTGGAAGGCTGCAACCAGAGGCTGATCAGGAATATGCCAGCAGGCGCTCCTGCACAAGGCTGCGATTTGGTTTGGGTGACCTCAAAGGCCCAACTAGCTCTGACATCTGAGTCTGTACATTTTAAAAGCATGTGGTAAAAACTGCAGGCTTCAGGGTCAGAGAGCAGAATAACCTTCCCCTGACCTCCCTGGAGTCTCACAGAAAAGCCAAGTTTCTCCAGAATCAGCTTTAATTTGATGTCTGTTCTTCTCGTTTATTAAAGGGACACAAAAGAGAGAAAACCACTTGAATTGTTCCCTAGACTGGCTGGCTATAAATGTATCCATAAAAGGGCCCAGCCTGCGCTCTGGTGCCCGGCAATTACAGCTGCCGTGAGACCCACCCAGACTGAGGCACCTCTTTGGTCTCCTCCCTGCCTGGGCAGCTCACTGCCAACAACAATCCCTCTTGGAGGGCAAGCTGTGGACCTCAAGGGGTCACCTAGGAACTTGACAAACATGCCCTGCTGACTCTAGGCCAAATACAGGGGTGGCCTGACTGTAGGGGGCATGTTCCCCAATTTCCCTCAAGGTTACAGCAAGCCCAGTGGGGGCAGGGGTAAGTTCCATGGTGAGCTCTCTTGTAGACCCCACTCTCTTCAGTTCCCATGTGGAACTGCAGGCTTCAACAGAACGGAGGAAAGATCGGATCCTTATTTTCCCACTCAAAAGCTGTGCACAGCTCCCTACTGCCTAGTGAACAAAGTCTCAATCCTCAGTCTGGTTAGAAGAAGAGAGAGAGAAAGGACCTAATAGTGTAACAGTTACAAGCACAGGTTCTGGTTCAAAGCCCAGGTTTCCCACTTATCAGCTGTGCCACTTGAGGCAAGTTGCTGAACCTCTCTGAGCTTCAATCCTTATCTGTTAAACGGGATTATAATAATGGTATCCACCTCATGTTGTCGTTGTAGGTGCCATCAAGTTGATTTTGACTCATAACAACCCCATGTGACACGAACTGCCTCATAGAGTTTTCTAGGCTATAATCTTTACGGGAGCAGATCACCAGGTCCTTCTTCCACAGAGCCCCTGGATGTGTTCAAATCACCAAACTTTCAGTTAACAGACAGGTGCTTAACTGTTGTATCCCAGGATTCCTTACCTGCCTCCTTACCTGCCTCATCGGTTTAAATTTAGAGTTAGCCCATGAAAAACCCTTAGCACAGTGCCTGCCACCTGGTAGTGTTTAATAAAAGCCAGATTTAACCCCTGTTGAGCTCTCACTATGTGGTCAACTCCATGCTAAGCATGAGATTATTTCATTTGTTCCTTGTAAGCATAATGTGAGGTAGAGGTTATTATTGTCCCCATTTTGCTGAGGATAAAACTGAGATTCCAAGCAGTCAAGTAACCTCCCCAAAATCTTACAGGAAAATAGTTGGAGCTGGGAATTAAACCCTGATTTCTCTGATTCCAGCACCTGGGGTCATTGCAGGACATCAGGCAGTCCCTAGATGGAAAAGGAAGTTTTTGTTGGCTCTGCCTCATATGTGACACTTTTTTTTTTCTTCAAATGCTCATTCAGAAAACATGAATTGAGTGCTTGGTGCCTGCCAAGGGCTATGCCAGGCCCTGGAGAGAGAGACTGTGGTAGTTAAGGTTGTGTATCAACTTGGTTGGGCTGTGGTTCTGAGTGGCTTGGCAGCTGGATGTAGTTATTCCCCATGATGAGACTGTAATCACCTCCATGGTAGATTCTGCTGTGAACACTTACTTAGTTGAAGGTGAGTTGCCTTTGGGGTGAGGACTGCTTCCAGTATATACGGGAAAGATTTGAGAAAAGTCTCTAGCTTTTGGCACATTTGGATCCTATGTTTGGCTGTCTTCATCTCCAGTTCCTGGACTTGAGCCAGTGGCCTGTTGTGTTGCCTGCTAATCTTGGGATTATGCCACTTTACCACCAATCTTGAGTTCATCGGCCTCAGCAGGCAGTAGCTGCATGAGTTGGAAGAAGCCTTCAGCTCCAGAGGGCCTGGAACAAGAGGCAGAGCTGAAGCCAAAGGCCGAGGGCCCTTCACCCAGCCCTCCAGTCAACACTCTAAATTTGGACTTCTAGCCTCCTAAAATGTAAGAGAATAAATTTCTGTTTGTTAAAGCCATCCACCCATGGTATTTCCATTATAGCAGCACTAGAGAACTAAGACAGAGGCTAACAAAAGATGCAGGAACCTTGACATTAGGGAACTTACCCTACTGTTCCTATGGTTTTCAACCACAGCATTCTGGAATCTATTCATCCTCCAAAGCCCAGCTCAAATGTCCTTCCTCCAGGAAGCCTGCCTCAATCTATTCCTCCAACCTGACAATCATAGTCAACATTTTTTTATGTTAACTTTAGGGTAGGTGTGGTGCTGGATGTCATGGATGTATTAGCCAGTAGAATGGCACAGGCCCCTGGCCTTTCTGAATTTTGAAACAAGGGGTATGTTGTAGGTTCATAGAAAATGATAATTCATTTCCTCTTCCTTCCCCTAGGAGGTAGGGTCTATTTCATGTTTGTAAAAACCAAATCCTTCCAGTGACTGAACTTGACAAGCCCTGACCCTGACCTCATCTCTTACTACTCACCCCCCAAAAAAAATCACTCTACTCCAGCCATAGTGGCCTCCTTGTTACTTCTCTATTCACCAAGCACATTTTTACCCCAGAGCCTTTGCACACACCCTCCCTCTGTTTAGAGCTTACCTTTGTTGAGATATCAATATGCCTTGCCTCTTCCCTCCTTCAGGTTTCTGCTCAAATGTCATGCAATTATTTCCCTGAACACCCTGTTTAAAACTGCAACCCCATCACCATCCCCATCGTCCCTATTCCTCAGCCTTACTTCTTTTTCCTTCATTGTCTTTATCATCGTCTGACATATTAAATATTTAAATTACTCATTGCTGTTTTGTCTCCCAACTACTATCCTTTCCCAAGAATGTGAGCTCTAAGAGATCAGAATTTTTTTTTTTTTTGTCTATCTTGTCTGCTAAAGTATTCCTAATACTTTATAACAGTACTTGTGGCATAGTGAGTGCTCCAAAAATGCTTGTTGAATAAAGGATTGAATGTATCTCTGTAGTCCCCAAAATGTTTTCTAAAACAACTTTATTGAGCTTCAATAAGCTGCACTTATTTAAAGTGTACAATTTGATGAGTTTTGGAGTTTTGACCTATGTATACATCCCTGAAACCAACATTCATAAAAGATAACTCCTTTGTAATCCTTCTTTCCTCTACTACTCCCTCTTCCCCAGGTAACTGCTGATCTGCTTTCTGTACTAAAGATTGGTTTGCATTTTCTATACATGAAATCATACAATATGTACTCTTTTTTTTGTCTGGCTTTTTCAATCGGTATCATTATATTGAAATTCATTCATGTTGTCACATATTTCAGAATATGTTCCTTTTTATTACTGAGTAGTATTCCACTGTATGGATATACCACGAATTGTTTATCAATTCACCCGTTGATGAACATTGGGTGTTTCCAGGTTTGGGCTATTAATAATACTATGGATTGGCCCTGGTACCTGTGAATGTGCTCTTGTTTGGAAATAGGGTCTGTCTTAATTATCTAGTATTGCTATAAAAGAAATACCACAAGTGGGTGGTTTAACAAACAGAAATTTATATTCTTATGGTTTAGAAAGCTAAACATCTGAATTCACGGTGCTGGCTCTAGGGGAAGGCTTTCTCCCTCTGATGGCTCTTGAGGAAGGTCCTTTTCTTTTTGACCTTCTGCTCCTGAACAGTCTTTATGTGGCTTGGTATCTCTCTTCCCTTATCTCTGCTTTTTTAATCTGCTTCTTTTATATCTTGTAAGAGAGCTACTCAAGACACATGCTATACTAACCCTGTCTCATTAACATAACAAAGAAAAACTATTCCCAAATGGAATTGTAACTACAGGCATAGAAATAAGGATTTACAATACATATTTTTTGGGGGACACAATTCATCTTTGAAAATGTTATCAATTAACATGAGTTATACCAAGGTAGGATGGGTCCTAATCCAGTCTGCGTGGTGTCCTATAAAAGAAGAGAGCAGACACAGACAGACATATGGCCATGTGAATATGCCTCTGCAAGCCAAAAGCACCTTGGGCTACCCACCAGAAGCTGAGAAAGACAAGAAGGAATCTTTCCTAGAACCTTCCAAGAGAACATGGTCCTACTAAGATTTTGATTGGGATTGCATTGACTCTATAGGTCAATTATAGAGGAATTGGGTACACTCATTCCTTGTTTATTGATATAGTTAGCTTTGAAAGACTAGGTCATTATGCAAAAATCTCTCTTATACAAAAAGAGAGGATAACCACATCATATCACAAAATGGAGGATGACCATGTCATTGGATAACTGCCAAAGTACATCATTACATGACTGCCAAACTAGTGGGAATCATGGCCTAGCCAAGTTGACACATAACCTTAACTATTTCAGCCAATGTTGCTTTCACCTTGCATCTTGGTATTTGTTACTGCCAAATGTATGTCATTAATATACAAACTAGTCAGATGGTAAATTTTTACTATTGTCATAAATGCTCAATATAGGATAACAGGATAGTCAATAAGTGAGGAGCAGCTGTATTAATAATGCTGTCTTCCAAACCATTTCCAAACCATAAGCATAGCATATTTTTCCACTTAGCTTTCTTTCATTTCTCTCAGCAATATTTTGTAGATTTCAGTGTACAGGTTTTGAAAATCTTTTTTCAATGTTTAATTTTTTGATGCTAACAAAAATTTCCATTTCTGATTATTCATTGCTAGTATATGGAAATACTATATATAAATCTGCTGATCTTGTATCCTACAGCCTTGCTAAACTTAGTTATTAATGCTATCATTCATTGGATTTTTCTACATAAAAGATCATGTCATCTGCAGCAGTTTTGCTTTTTCTTTCCCAATATGCATGCCTTTTATTTCTTTATCTTCCCTTGTACTGACTAGAACTTCCAGTACAATGTTGAATAGAAATGGTGGGACAGACATCCTTACCTTTATTCTAGATTTATTGGGCATTATGTATCCTTAGGATAAAGTCATTCCTATCTTATTCTAAGAAGGTCTAGTGGTACAATGGTTTAGCTCTCAGCTGCTAACTGAAAAGTCATTGGTTCAATGACCCACTAGCTGCTCCACAAGAGAAAGTTGTGGCAGCCTGCATCCATAAAGATATACAGTCTTGGAAACCCTATGGAACAGTTCTACTCTGTCCTAAAGTATCACTGAGTTGGAATCGACTCCATGGTAACAGAGTTTTGTTTTTTTCTTATTCTCCGTCTATTGAGATGATCATAGAACTCTTTGTTTTAGTTTATTTGTATGATAGATTGCATTGATTGATCTTCTTCAAATGTCAAAGCACCCATTTCTTGTATATCCTATTTGGTTTTGATGTATTATCTTTTTACTCTATTGCTGGATTCAATTTGATAAAAAGTTAAGACTTTTTGTATCTATATTCATGAGGGATATTGGTTACAGTTTTCTTTTTTGTGATGTTATTTTCTGGTTTGGGTATAACAGTCGTGATGGCCTCATAGAACAAGTAGAGTTTTCAATTTTCTGGAAGAGTTTATATACAGTTGGTATTATTCTTCCTTATATGTTTAGTAGAAATAACCAGGGGAGCCTGAAGATTTCTTTGTGGAAAAATTTATAGCTATAATTGATAATATATATAATATAATCTTTAATAAATGCAGAGTTATTCAATTGATCTTATTCTTCTTGGGTATCCTTTAGTAGTCTGTATCTTTCAAGGAATTTGTCCATTTCATCTAAGTTATTGGTTTTACTGGCACAAATTTATTCATAATATTCCCTTACTAACCAGAAGGCCGGTGGGTTCAAACCCACCAGCCACTCCCCGGAAGGAAGGTTGGGCAATCCTACTTCCATAGTGATACTGCCTCGGAAACCCAAGGAGGGGTCGCTATGAGTCGGGGCTGACTCAACGGCATATAACAACAACAACAACAACAACCAGAAGGTTAGTGGTTCAAACCCACCAGCTGCTCTGCAGAAGGAAGATGGGGCAAGCTACTTCCAAAAAGATTTACAGCCTCGGAAACCCAATGATCAAAATCAACTCAATGGCAGTGAGTTTGGTTTGTTTTTTTGGATCCTTTTAAAACCCATAGAATCTGTAGTGATGTCACCTCTCTCATTCTTGATATTGGTAATTTGTGTTTTCCCTCTTTCTTTCCTGACCAATCTGAGCAAAGGTTTATTGAATTTAGTGATTTTCTCAATGTTAAATTTTTGGTTTTAATTGATTTTTCTATTTCATTTATCCACTACTTGTCTGCTAGCTTGTCACACTGTGGTAGCTTGTGTGTTGTTGTGATGCTGGAAGCTATACCAGCAGAATCACCAATGGCAGATAGATTTCAGCAGAGCTCGGCTCATAGCAACCCCTCCTTGGGTTTCTGAGGCACTATGTCTATGAAAGTATATTGCCCAGTTTTCCTTCCAAGGAGAGGTTGGTGGGTTTGAACCGCAGCCTTCTGGTTCGTAGTCAAATGCCTTAGGCACTATGCCACCAGAACCAAGACAGACAAGGAGGATCTAGCTATCTACTTCTGAAAAAAATGGAAAGCCATATGAATAGCAGCAGAACACTGTCTGACATAGAACTTGAAGATGAGCCCCTCAGGTTGGAAGGCATCCAAAATATGACTGGGGAAGAGCTGCCTCCTCAAATAGAGTCAGCCGTAATGATGGGGATGGAGTAAAGCTTTCAGGGCCTTCATTTGCTGATGTAGCATGACTCAAATGAGAAGAACAGCTGCATACATCCACTAATAATCAGAACATGGAAAGTATGAAATATGAATCTGGGAAAATTAGAAGCAGTCAAAAATGAAATGGAATACATAAAGATTGATATCCTAGGCATTAATGAGATGAAATGGACTAGGATTAGCCATTTTGAATCAGACAAACATATGTTCTACTATGCTGGTGTCATGGATTAAATTGTGTCCTCCAAAAATATGTATCATCTTGGCTGGGCACGGTTCTCGGTGGTTTGGCAGTTCTGTTACGATGTAACCATCCCCATGATGTGATCTGATGTGATCAGCCAATCAGTTGTAAGGGGATTGGGTGAGATGCAACACATTTACTCAGATCACAGCCTTTATCTGACGTAAGGGGAGTTTCCCTGCATTGTGGCCTGCATCACCATTTATGTGACAAGTGATAAAAGGAGATAGAAAGCTAGCAGAGAAGGGGGAACATGACTGCCACCCAGAAAAAAGAGCTGGGAGCAAAACTCATCCTTTGGACCCAGAGTCCTTGCACTGAGAAGCTCCTAAACCCAGGGGAAGATTGATACGTGGAGATGTTTAAGGAACACTGGACCCACAGACATTGAAAGGAGACAAGAACCTTCCCCCAAAGACAACAGAAAGAGAAAACTTTCCCCAAGAGCTGGTGTCCTAAATTTGAACTTCTAGCTCTAAACTGTAAAAGAATAAATTTCTATTATTTAAGACATCAACTTGTGGTATATCTCTTATAGCAGCATTCTAACCAAGAGTGCTGGGAATGACAAATTAAAGAGGAATAGTGTCACATTCACTGTCAAAAAGAACATTTCAAGATCTATCCTGAAATACAAAGCTGTTAGTGATAGGATAATGTCCATTTCCCTACAAGGAAGACCAGTTAATACCACTATTATGAAAAATTTATTTATTTATTTAAATTTTCATTATTATTATTTCATTGTGCTTTAGGTGCAAGTTTACAGAACAGAGTTTGTTTTACATTCAACATTTCATGTACATTTGGTTTCACACCCCAATTACCCACCAGCCATTCCTTGGAAGAAAGGTTGGGCAATCTACTTCTGTAGTGATACCACCTCGGAAACCCAGTGAGGGATCGCTATGAGTTGGATCTGACTCCACGGCAGTAAGTTTAGTTTTTTTGGTTTAACCCTAACCCAGTCTCCTCCCATCCCTGCCCAGCAACCCCCTCCCATGTGCCCTTCATAGTTATGCACTCCTGTGTGTCCTACATTTCCTCTGTGCAAATGTTGCTCCTCTGGTGTCCTGTGGTCAATTGTTCCAAGGGATGCATCTCCATAGAGTATGTGGGTGCACCACCCTGGGTTGAGTAGTCTGCATGTACATCTTATTTACTATTGGGCTAAAAGCCAGACTTTGGGAGTAAGTTTTATTCCAGGCCCGAAGTGTATCCCAGGGCCATAGTCCTAGGGGTCTCATCAGACTCTATCTGACCAGTAATTCTGGTCATTACTGTGTTTTTGAATTTTGTTCCACGTTTTTCCTCCCACTCTATCCAGGATCTCCAGTTTTGATCCCTGCCCGAGTGGTTGGCATTAGTAGTCGGGCACCATCTAGTTCTTCTGGTCTTGAGGTCCATCATGTCCTACGGCTGATTGCTTCCAAATGCCCTTGGTTTTTTGCACTCTTCTTTGCTTCCGACAATAGGAGACCATTAGCTGCATTTAAGATGGCTGCTTGAAAGCTTTTAAGACCACAGTTGCTACTTACCAAAACAGTAGGTAGTGGAACAAGATTTCTATGTATTTTATTGTGCCAATTGAATCTGGTGTCCCCCAGTACTATGGTCCTGAGTCAGTAGATCCATTGGATCTCTCTCTCACAGTGTCTGGCTGGCTGTGAGGGATTGCTCTATGTCTGTCTTTTGTTGTTTCTGTAAGGATTGTGGGTATTTTGTATCACTGGTATTTGTGCAAGATTAGCCTCAGCTTAATCTATTCTTTGGAGTATAATCCTGTTCACTGACCCCCATCTGATCTTCTTGGATGTTTACGTGTTTATCTGTAGCCTGGTGTTTGGTGTTAATGGTAATGCAGTATTGTGAATATATTGGTATTAGCCTCTCTTATTTATATCTTATGTGCACAATTCAAAGTCTTCCCTCTTCCTAATGTTATCATAGTAATCCCAAACTCTTTCCATACCATCCCTCCCCTTGTCCACCTCAGTGTGTGGTCCCCAACTAGCCCAAAATTAATCCCTTCCCTTCCCTCTCCACCCTAGTAACCTACGAAGTGAGTTCTCTTCCTTAAGCAAACCCTTCTTTGTCTATGTAATGGGCTCATATCATATTTGTCCTTCTGCAATTGACTTATTTCACTCAGCATAATGTCCTTCAGGCTCATTCACATTGTGAGATGATTCACGTATCCTTCATTGTTCTTTAATGTAGCAAGTATTCCATTGTGTGACTGTACCATAATTTGGTTATCCATTCATCCGTTGATGGGTATTTAGGTTTTTTCCATCTCTTTGCTATAGTGAATTGTGCTGCGATTAACATAGGTGTGCATATGTCTGTTTGTATCCTGCCTCTCACCTCTTTAGGATATATTCCTATTGATGGAATTACTGGGTCAAATGGTATTTCTATTTTCAGTTTTTTAAGGAAACGCCATACTGTTGTATGGTTGTACCATTTTACAATCCCACCAGCAGTACAAGAGTTCCAATATATCCGCAACCTCACCAGCATTTATTTTCTCTCCTGTTGAACTTTACTATTATTGCTAGAATGAGATGATATCTCATCATTGTTTTGATTTGGATCTCTCTAATGAGCTCTGGGGAGCTCTGGTAGCATAGTGGCTAAGGCACTTGACTGCTAACCAGAAGACTGGTGGTTCAA
>NW_006921618.1:7952090-7967857 GCF_000298275.1 Orycteropus afer afer | reverse complement strand
TCATCTTTAGTGTCTGTTCAAGTCTCTTGCCCATTTTTGAATTGGGGTGTTTATCTTTTTGGTGTTGAGGTGTTGAAGTTTTCTATAGATTTTGGAGATAAGTCCTTTGTCAGATATGTCATAGGCAAATATTTTCTCCCAATCTGTAGGTTCTCTTTTTATCCTTTTGACAAAATCTTTTGATGTGCATTAGAATTTAATTTTTAAAAGGTCCCAGTCATCTAGCTTCTCTTCAACCTCCTGTGTATTCTGGGTTATGTTTGATAGTCTATTTATGCTGTAAATTAGGGCTTGTAGATTTGCCCTTATTTTATCTTTGATGAATTTTATAGTTTTGGGTTTTACATTTAAGTCTTTGATCAAACTTGAGTTTGTTTTTGTGTATGGGGTGAGATATGGGTCTTGTTTAATTTTTCTGCAAGTGGATATCCAGTTTTGTCAACACCATTTGTTAAAGAGGCTATCTCTTCCCCATTTAATGGGTTTGGGACTGCTGTCAAAGATCAGCTGTCTATAGATGGATGGGTCTGTTTCTGGACTTTTGATTCTGTTCCATTGGTCTATCTGTCTATCATTGTACCAATATCATGCTGTTTTGACTACTGTGGCTGTATAGTAGGTTTTAAGATCTGGGAGTGTGAGACCTCCCACTTTGTTCTTCTTCTTCAGTAGTGCTCTGCTCATCTAAGGTCTTTTTCCTTTCCATATCAAGTTAGTAATATTTTTTTTTCATGTCCTTAAACAATTTGGTTGGTATCTGGATCAGGATTGCATTAAATGTGTAGATTGCTTTAGGTAGTATTGACATTTTCACAATATTCAGTCTACCTATCCATGAACAAGGCAGGTTCTTCCATTTATGTAGAGCCCTTGTTGTCTCCTGTAGTAGTGTTTTATAGTTTTCTTTGTATAGATTTTTGTGTCTCTGGTAAGATTTATTCTCAGATAATTTATCTTTTTAGTAGCTATTGTAAATAGTATTGTTTCCCTTATTTCTTTTTCAGAGGTCTCTTTGTTGGTGTAGAGGAATCCAACTGATTTTTTATGTTGACCTTGTATCCTGCCACTTTGCTGAACCTCTCTATTAGTTCCCAGTAGTTTTTTTGCTGAGTCTCTTGGGTTTTCTATGTACAGGAAATAGAGATAGTTTTACTTCCTCTTTGCCAATTTTTATGCCTTTTATTTCTCTTTCTTGCCTTATTGGCCTGGCCAGGACTTCCAATACAATGTTAAATAGAAGTGGTGATAGAGGGCATCCCTGTTTGGTTCCTGTTTTTAAGGGGAATGCTTTGAGTCTTTCTCCATTAATAATGATGTTGGCCATTGGCTTTGCATATATGCCCTTTATTATGTTGAGGAATTTCCCTTCTATCCTTATTTTGCTGAGAGTTCTGAACCGGAATGGCTGTTATAATTTATCAAATGCCTTTTCTGAATTGACTGATATAATCATATGGTTTTTTCCTTTTGTTTTCTTTATGTGGTGGATTACATTGATTGTTTTTCTGATGTTGAACCATCCTTGCATACCAAGTATGAATCCCACTTGATCAGGATGTATTTTTTTTTTTTTTTAAATATGTTGTTGGATTTTATTGGCTAGGATTTTGTTGAAGATTTTTGCATCTATGTTCATGAGGGATATTGATCTGTAGTTTTCCTTTTTAGTGGTGTCTTTCCCTGGTTTTGGTATTAGTGTTATGCTTGCTTCATAAAATGAGTTGGAAGTATTCCATCTTTTTCTGTGTTCTGGAATAGCTTGAGTAGTATAGGTGTCAAGTCTTCCCTGAATATTTGATAAAATTCTCCAGTGAAGCCATCAGGGCCAAGACTTTTCCTTGTGGGGAGGTTTTTTTTGTTTTGTTTTGTTTTTAATGACTTATTCAATTTCTTCTTTTGTACAAGTCTGTTCAAGTATTTTATCTCTGAGGGGGATAGTTTAGGTAGGTCTAGTGATTCCAGAAACTTGCCCATCTCCTCTAAATTCTCAAATCTGTTGGAGTACAGTTTTTCATAATATTCTGTCAGTGTCTTTTTTTAATTTCAGTTGGTTCTGTCCTTTTTGTTTACTATTCTTGTAATTTACATCTTCTCTTTCTTCTCTTTTGTTAGATTTGCCATTGGTTTGTCAATTTTGTTAATGTTTTCAAAGAACCAGCTTTTTGTCTTGTTGATTTTCTCTATTTTTTGTTTGTTTTCTGTTTCATTTATATCTACTCTGATCTTTATTATTTCCTTATTTCTAGATACTGTAGGATTCTTTTATTGTTATTTTTATAATTCTTGGAGTTTTTGAGTTAGAGTGTTGATTTTGTTTCTTTCTTCTTTTTTGATGTATGCATTTCTTGCTATAAACTGACCTCTGAGTACTACTTTTGCTGTGTCCCATAGATTTTGCTATGATATCTTCATTCTTGTTTTTTCCAGGGATATTTTTATTTAACTTTTTATTTCTTCTATTACCCAGTAGTTTTTGAGCAGTGTGTTATTCAACTTCCACGTTTGATGTTTTCCTTGATCTTCCTATTATTAATTCCTAATTTTATAGCATTGTGGTCTGAGAAGATGCTTTGCAGTATTTCAATGTTTTTTAATTTATTGAGGCTTGTATTATGCCCTAACACATGATCAATTCTGGAGAAGGATCCATGTGCACTGGAGAAGAATGTGAATTGTGCTTTTGTTGGGTGGAATGTTCTGTATATGTCTATGAGGTCAAGTTGGTTGATTGTGTTGTTGAGCTTGTCTGTATCTTTGTTGAGTTTTTTTCTAGTTGATCTGTCCCTCCTTGAAAGTTGTGTGTTAAAGTTTCCTACTACTATTGTAGAGTTGTCTGTTGTCCCTTTTAATTGTTAATATTTACTTCATGTATTTTGGAGCACTTTCATTGGGTGCATAGATATTTATTATTGTAATGTCTCCTTGGTCAATTGACCCTTTCAGCATCATATAGTGTCCTTTGGATTCCTCTATACCAGCAAAGAGATTGCTGAAAAGAAAATAAGGCAATCAATTCCATTTAAAATAGCTACATAAAGAAACAAAATACTTGGGAATAAATCTTACCAAGGACACAAAAGACCCGTACAAGAAAAGTACAAAACACTACTTCAAGAAATCATAAGAGAGCTACATAAATGGAAGAACATACCATGCTCATGGATAGGAAGATTGAACATTGTGAAAATGTCAATACTACCCAAAGCAATCTATACATTCAATGCAATCCAAATCCAGATCCCCTCAACACTCTTTAAGGATATGGAAAAAAACAATCACTAATTTTACATGGAAAAGAAAGAGACCTCAGATAAGCAAAGCACTATTGAAGAAGAAGAACAAAGTAGGAAGTCTCACACTCCCAGATCTCAAAACCTATTATACAGCCACAGTAGTCAGTATAGCCTAGTATTGGTACAACAACAGACACAAAGACCAGTGGAATAGAATTTAGAATCCAGAAATAGATCCATTGACCTATGACCAGCTGATTTCTGAAAAAGGGCTGAAATCCATTAAATGGGGAAAAGATTTTCTCTTTAACAAATGGTGCTGACAGAACTGGATATCCATTTGCAAAGAAATGAAACAAGATCCATACCTCACACCATATACAAAAACTAACTCCAAATAGATCAAAGACTTAACTATGAAAGCTAAAATTATAAAGTTCCTCAAGGAAAAGATAAGGGCAAATTCAGTAGCATAATGCCTAAGGCATTTGACTACTAACCAGAAGGCTGGCAGTTCAAACCCACCAGCCACTCCTTGGAAGGAAGGTTGGGCAATCAACTTCCATAGCAATACCACCTCAGAAACCCAAGGAAGGGTTGCCATGAGTCGGATACAACTTGACAGCAGTGGGAATATATATGGCATAAATTGACTATGAAGCATAATCCAAAATGCACAAACAGCAGAAGTTAAACTAGATAAATGAGACCTTCTAAAAATTAAGTTTTTACGTGCTTCCAAAAACTTCTCCAAAAGATAATAAGAGAGTCCTATATATTGGGAAAAAATATTTAGCAATGACATAACTGACAAGGGACTTATCTCTAAAATTTATAGAAAACTCCATCACCTTAACAACAAAAAAAGACAAACAATCCAATTAAAAAATGGCCAGAAGACATGAATAGACACTTCACCAAAGAGGATATTCAGGTGGCCAACAAACACACGAAGAAATGTTCACAATCATTAGCTATTCCAAAGCCAAACTCAGTACCATAGAGTCAATTCTGACTCATAGCAATTCCATTTTGGGTTTCCAAGGTAGATTGGAATGATTATGGAAGTAGATTGCCCAGTCTTCCTTTCATGGAGTGGCTGGTGGGTTTGAACCGCCAACCTTCTGGTTAGCAGTCAAATGCCTTAGGCACCATGCCACTGGAGCTCCTTAGCCATTAGAGAAATGTAAATAAAAATAACAATGAGATACCATCTTGCTATAACACTAATAGCAGAGTTCAACAAGACAGAAAAGAACAAATGCTGATGTCGATATGGAGAGATACGGACTCTCATACACTGCTGGTGGGACTGTAAAATATACAACCACTGTGGACAGCAGTATGGTGATTCTTTGAAAATTTGGAATTAGAAATGCCAGTTGACCCAGCAAGCCCTTTAGTAGGTACACATCCTAAAGCAGTGAGACCCAGGACAAGAACAGATATATGCACACCCATGTTCATCACAGCACTATTCATATTAGCAAGAAGATGGAAACAACTTAGGTGTCCATCGACAGAAGAGTGGATAACCAAACTAGGTACATATATATAATGGAATACTGTGCAACACTAGAGAATAAGTAGAATCTGGCAAAACACCGCATAACGTGGATGAACTTGGAGGACATTATGCTAAGTGAAATAACTCAGTTACAGAAGGACAAATACTGTAATAGTTCATTATTTTAAAAAGTCAAGGAAAGGTTTACATATGGAAGGAAACTTCCTTTGTTGGTTACCAGGGGTGGAAAAGGAGGGAACACTGCTAGATAAGTAGAGACAAGTATTGACCTGGGTGAAGGGAAGGGCAATGTACCAAGGTGAGTGATCAACACAGTGGCACTGAAGAAGAGAAAGACATAGAAAGGTACATGGGAAGTACAGACAACAAAGATGAACCCTTCTGCATATCATTATGCATTGTCAGTGATGCTAAGCATTTATATACAGGTGGCTAGATGGGTGGATGGGGTGAACAATCAGGTATGTCTAGGGAGGGTTTAGTGTGCCCATGACCATCTATAGGATTGGCAGATGATATTTCTACAAGCATATTTGTATGTGCTGTAAGAAGATCTAGGTGTATAGTAGACCTGGCAAAGAACAAGGTTGTGGTGACTTCTTCGCCACAGCCAGCTACCCAGAGGGAGCAAGTAGTTGGACCTATGGGCTTGGGACCATGGTGGCAAGGGACATCAAGCTCAGTTGGTATAACATACTACACAAAAACATTGTTCCACATCCTACTTTGTTGTTGTTGTTATGTGCCTTCGAGTAGGACCCAACTCATAGTGACCCCTCCTTGGGATTCTGAGGCGGTATCACTACAGAAGTAGATTGCCCAACCTTCCTTCCAAGGAGTGGCTGGTGGGTTTGAACCGCCAGCCTTCTGGTTAGCAGTCAAGTACCTTAGTCACTATGCTACCAGAGCTCCCACATCCTACTTTAGTGAGTAGCAAATGGGATCTTAAAAGCTTGCAATGGCCATCTAGATGCAATCATGGGTCTCTCCTTGTCCAAAGCAAAGAAGAATGGAGAAAACTAAAGATGCATGGAAACAATTAGTCCAAGGGACTGGTAGACTGTGAGACCAGAAGAACAAGATGGTGCTCAGCTACCACTGTCAATCACTCAGAGGGGGACTGGTACAGGAGATCCCGGATAGAGTGGGAGAACAATGTGGAACAAAACTCCAAATCATTAAAAAAAAAAAAAAAAAAGACCAGGTTTGCTTCTCTGATAGAGCCCGGTGAAACCCCTGAGACTATGGCCCCTAATGATCCTTCAGGTCTGGAATTGAACTCACTCCTGTGGCTTCCAACCAAATAATAGACAGGCATATGGGCTGAACATTTACATCAGGCAGATACACTACTTGGAGTGATCAATCATGGGAGAACAGAAGAGGTGTGTATGCACGAGGAGGGGGGACATCTTGGGGGGTAGGAGTGCATGGGAGGGAAGGATGCAGGGAAGAGGTAACTACAGGAAGGAAGTGGGAAGAGAGCTGTTACATTGTGAGGAATTGCAGTCAATGTCATGAGACACAATGTGAATGAACTGCTGTATGGAAAATGAATTTGCTCTGTAAACTTTTACCCAAATCACAATTAAAATAAAGAAGAAGAAGATAATACAGAATCACTGTACCTAAAAGAATTAGTTGATGTTCAACCATTTCGAAAGTAGCATATGATAAAGAACCAATAGTACTGCTGTGCATGGGGTCACTATGAGTCAGAAACGACTTGATGACACTTAACAACAACAGTACTGGAGGAAGAAATCCAAGCTGCACTGAATGCATTGATGAAAAACAAGGCTCCAAGAATTGATGGAATATCATTGAGATATTTCAACAAACAGATGCAGTGCTGGAGGCACTCACTCATTTATGCCAAGAAATTTGGAAGACCAACTGGAAGAGATCCATATTTGTGCCCATTCCAAAGAAAGGTGAATGTGGACATCATAAAAACAATATCATTAATACCACATGCAAGTAAAATATTGCTGAAGGTAATTAAAAAACAGTTGTAACAGTACATTGACAGGGTACTGCCAGAAATCCAAGCTAGATTCAGAAGAAGATACACAATGAGGGAGATCATTGCTGATGACAGATGCTTACTGAAAGCAGAAAATACCAGAAAGATATTTACCTATGTTTTATTGACTATGCAAAGGCCTTTGACTGTGTAGAACACAACAAATTATGGATACCACTGGGAAGAATGGGAATTCCAGTGTTCATGAAGAGAGTGTGAGTCGGAGATGTATCCTTTCACCATACTTATTTAAACAGTATGCTGAGCAAATAATCCCAGAAGCTAGACTATAGGATGAAGAAGAACATGGCATTAGGATTGGAGGAAGACTCATTTACAATCTGCAATATGTAGATGGCATGACCTTGCTTGCTGAAAGTGAAGAGGACGTGAAGCACTTATTGATGAAGATCAAAGATTATAGTCTGCAGTATGAATTATACCTCAATATAAAGAAACAAAAATCCTCACAACTGAATCAATAAACAATATAATGATAAATCAAGAAAAGATTCAAGTTGTCAAGGATTTCCTTTTATCGGTCCCCACAATCAGCGCCCAAGGAGCAGCAGTCAACAAGTCAAATAATGTATTACATCGGGCAAATCTGCTGCAAAAGAGTTTTTTAAAGTGGTCACTTGGAGGGTTGAGGTAGGCCTGACACAAGCCATAATTTTTTCAGTCACCTCCTGTACATATGAAAGCTGGACAATGAATAAGGAAGACTAAAGAAGAATTGATGCTTTTGAACTATAATGTGGACAAGGAATATTGAAAATACCATGGACTGCCAGAAGAATGAACAAATCTGTCTTGGAAGTACAGCCAGAATGCTCCTTACAAGCCAAGATAGTGAGACTTTGTTTTCACATTTTTTGAATATGTTTGTTATCAGGAGGGACCAATCCCAATCTGCTTTATCTACTTTTTCATCATACTTGATAAAGTAGAGAGTCAGTGAAAACGGATTGACACAGTGGCTGCAACAATGGACTCAAACATAGCGGACTGTGAGGACGCTGCAGAACTGAGCAGTGTTTCATTCTGTTGTTCATGGGGTCACTGGGAGTCGGAACTAATTCAAGGGCACCTAACAACTGCATTTCATTTATGTCTCCTCTTATCTTCATTATTTTCTATCTTTTGCTTAGTTTAGCTTAAATTTGCTCTTCTTTTTCTAGTTTCTTTCGGTAGAAGTTAAGGCAATCAATTTGAGACTTTTTTATTTTCTTTTCTGATTAGATATTTAGTGCTATGCATTTAGTGGTAGCAGCCTTCCTCAAATTTTGATATGTTGTGGTTTCATTTTCATTCAGTTCCAAATATTTTATAATTCCCCTTTTCATTTCATTGGATCTTTGGATTCTGTTTGTTGTTGTTAGGTGCTATTGAGTTGACTCTAACTCACAGCAACCCTACGTACAACAGAATGAAACTCTGCCCAGTCAAGCACCAGCCTCACAATCCTTGCTATACTTGAGCCCATCGTTGCAGCCATTGTGTCAATCCATCTTGTTGAGTGTTTTCCCCTTTTTCACTGACCCTCTTCTTTACCAAGCATGATATGCTTCTCCAGGGAATGGTGCCTTCTGACAACATGACCAAGTAGGTGAGGTGAAGTCTGGGCATTCTCACTCCCATGGAGCATTCTAGCTTTAATTCTTCCAGACAGATTTGTTCTTTCTTCTACAGTCCATGGTATTTTCAGGATTCAGCACCAATACCACAACTCAAAAGCATCAACTCTGCTTCAGTCTTGATTATTTACCTTCCAGCTTTCACATGCACATGAAGTGATTGAAAATACCATGGAATGGGTTAGGCACACCTTAGTCTTCAAAGTGGCATCTTTGCTTCTTAACACTTCAAGAGGTCTTTTGCAGCATATTTGCCCCATGCAATATGAGGTCTAATTTCTTGACTGCTGTTTCCATGGGTGTTGGTTTGTGGATTCAATTAAAATGAAATTCCTGACAACTTCAATCTTTTCTCCTTTTATCATAATGCTGCTTATTGGTCCAGTTGAGGAATTTTGTTTTCTTTTTGTTGAGGTATAATCCATACTGCAGACTGTAGTCTTTGATCTTCATCAGTAAGTGCCTCAAGTCATCTTCATTTTCAGCAAGCAAGATGGTGACATCTGTGTATTGCAGGTTGTTAATAAGTCTTCCTCCAATCCTGATGCTACATTCTTCAGCATATAGTCCAGCTTCTCAGATTATTTGCTCAGCATATATATTAAATAAGTAAGGTCAAAAGATACAACCCTGACACACACCCTTCCTCATTTTAAACCTGCAGTATTCCCTTGTTCTTCTTGAATGACTGCCTCTTGGTCTATGTACAGGTTCCCCATGAGCACAATTAAGTGTTCTGGAATTCTCATTTGTTGCAATGTTATCCATAATTTTTTTTGTGATCTACAAGGTTGAATGCCTTTGTATAGTCAATAAAACACAGGTAAACATCTTTCTGGTATTCTTTGCTTTTACCCAAGATCTATCTGGCATCAGCAATGATATTCCTTATTCTGTATCCTTTTCTGAATCAAGCTTGGATTTCTGGAAGTTTCCTGTCAATATACTGCTGTGATGGTTTTTTAATTATCTTCAGTAAAATTTTACTTGTGTGTGATATTAATGATATTGTTCAATAATTTCCTCATTTGGTTGGATCACCTTTCTTTGGAATGGGTATGAATATGGACCTCTTCCAGTCAGTTGGCCAGGTAGATGTCCTCCAAGTTTCTTGGCGTAGATGAGTGAGTGCCTCCAGTGCTGCATCCTTTTGTTGAAACATCTCAATGGGTATTCCATCAATTCCTAGAGCCTTGTTTTTCACCAATACTTTCAGTGCAGCTTGGACTTCTTTCAATGGCATTGGTTCTTGATCATATGATATCTCCTGAAATAGGTGAACCTTGGTCAATTCTTTTTGGTACAGTACCTGTATTCCTTCCATCTTCTTTTGATGCTTTCTGCATCATTCAGTATGTTGCCCATAGAATCTTTTACTATTGTAACTTGAGGCTTGAATTTTTCCTTTGGTTCTTTCATCTTGAGAAATGCTGAGTGTGTTGGTTCTTCTCTGTTGGTTTTCTAACTCCAGGTCTTTGCACATTTCATTATAATACTTTACTTTGTCTTCTCAAGTTGCTCTCTGTTTAGCTCTTTTATCTCATAATTTCCTCCACCCACTTTAGCTATGCTTCATTCACGAGCAAGTTTTAGAGTCCCTTCTGACATTCATTTTGGTCTTTTCTTCCTTTCCTGTCTTTGTAATGACCATTTGGTTTCTTCACATATGGTATTCTTGATGTCATCCCACAACTCATCTGGTTTCCAGTATGTAGAAGTGTATTATGTGGTTTTCAAATATTTGGAGGATTTTCTAAAGATCTTTCTCTCACTGATTTTCAATTTAATTCCACTGTGGTCAGAAAACATAGTTTATGACTTGAATCCTTTTTTAAATTTATTGAGATTTGTTTTATGGCCCAGTGTATAGTTGGTTAATATTCCATGTACACTTGAAAAGAATGTGTATTCTTCTGTTTTGAGAGGAATGTTCTATCAAATCATTTAGGTCAAATTGACTGATAGTGTTGTTCAGTCTTCTATATCCTTTCTGATTCTCTGTCCACGAGTTCTATAAATTATTGAGAGAAGAACATTGAAATCTTATAGTATACTGATTTCTCTATTCTTCCTTGAACTTCTATAATTTTTGTTTCTTGTATTGTGAACCTCTTAGGTACACAAACATTTAGGATTGTTATGTTTCTTGATGAGTTGACCCCTTTAATATTATGAAATGGACTTCTTTATCTCTGGTCAAATTCTTTGCTTTGAAATCTACTTTGTCTAATATACCAGACAATTTGATCAGTATTAGCATGATATATATTTTTCCACAATGTTGTTTTTAACCTTATGTCTTTATAGTTAAAGTAGGTATCTTGTAGGGAGCATTTAGTTGAGTCATGCTTTTTTTAATCCAATCTAACAAATTTGTCTTTTAATTGGAGTATTCAGATTAATGATATTTAATATGATTATTGATAGAGTTAAGTTTAAATCTACTATCTTTCTATTAATTTTCTTATTATTCCATCTGTTCTTTGTTCCCTTTATTATCTATTTCTGTGTTCTTTTAGATTAAGTGATTTTATTTCATGTCCTTTGTTTGCTTATTAGCTGTAACTCTTTGTTTTGTTATTTTAGTGGTTGCTTTAGAGTTTGCAGTATACATACTCAACTTTTTCCTACCTTCAAACAATATTATATCACTTCTTGACTATAATACCAAACCAAAAACCAAAACCTTGCAACTGAGTTGATTCTTACTCATAGCAACCCTATAGGACAAAGCAGACCTGCCTCTTAGGATTTCCAAGGCTATAACCTTTACAGGAGCCAATCGCCTCTTCTTTCTTCCGCAGAGTAGCTGGTGGGTTTCAATCACCAACCTTTTGGTTAGTAGACAAGTGTTTTAACCCCTGTGCCACCAAGACTTCTTCATGTCTAGTATAAGAAGCCTAAAATAGTATACTTTCTCCTCTATCAAGGTTTATGCTATTGTTTCCCTATACTTTGTTATTGCTTTTGTTTAGTCAATTATCTTCTAAGAAAATTAAAAAATAATAAGAAGAAATTACAGTTTTATCTTAATAGTAATCATTTCTGGTGTTCTTCATTTCTTTGTGTAAATCCTAACTCCCATCTGGTATCATTTTTATTCTCCCTAAATGACTTTTAACATTTTTTATTGTGTGGGCCTTCTGGTAATGAATCATCCTGGGTTTTGTATGTCTGACAAGTCTTTATACCACTTTTATTTTTGAAATATGTTCTTTCTGGTATAGAATTCTAGATTGACTTTTTTTTTTTTTTTCCCCTTCAGTACTTTAAAGGTAATAGTCTATTGTCTTCTCATTTACATTTTTTCTAACAAAAAATCTGCTGTAATCTTTACCTTTATTCCTCTGTATGTAATGTGTTTTTTCCCCTATGGCTGCTTTTAAGATTTTTTCTTTATCACTGGTTTTGAGCAAGTTCATTATTATGTGACTTGGCGTAGTTTTCTTCATGTTTCTTGTGCTTGGGGTTAGTTGAGATTCTTGGCTCAATTTTGGAAAATGTCAGCCATTATTTCTTCCTCTTCTTCTTTTTTTTAATTTCTATCACTCTCTTTTCCTTTGAGGACTTTGTTTACCCATATGTTAGACTAATTGAAGTTTTCCCACAGATCACTGGTGCTCTGTTCATTTTTATTTTTAATTCTTGTTTCACTTTGTGTTTCATTTTGGATATTTTCTATTGATGTCTTCAAGTTCACTAATCTTTTCTTCTGTAATGTCTAGTCTGCTGTTAATCCCATCCAATGAATTTTTCATCTTTGATATTTCAGATGTTGTAATTTTAATATCTAGAAGTTTGATTTGGGCCCTTTTTATATCTTGTATCATTCTACTTAATATATTCAATATTTCCTCTGTTGTTGTTGTTGTTATGTGCCATTGAATATTTCCTCTAGGTTTTTTTTTTTTTAAAAAAAAAAAAAACACATAATAGTTATAACAGCTGTTTCAATGTCATTGTTGGTGAATTCTAACAGTTGTCAATTGGTTTTATTTTTCTTAATCATTTAAAAAAAAAATTTTTTTCATGCCTGGTAACTTTTCAATGGATGCCAGGCATTGTAAATTTTACCTCATGAGGTGCTGGGTGTTTTTGCATCTCTATAAGAATTCTATGAAGTATTTCTATGAAGGAGCCCTGGGGCCACAATGACTAAGCACTCAGCTTCTAACTGAAAGGTTGCCAGTTTGAATCTACCAAATAGCTCCACAGGAGAAAGACCACATAGTCTGCTTCCATAAAGATTATAACCAAGGAAACCCAATGAGAGTAGTTCTAGTATGTCACATGGGGGACACTATGAGTCAAAAATTGACCCCACAGTGCTCAACAACCACCACATAAAAATTCTTGATTTTTGTTCTAGGACACAATTAAATTCCTTGGGAATAGTTTATTTTTTTTCAGTTCTTGTTTTATAAATTTGTTATGAGGGACAAGAACAGCATGTAGTATATGGATAATTATTCCCAGTACTGAGGCAAGACCCTTCTGAGTACTCTACTCAATTCTCCCTGAGTTATGAGGTTTTCCTGTCTGACTAGTGGGAATAGGCACTGTTCCAGATCCTGCATGAGTGCTAAGTACTGTTACCTCTAATGTTTTTGGGTGGTTCTTCCCTGGTCTTGGGTAATTTCCTCACACGTATATGCTCATGAAACTTAGGGGATCTTCAAAAGCCCTTGTAATCCAGGCCTCCAATCTATTCCCCAAGTTTCTTCCAAAGCTTCAACATCACAGCAATAAAGACCAAAACCCCATCCTCTAACCCAACACCTATTACAAAATTTTAAAAGCAAATCCAATTACAATGCCATACATTTGGAGCCAACATAGAACAGCCACATGTTATCTTTGTTCACTAGTCTCAATCTTATATTTCTCCCTTATTATTCTATGTTGGTAAAGTGGAGGGTCAGCAAAAAAGGAGGACGACCCTCAATGAGATGGATTGGCACAGTGGCTGCAACGATGGGTTCAAGTATAGCAAGGTTCTGAAGATGGTGCAGGACCAGGTAGCATTTCATTCTGTTGTACACAGAGTCACTATGAATTGGAGTCAACTTGACAACACCTAACAATAACCACAACATTCTATCAGTATCATTGTTAAACTTAACAGAAAACTGTTTATTAAAATGAGGAGCTCATGTGTTGGTGAGAATTCAGGTGAGAAACAATTTGCACCACTGTCAATGCCCCTAGCTGAATTCTTTTTAAGCTATACCCTGAATCTCAAATAAAGTAATATCTTTTTTCTTCATGTATCCTATTTAACATTTTTCATGTGTTATGCCCATATTGATGGATTAAGTTCCTTTAAATATTCTCATACACATAATGCTTTCACGCATTGCCACATTAAAATGGACTCAGATATTTGACCAGAAGAACTAAATGGTGCCCAGCTACCACTATCAACCACTTGGAGGAGGATCTATGCAGGACATCCTGGATAGAGAGGGAGAACAATGTAGAACAAAACTCAGGGAGAAAAATGTGGAACAAAATGCAAAATCATTTGGGAAAAATAAAAAGGGGACCAGGTTTGCTGGTCTGATAGAGCCTGGTGGAACCACTGAGACTATGGCCCCTAGCTGCCCTTCAGGTCTGGAATTGAGCCCACTCCTGTGGCTTCCAGCCAAACAAAGACAGGCGTATGAGTTGAACGTTTACCTGAGGTAGATACACTCCTTGAAGGGAATAATCATGGGAGAATAGAAGGGCTGTGTATGCACAGGGAGACAGCTCAGGGGCCAGGAGTTCATGGAGGGATGGGCACAAGGAAGAGGTAACTATGGGGAGGAAGTGGGAGACAAACGTAAAGAGACAAAGTGTATGTGAACTGCTATAAAGTCAATTTGCTCTGTAAACTTTCACCCAAATCACAATAAAAAAAATAAAATAATGGACTCAGATTTTTATCTGATTCTCTAAGGAATTCATAACCAAAAAGCAGGTTAAGAGCAACCATCAGAGGAAAGAATTTTTATAATTAAAATATTCCTCCTCTTCTGCCCTTCTTTCTGCTGTTTGTCTTTACCACTGCCACTGTGCTGTCTTAGCCTCTTCTACACTCATCATAGATGGCACGAAGCTAAGCTGTAGAGTCAGAAACACCTGAGCTCAAATTCTGGCCTTCTACTTCTTAGGTGATACTGGTTAACCTTCCTGAACTTCAGTTTCTTCACCCATAAAAAGAGGGATGATACTATTTACCAATGACTTGTTCATTGCAAACACTTTTTTCAACAACACAAATAGTGGCTGTACACATGGAGTTCAACAGATGGAAGACCCAGGAATCAGACTGACTACATCTGTGGCAAGAGGCAATGGAGAAGCTCAATCTCTTCAGCCAAAACCAGGCCAGGAGCTGATTGTGGAAAAGACCATCAACTGCTCATATGCAAGTTAAATTTGAAGTTAAAGACAATTAAAACAAGTCCATGAGAGCCAAAATATGATCTAGAATATATCCCTCCTGAATTTAGAGACCATCTAAAGAATAGATTTGATGCATTGAACACCAGTGACCGAAAACCAGATGAATTGTGGGATGACATCAAGAACATCATCCATGAAGAAAGCAAATGGTCATTAAAAAGACAAGAAAGGAAGAACAGACCAAAATGGATGTCATAAGAGACTCTGAAACTTGCCCTTGAATGGAGAGTAGCTAAAATAAATGGAAGAAATGACAAGATGAAAGAGCTGAACAGAAGATTTCAAAGAGCAGCTTGAGCAGACAAAACAAATTACTATAATGAAATGTGCAAAGACCTAGAGCCTGAAAACCAAAAGGGAAGAACACACTCAGCATTTCTCAAACTGAAAGAATTGAGGAAAAAATTTAAGCCTTGAGTTGCAACATTGAAAGATTCTAAGGGCAAAATACCGAATGATGTAGGGAACATCGAAAGAAGATGGAAGGAGTCCACAGAGTCACTGTACCAAAAAGAACTGGTGGATCTTCATCCATTTCAGGAGGTGGCATATGATAAAGAACCAATGGTACTGAAGGAGGAAGTCAAAGCTGCAATGAAGGAATTGGCAAAGAACAAGGCTCCAGGAATTGATGGAATACCCATTGAGATGTTTCAACAGACAGATGCTGCACTGGAGGCACTCACTTAGTTATGGCAAGAGATTTGGAAGACAGCTACCTGGCCAACTGACTAGAAGAGATCTATATTTGTACCCATTCCAAAGAAAGGTGATCCCACACAATGTGGGAATTATTGAACAATATCATTAATATCGCACGCAAGTAAGATCTTACTGAAAATAATTCAAAAATGGTTACAGCAGTATATTGACAGAGAACTTCCAGAGGTGCA
>NW_006921618.1:7893858-7951500 GCF_000298275.1 Orycteropus afer afer | reverse complement strand
ATCAACATCAATGGAAATAGAAGTCAGGACATTAGATGACGTGTAACACTGGAAAAGTCAGCTGCAAAGGACCTCTTTCAAATGCTGAGGAGCAAGGATGTCTCCTTGAAGACTAAGGTGTGCCTGACACAGGCCATGATATTTCCAATCACCTCGTATGCATGTGAGAGCTGGACAACGAATAAGGAAGTCCGAAGAAGAGTTGATGCTTTTGAGTTGTGGTGCTGGTGAAGAATGCTGAAGGTACCATGGACTGCTATAAGAACTAACAGATCTGTCCTGGAGGAAGTGCAGCCAAGATGCTCCTTGGAAGTGAGAATGGCCAGACTTCGTCTCACCTTCTTTGGTCATGTTGTCAGAGGAGGGTACCATTCCCTGGAAAAGGCTGTCATGCTTGGTAAGGTGGGGGGGTCAACGAAAGAGGGGAAGGTCTTCAATGAGATGGATTGACATGGTGGCTGCAACAATGGGCTCAAGTATAGCAAGGATCATGGAGTTGGCATGGGATAGGGCAGTGTTTTGTTCTGTTGTGCATGGGGTCGCTATGAGTCGGAAAGGACTCAACAGCACCTAACAACAACAACAACAACTATTTACCTAAAAGCAAGGATTAAATGAGATAATATATATAAAGTATGTAGAACATATGAGGGCATTGTGGTTCAGTGGTAGAATTATCACCTTTCATGCATGAGACTTAGGTTCAATACCCAGACAATGCACTTCATGTATAGCCACCATCCTTCTGTCATTGGAGGGTTATGGCTTTGTTATGATGCTTAACAGGTTTCAGAAGAGCTTCCAGACTAAGGTGAACTAGGGAGAAAGGCCTGGCAACATATTTCTGGAAATCAATCAGTGAAAACCGTATGGACCACAGTAGTCTAATCAGTGGGGAAGGCACAGAAGTGGGCAGGGTTTGGTTCCATTGTGTATGGGATTGCAGTAAGTCAGGGGCCAACTGAAGAGCAGCTAACAACAATGACCTGGCACACACTAATGGTAGATACTATTTCTTCATTTAATAAACATTTATTGGGCACCTGCTCTGTGCTAGTCTCTGTATCAGGTGCTAATGATACAGAAAGGAAGTAGCTCAATAAAGGAGACAGATGAACAAATAAATTACATGATAGTATGTTGTTGTTTTTGTTAGGTACCTGTGATAGTTGGAATTGTGTGTCAACTTGGTTGGACCACAAGTCTGAGTGGTTTAAGCAGTTGTGATGTGGGTTATTCCCATGATGAGATCGGATGTATATGTTTTGAGCAGCCAAACCATTGAAAGGGAGTTTCCCTAGGGGTGTGGCCTGCTTCCAATATCTTCATGGACATCCTGGGAAAAGAGACATCTTCTGTGGATCAGGCTCCTGTTGTGCTGCCTACCACTGTCCATGAGCGAACAATCCACCAGTCAGCCTGGAGGTCTTGGATTCGTCATTTGTTGGAGTCAACAGCTGGTATACTGCCTGCCAACCTGGAGGTTGTCAGCCCTTGCAGCTGCGTGAGTCGGGAAAAGCCTCCAGCTTGACGTTTGATCCAAGAACTTGGGACTTGCCAGCTTCTATGTGTGTGAGCCATTTTCCTAAGATTAATTTCTCTTTCTTTCTCTCTATATAAGCTTTACTGGTTTTGCTTCTCTAGAAAACTCAGCCTAACACAGTACCATTGAGTCAATTTTGACTCATAGCTACACTATGTACAACAAAACAAAATACTGTCCGGTCCTGCACCATCCTCACAATCATTGCCATACATGAGCCCATCATTACAGCCACTGGGTCAGTCCATTTCATTGAGGATCTTCCCCATTTTTGCTGACCCTCTACTTTACCCACTAGCCACTCCTCTGAAGGAAGACTGGACAATCTACTTCCATAGAGATACTGCCTCGAAAACCCAAGGAGGGGTCACTATGAGTTTCAATTGACTTGACGGCAGTGAATAGTAGTAGTACTACTTTACCAAGCATGATATTCTTTTCTACTATAATATAGTAAGAGATATTACAGAAGTCTGAATAAAATTATCAAAAGACCCAGCTGCCCTGGTAGTAGTGATCTCTTCATTACCAAAGGAGTATGAGCAGAGAGCCTGGTATGATAGTTAAGGTTATGTGTCAACCGGGCTGGGCCTGGTTTTGAGTGACTGGGCAGCTGACAGTAGTTATCCCCAGGATGAGATTGGCAATCAACTCCATGGTGGAATCTGCCACGAGCAGCTGAGTAGCTGCTTTAGGGATGTTGTCTGCTTCATAAAGAGAAGCTTTGGGAATGGTCTGTAGCATTTAGTACGCTTGGACCCTGCATGTAGCTGAGTCTTCATTCAGCAGTGTGCCATGTCCTGCTGATCTTGGACTGCCTCTGGACTTGAACTAGTGGCCTGTCATGTTGTTTGGTAATATTGGGACTGTGCTGTTTTATTTGTCGACCTTGGGCTTGTTAGCCTCAGCAGCCAGTAGCTGCCTGAGTGAAGAGACATCTCTAGCTCCAGTGGGCTGGGAACAAGAGGCAGAGCTGAAGCCCAAGGTAAAGGGGCTTTCACCCATTCCCTAGAGCTGGCACTTTGACCTCAGACTTTTAGTTTCCAGAACTGTAAGAGAACAAATCCCTATTTATTCAAGCCATTCAACTTGTGGTATGTCTGTTAGAGCAGCACTAGGGGTAACCAAAACACGTGGTTACCGTTTTGTTGGGATGATTTAATGTTTTCTGCGGCTTGTTCTTTAGGGACGAGGACAAAGTGAGGCTAAGCTTCCAGCAGAGTTGACTCCACTACCAGTTGGCGGGGAGGGGTGCATAGAAAGCTTGAACAATTGAAACATCACATCCCAAGATCTTTTGCAAAACATGAAGGTGAGGGCCTGGAGCTTCTGTTACTATCTTATCTCTTTGCATTGCTCAGAATGAGGCTACCATGGAGCCAGACAAACCAAGGGAAGTTCAGAGATTGTCTGGATGATATGCTTGGAACCACTGGGTCCAGCTATACCTGCAGCCAAACTCTCTTTGAACTTTGAAATGAACTTGCCAACCAAATCCCCCCTTGTTTTCATCTAGACCAGCTCAGGTGCTCTTTTCTATACCTTGTAGCCAAAAGAGTCCTACAAATGATGCAACAAAGATGCTGAGATCCCCAATCAAGTTGGGGTGGAGGAGGAGAGAGCTAGATGACCTTTAAGGCCCCTTCCGGCCAGAGAGGCTCTGACTTGTGCATTGAAGGGGCTGAATTGGTGGTTGTTTAAGGGACAGCAGAACAGAGCAGGCAAAGCAGTGCCCTGGCATTCCTCTGACTCCTCCAGTTTCCATTCTGGGGGCACTTCCTGGTGCATTTAAATGCACCCCTGTGTGTGAGCGCCTCCAGGGGCTTTCAAAATAGCCTGAAATATAAACAGACTGGAAACCCACTCCTTCTTTTCCTCTGGTTGCCTTTCCTCTCTCCCCTGGGGCTGCAGAACCTCTGTCTGGAGGATTTAGAAAACATTTCAAATTAAGTCTCCCTCTTTCAGGATTTGGCAAGCCCACCCTGCCTGGGGGACTTTTTCCCCTGAGTGCTGGGCCCAGGTGTGTGGGCAGGAAAAAGCAGCCTGTTGTACCCTAGCTTTGGGTCCTTAAGGTCCTGAGACCTGGCCCCTGACAGCTTGAGGTTCCCAGAAAGAACAGCCTGCAAGGGAGCAGAGGGTCAACTAGCAAAGAGAGTGGTCTCTGTCATTTTCCTGCTGATAGAGTAAACCCCTTTCAATAAAATTAAATGCAACAAAAATTTATTGAGCAGCTACTCTTGTGCCAAACCCTGTGAACTACCCAGGGTGGACAAAAACAGATAATAGAAAATGCTTTAATCTGGCCTTCAAGATTGGGGGTGAGCTTGCTGTGTGCTGAGGTAACTGGTTTCCTAAGATGGCACCCAATATGCTTCCCAGTATTCACACCCTTGTGTGGTCCCCTCACCTTGAATTTATACTGTGGCTTGCATGCATACATATATAATTTATTTTTGTTGTTATTGTGGATAATATACACAGCACAATATACACCAATTCAACAATTTCTACACGTGCAATTCAATGACACTGATTACATTCTTCAAGTTGTGAAACCATCTCACCCTCCTTTCCCAAGTTGCTCCTCCTCTATCAACATAAACTCATTGCCCCCTAAGGTTTCTATCTAATATTTCAAGTTGCTGTTTTGGGGTTTGGTGGTACAGAGGTTAAAACATTTGGCTGCTAACCAAAAGGTCATCAGTTCAAACCCACTAGCCACTCTGGAGAAGAAAGATGAGGCAGTCTGCTTCCATCACATTCTATGGCCTGGAAAACTCTATGGAGCAATTCCACTCTGTCCTGTAGGGTTGCTATGAGTCAGACTCTACTTGGTGGCAGTGGTTCTCTTTTCTTTTCTTTTTTTTTTTTTAATTTTTTTTTGTCATTTTGATCCCATATAGATAGTTCTTAAAAGAACAGTATTCAATGCAGACCTTCTTGACTAGTTCAGCTAAACTACTGTTCAGTTTTAAAAAGATTTCAGAGGATATTTTTGGTTTAAAGTTTAAAGATAATCTCAGGGCAACAGTTTCAGGGGATCAACCAGACTCTATAGCTTCAGAAAGTCTAGGCTCTATGAGAATTTGAAATTCTATTTTGCATTTCCCTCTTTTTGATCAGGATTCTTCTATAATATCTTTGATCAAAACAAACATAGTGGTAGCTGGGCACCATCCAGTTCTTCCGGTCTCATGGCAAAGGAGGCAGTTGTTCACAGAGACAATTATGCGGCTTGCTTTTGATCAATAGAATATAGTAGTGAAGTCTGACACAAATCTAATCCCCAAGACAACTATCAATGTCATATTTCAGAAGAGAAAAAGTACCCAGAGAGGGGCAGTGGCTTGCCCAAGTTTGCACAGCTCGGAAGCAGCAGACTTGGAACACAAACCCAGGTCTGTCTGGTCCTTGCCCACTATTATCTCTTTCACAGCCCTCTCTGTGAAACTCAGAGCCCATTGTAATGTTGGTGTGGAGAGCAGGGCTTTCCTATGTCTCAGTCTTCTTCAGTCTGCCAATTTCTGAGACTTTCATGGTGTGAAGAAGAGAAATGCAAAAGCTGTGCTCTAATGAGCAAGTGGCTGGACCTCTCTGAACCTCAGCTTTGCTGTTAACAGAGGTAATAGTTGGTATTAATAGAGTTTGGCACAGACCACATGAAATAAAGTGTGTAAAGGGTTTGAAATAGAGCAAGGTACAAAGCAAACCTCTGATAATCAGTAGTTGTCGCTGTTGCTGTTGCTGTTGTTGTTAGTAAAGTCACCTTGCTGCACCCTCATGAAGCCACATTAGCTGGTTTCAAGAGTTTATAATTTCACCAACTCATTATGGTTTCTCCCTAATGCACCTTTATCAGTTGTGTTATTTATCTGCTGCTGCATGACAATATCACTACAAAGTTAGCAACTTAAAACAAAACACATTTGTTATCTCACAGTGTCTCTGTGTGAGGAGTCTGGACATGGCTTAGCCAGACCCTCTGCAAGACTGCAATCAAGGTGTAGAACAGGCTGGGGTCTTATCTAAGGCTCATCTGGAGAAGGATCCACTTCCAAATTCATGTGATTGTTGGCAGTATTGAGTTCTTTGCAGGATGTTGGACTGAGGGTCTCAGTTCCTTGCTGGCCATTGGCTGGAGACTGCCCTCAGTCCTTTGACATGTGGGCTTCTCCATAGGGGAGCTCATAATATAGCAGCTTCTTCATCAGACCCAGCAAGGGAGATCTAGCAAGAAGGAAGTTAGACATTTCGATCAAAGATTCTCTGCAAGAATCTTAATCTAAATGGGTGGGGAATGTGGAACAGAATTTCACATACTTGTGAAATCTAGACATCCTAGAACCATTAAGACTGGAAGACCCTCAGAAACTTTTATCCTGAGGTAATCTTTAACCCTTAAACTGAAACTATCCCCTGAAGTCATCTTTAAACCACACGGTAGTTTCTTGTTAGTAAAGAATGTCTGCCTTGAGCACTGTGCTCTTTTAAAGAATTATTAACATGTCAATGGACAACAGCAACCTGAAAGGTTAGATAAGAAGCTTAGGGGGTAGAGAATTTAGGTTAATGGTGGTGGAATAATTTGGTAAAAAGATAGCGAGAGTGGTTGTACAACTTGAAGAACATAATCAATACAACTGAATTGTACACTAGAAATTGTTGAATTGGTGTATGTTTTGCTGTGCATATTTTCATACATACATAGAAGAAAGTCAAAATCTTATGCAATGTAATCTGGAAGGTGACCTTTGCTGTATTCTGTTGGTTAGAAGCAGTTCTCAGATCCTGCCCATATTCAAGGGGTAGGAATTAAATAGGCATGAATATCAGGAGGCAGGAATCACTGGAGCCATCTGAGAGTCTACTCACCATGGAAGTGTTTAATCAAAGCCATGGCACGAATCTACAGCCACCTGGAATCATGACATTGGAGAAAAATGCTGAGATGGCCAGGGACGCAGAAAAAAAATAAGTACCATTGATTGAGCACCTTCTATGCTCCAGGCACAGTCCTAAGTTCTTTATAAATATTTCCTAATTTAATCTTTATAACAATTTACAGAAGTCTGGCAGTTCAAATCCACCAGCCACTCCTCGGGAGGAAGACTAGGCGATCTACTTCCGCAGTGATACTGCCTCGAAAACCCAAGGAGGGGTCGCTATGAGTCAGATCCGATTCAATGGCAGTGGGTTCTTGGGTTTATGAGCATGACATTATGAATACCTCTTTAGAGAGGTTAAGTGAGGCCCAGAGAGGTTAAGAGGCTTGCCTAAAGTCACACAGTGGAGTGGTGACTGAGCTGTGAGAGTCAAGCTCAGGCTGCCTCACATCAAAGTCCAGGCTCTAAGCCCTTATGATACCTTGCCTGTGTCAGTCAGTTGAAAACAGATTTAAATCATGCCTGCTGAATCTAGACATTTATCTAAAAATAAAAGTAAAGGTCAGGGCCTGTCACATGAGGAAAAGATGAAAGAATTGCATGTGCTTGATTCAAGGAGCCCTGGTGGTACAGTGGTTAAAGCTCGTGTTTGATTTGAAAAGGAAAGGAAAAAGAGGTCATGGTTGCTGACTTCAGATCTCAGAGTTGTCGTCTCAGGGAGGAAGAATAATTTTTCTGGATGGCTCAAAGACAGAAATGGTGGGGGGCAAACTCTGGGGAGCTGAGAGAGAACCATGGCTGAGCCCCCACCCCGGGTCAGTGTCTTTCCCCTTCATGTGGGAGCAGAGTCACAAGCTTGTCCCAGCAGCTGAGCAAATATTGCTGCTTCCCCTGTGAAGGCTGGAGTCCGCTTCTTCTCCAGCCAGCTCTGTGGGCCTTCAGAGCAGTGGCCTCAAGCCACACAGTGGAGGGCAGCTTGGCCAGCCTGACAGATGGGACTAGAGTGGGGACCACCAGGCCAGGTCAAAAGGTCCTGCTGACATCCTATCTCCCTCTTCTAGGTCTCACCACCTGGACATTGCAAGAAGCTCCAGGATCCCCCTCAAAGTCATCCTCAATGTGGCAGCCAAGTCATCTTTCTACAACTTAAAGCTGACCATGTCACTCCCTTGCTCAAACACTTCCATGGCTCCCTAATGCCCTCAGGATAATTTTAATTCAGCCACAAGGCCTTGCCTGTTATGGCCCTGCTTAGCTCCCAGACTTACCTCCAGCTGCTTCCCCCCCAAACTCCTATCCTACCTTTCAGGTCTCCTGAAAGGTGCTGTTCTCCAACCCATGTAATCCCAAGCCTCTGTCTACCCTTACTTGCCTAGATTCCCTTTCCACCTGGCAAACTCCTCAAAACCAGACCCGACCCACTGCCATTGAGTCTATTTTGACTCATAGAGATTCTGTATAATAGAGCAGAACTGGCCCATAGGGTACCCAAGGCTGTATTTTTACAGAAGCAGAAGTTATCATCTGTCTCCCACACAGCGGCCGGTGGGTTCAAATCATTGACCTTCTGGTTAGCAGCCAAATGTTTAGCCAATGTGCCACCAGAACTCCTGACAAACTCCAATACAAGATTCAGTTAAAACATCACCTCCTTGAAAAACCTTCCCTGGCTCTCTCAGATGGAGTTGCTGCCCCTACCAAAACCTAGGCTTAAGGATGCTAACATAATTATGTACTCACTCCACACTAGGCCCTGTGCTCAACACTCTGTGTATATGAGCTTGCTAAGCCCTCACTACTTCTATCAGCTTTTTATCATTCTCACTTCCCAAATGAAGAAACAGGTACAGAGGTTAGGTACCTTATTCTAGGACTCACAGTCCGTAAGTGGCAAAGCCAGGACAGGAACCATCTCTCCCTTTCTGACTCCAGAATCAGTGCTCTTTATTACTTGTTTATGTAAACAATATCATACAAATGGTAACAACTATATTATTAGCAAAGAGTACAGAAAGAAATTATCTTTGCTCCCACCCCCAACTCCAACATCCTGATAATGTTTTTGAAGTGTTGAGAGTGCTAACACTTGGTGGTTAAGGGCAGGTCTCTGGTGCCAGACACCTGGGGTTTACATTCAGTACCCACCACTTAGCTACTATGTAAGCTTGGGCCAGTTATTTAATATCTCTGTGTCCTCGTTTCTTCATCTGTAAAATGGGAACAATAACAGTAACATCTACCTTGTAAGAATGTTGTAAGGATTCTGTGAGTTAATGCAAGCTTAGAATAGTATCAGGCATGAAGTGAAGACTCACTAGTATTAATCATTATTTCTGCTCTTAGTTCTTCCAATCATTTCTTCCATATTCATATATCGCACACTCAGACTTCTATTTCTTCATGTGTCAACTTTAGACAGTATTTCAACTCCTCATATTACAGAAGTTATCTTTTATGTCCCCATCTTCTCTCCATTCCTAATGATGTTTGACAGATATGAATTTCATTCTTCAACTCCATGTCCACACTCTCCACTCCACATCATCATCCTTGACAGGGATGCTTACACATTGGCTTGCCCACTTGTCTTGGTTCATTGAGGGTGGGGATCCTGGGTTGGGCATTTTTGAATTCCCAGCACCAGATACAGGAACATGTTTGGCTTCCTAAATGCATACATATTTCAGATGAGGGAATAGACATCCAGAAAGGGAAAGTGCTTGAGACAAGGACAATACCTACAGATGTCCAGACCTTTCCACTCACTTCATGGATCAAATTAGGCTGTGACCTCCTGATTGCCTAAAATTTCACCTATGTCAGTGCAAGAGGCTCAGTCTATGTGGATACAATGAGGGACTCTGATTCACCACCAGGATCCCCAACCACAATTTCTGGTCAAAGAGAGAGAAAGGAGGCGTTTTGAGGAAAAGGGGGGTTGATTTGCTCTCCAATAACTAGAAGCTAGTGTCTGAAGCTCCCTCCCCAAGACCAGCCTGGGAGGAGACACCTTGCCTGGTATGAGTCTACGACACTCAGTCTCTTTCTGTCCCGTGAAGTTTGAGGGTGAGTCTCTGATATGGGGAGAGGAGGCAGAGCCCAGAGCCAAGGGGAAGCTCAGTGCAACAAACCCCAAGTTGCCTGAACACTAGTGCTAAAGGTCCATCTTGAAGTGGAGACAAGGACTCTGGACCCAGGGGGACCAACACTAGAGTAAGGACAGCTGCCACCTGCTTCTCCTTGCTGGCTACTGGATGAGAGGGCTATCAGTGAAGAGGGACTCCACACACACCCAGAGCAGGCATTTAGAGCTGGAGAATTATCCCACAGAGAAAAACCATGCTGGAGAAAGACACTAGAGCCAGGCAACTCAAGAGGATCATGCCCAAGTGGACATGGTGGGGCAGATATTGTCACCAATTTTTTTAAAACACATTTATTTTTCAGAGTAGTTTCAGGTTTATAGAAAAATTGTGCAAAAACTTCCAAGTTCTCATATGCCCCCTCCTCCTGCACAGGTTTTACTATTATTAATATTTTGTTAATAATAGTACACTTGTTATAACTGATAAACCAATATTGATACATTATTATTAACTGAAGTGTCTAGTTTACATTAGCATTCACTCCACGTACAGTTCCACAGGTTTTGACAAATGCATAATGTCATGTATCCATCATGACAGAGAATAGTTTATTGACCTAAAAATGTCCTGTGCTCCATCTGTTGGTCCTTCTCATCCTCCCCCTCAACCCCTGGCAACCACTGATCTTTTTACTGTCTCTATAGTTTTGCCTTTTCTGGAATGTCATAAAGTTGGAATCTCTCAGTATGTAGCCTTTTCAGACTGGCTTAGTGTTCTGGTTACCTAGTGCCGCTCTGACAAGAAAATACCAGAAATGGGATGGCTTAAACAAACAAGAGTCTATTCTTACAATTTGGAGGCTTTAAGTCCAAGTTCAAAGTTCCAGGCTCTAGGGGCTGGGTGAAAGCCCCTCAACCTTGGGGCCCAGCTCTGCCTCTGCTCCCAACCCACAGGAGCTAGAGGTATTTCTTCACTCAGACAGCTGCTGGCTGCTGAGGCTGAGAAGCCCCAAAGTTGGCAAGGAAAAAGGCACAGTCCCGATGTTACCAAACCACACAGCAGGCCATTAACTTAAGTCCATTGTAAGTCCCAAGGTCGGCGGAGCATGGCAGGCTGCTGAGCAATGACATGGCTACATGCAGGATCTAAGCATGCCATAGGCTAGAGACCATTCTCAAAGCTTCTCCTTATATACAGGAAGCAGACCACATATTCAAAGCAACTACTGAGCTGCTTGTGGTAGATTCCACCATGGAGTTGATTGCCAGTCTCATTATGGGGAATAACTACCACCAGCTGCTCAGCCACTCAGCCAGGTCCAGCCAAGTTGACACACAAACATAACCAGCACAGTTAGCAAAATGCATTTGAAGTTTCTCTGCCTTTTTGTAGCTTGATAGCTCATTTCCTCTTATTGAATAATATTCCACTATATGGTTGTACCATAAAAGGGTAGCTGGAGAAGGAAGACAGAATGTGCAAAGGCCTGAAGTTAGAAAACCAAAAGAGAAGAACATACTCAGCATTTCTCAAGCTGAAAGAACTGAAGAAAAAAAAAATCAAGCTTCGAGTTGAAATATTGAAGGATTCTATGGGCAAAATATTGAACAACCCAGGAAGCATCAAAAGAAGAGGGAAGGAATATACAAACTCACAGTACCAAAAAGAATTGGTTGCCATTCAACCATTTCAGGAAGTAGAATATGATCAAGAATTAATGGTATTGCAAAACATTGTTCCACATCCTACTTTGGCGAGTAGCGACTGGGATCTTAAAAGCTATCAAGCTGCCATCTAGATGCAACGATGGGTCTCTCCTCGTCAAGAGCAAAGAAGAAAGAAGAAAACCAAAATTAATGGAAACAATCAGTCCTAGCAACTGGTACACCATCCGATCTGCAACCTATACAACTATGAGACCAGAAGAACTAGATGGTGCCCAGCTACCACTGTCATCCACTTGGAAGGGATGTAGGAGATCTTGGATAGAGAGGGAGTACAATGTGGAACAAAACTCAAAATCATTTGGAGGGAAAAAAAAAAGAAGGTGGGGACCAGTTTTGCTGGTCCAATAAGCCTGATGGAACCACTGAGACTATGGCCCCTAGCTGCCCTTCAGGTCTGGAATTGAACCCACACCTGTGATTTCCAGCCAAACAAAGTACAGGCATGTGAGTTAAACATTTACCTCAAGTAGACACATGCCCTGGAGAGAACAATCATGGGAGAAGGAAGGGCTGCTTATGCACAGGGAGATAGCTCAGGGTGCAGAAGAGTATGGAGGGATGGACACTGGGAAGAGGTAACTATGGGGAGGAAGTGGGAGGGGAGCTGTTGCATTGTGGTAAACTGTGGTCAATGACATGAGACAAAGTATATGTGAACTCCTGTATGGAAAGTGAATTTGCTCTGTAAATCTTCACCCAAATCACAATAAATAAATAAATAATGGTATTGAAGGAAGAAGTTCAAGCAGCACTGAAGGCATTGGTGAAAAACAAAGTTCCAGAAATTGATAGAATACCATTGAGATGTTTCAACAAACAGATGAAATGCTGGATGCACTCACTAGTATGTGACAAGAAATTTGGAAGACAGCTACCTGGCCAACCAACTGAAAGAGATCCATATTTTTGCCCACTCCAGAGAAAGGTAATCCAACAGATTGCAGGGTTTATCTAACAATTTCATTAACATCACACACAATCAAATTTTGCTGAAAATAATTAAAAAATGGTTGCAGCAGTATATCGGCAAGGAACTGTCTGAAGTTCAAGCCAGATTTACAGGAGGATGTGGAACAAGGGATGTCATAGCTGATATCAGATGAATCTTGGCCAAAAGCAAAGAATACCAGAAAGATGTTTACCTGTGTTTTATTGACTATGCAAAGACATTTGACTGTGTGGATCATAACAGATTATGGATAATGTTGTGAAGAATGACAGTTCCAAAATAATTAATTCTGCTCATGTGAACCTGTACATAGACCATGAGGCAGTTTTTGTAACAGAACAAGGGGAGATACTGCTTGATTTAAAATCAGGAAAGCGTGTGTCAGGATTATATCCTTTCAGCATACTTATTCAATCTGTAAATTGAGCAAATAATCCAAGAAGCTGAAGAAGAACGCAGCATCAGGATTGGAGAACGACTCATTAACAACCTACGATATGCAGATGGTACAACCTTCCTTGCTGAAAGTGAAGATGACTTGAAGTACTTATTGGTAAAGATCAAAGACTACATACAGCCTTCATATGGATTACATCTTAGCATAAAGAATACAAAAATTCTCACAATTGGAACAATAAGCAACATCATGATAAATGGATTGCAGTTGTCATGGATTTCATTTTACTTGGATCCACAATCAAAAGCGCGGAGTTGGAGCCAACTCAATGGCACCTAACAGCATTACAATCAATGTTCATGGAAGCAGCAGACAGGAGATCACACAATGCACTGCACTGGGCAAAAGACCCTTCAAAGTGTTAAAAAGCAAAGATGTCCCTTTGAGGACTAAGGTTCGCCTGACCCAAGCCATGGTATTTTCAATCACCTCATATGCATGTGAAAGCTGGACAATGAATAAGGAAGACTAAAGAAGAACTGATGCATTTGAATTATAGTGTTGGTAAAGAATATTGGCTATACCATAGAGGGTCATAAGAAAGAACAAATCTGTCTTGGATGAAGTATAGCTAGAATGTTCCTTAGAATCAAGGATGGTGAGACTGTCTCACTTTGGACATGTTATCAGGAGGGACAAGTCCCTGGAGAAGGACATCATACTTGGTAAAATAGAAGGTGAGTGAAAAAGAAGACCTTCAATGAGATGGATTGACACAGTGGCTGCAACAATGGACTCATAATAATGATTGTGACAATGGAGCAAGGGCGGGCAGGGTTTCATTCTGTTATCTTAAGGTCACTATGAGTGGGAACACTTGACGTCACTTAACAACAACGTACCACAACATGTCAGTTTGTTTATCCATTCATCTGTTGAAAGACATCTTGGTTGCTTCCAATTTTGTCAATTATTAATACAGTTGTTATAAGCAGGTTTTTGTGTGAATACATATTTTCAACTCATTAGGATGTATACCCAGGAGTGCAATTGCTGGATCACGTGGTAAAGCTATGTTTAGCTTTGTTAGAAACTGCCAGCCTATCTTCCAAAGTGACTGTTCCTGTTTGCATTTCCACCAGCAATGAATGAGAGTTCCTGTTGCTCCACATCTTCACCCGCATTTGGTGTTGTCAGTGTTTTAAATTTTATTCATTTCAATAGGTGTATAGTGGTATCTTGATATTGTTCTAATTTGCAGTTCCTTAAAGACATGTGAAAGGAACTCTGGTGGCGTAGTGCCTAAGGCATTTGACTGTTCACCAGAAGGTTGGTGGTTCAAACCCAGCAGCCATTCCGTGGAAGGAAGACTGGGCAATCTACTTCTCTAAAGATTTACCACCTTGGAAACCCAAGCGGGGGGGGGGGGTGTTGCTGTGAGTCAGAATCAACTCAATGACAGTGAGTTTTTTTTTTTTTAAGGACAGATGAAGGAGCTTTGGTGGTGAGTGGTTTAGCATCCAGCTGCTACCAAAAGTTTGGTGGTTCAAATCTATCCACTGGCTCTACAGGAGAAAAGCCTTGGTGTTCTTTTCCTGTAAAGATTACAGCCTAGGAAACTCTATGGGGGGGGGGCAGTTCTGCTCTGTCATGTAGGGTCACCATGAGTCAGAATCGACTTGAGGGCACAGACAACAACCATGACATGCTTATTTTCTATCTGCACATCTTCTTTGGTGAACTGTCCAGATCCTTTGCTCACTTTTCATTTGGGATGATTGTTTTCTTATTGGTGAGTTTTAAGAGTTCTTCATATATTTAAGATACAAGTCCTTTATCAGATTTGTGCTTTGCAAGTATTTTTCCTCAGTCTGTGGCTTGATTTTTGACCATTTTTTTAAGCAAGAAAAAGAATCCATTTCCCCGCTATGGAATATTCTACTGAAATGCAGTAGGTGATAGTGGTAGCTAGAATGTATCAAACACTCCCCATAGGCATTTTGCAACATTCATTCTTTCACTCTTTACAGCAGCTCTCTGAGGCATTCCCACTGCAGATGGGGAAGCTGAGGCACAAAGTGATGAAGTGGCTTATTCAAGGTCATAGGAACTCTGGTAGCATAGTGGCTAAGGCACTTGACTGCTAACCAGAAGGCTGGTGGTTCAAACCTACCAGCCACTCCTTGGAAAGAAGGTTGGGCAATTTAGTTCTGTAGTGATACTGCCTCGGAAACCCAAGGAGGGGTCGCTATGAGTTGGATCTGACTCAACGGCACATAACAACAACAACAACAGCTCACAAGTGGTGGAGATGGGATTCAAACCCAGGTAGCGTTGTTCTAGAGTTCCTGCTTCTTAAATATTGTACTAAATTAGCTATTCTGGTTAAAATAGGCATGAAAGTGCAGAAGGGAGGGGAACCTCCTCACCACTTAACCACTCCCCAAATTTGGCGACTCTTGAGATACCTCTGCAGAATACCTTGCTCTAAGGGATATAGTTTGAAAACCATTATTGTTAGGCGATTCTGTAGTATCTCATAGGCCTCCTTATACCCTGGCTCTTGTCGGATGTAACTCAACTGGTCTTGTACAGGCCAGTCTTAGAGTCCCCAGGGCTTAGGGTGATGCCAGGGGAAGAGGTCTGAAAACAGAGGTTGCAGCTCAATCCTACCACTGTCTGGAACCAGCAGACCTTCCTCGTTGCAAGCAACTGAAGCAGCTCTGACTGACGTAAGCAGAAGGGAATATCCTGGAAGGATAAGGGCTCTTTGCATCAACAGAACAGACGTGAACTCTGGAATGGCAGGTACAAGGAAGGCTGAGGAAGACTTGGAATGAGGGGAGCAGGACTTTGCCTGCTGTACGTACTGCTGTGTCCTAAGCCCCCAGCCCAATGCTTGGCACACAGAGAGGCTCCTGGAGCAGCTGCCAATGAATAAATGAAGGAGCATGCGCTAGCAAGAAACGTGTGATCAGATGTCACTACAACTGAGATACCAAACAAACAAACAAAAACTCCCCAGTCATTGCTCCTTTTAACCATAGGTCACTACTTCAGATTCAAAGATTCAGCAGAGCACAGACAACCAGCCAAACTGGGCTTAGAAGGTGTACTTGGGGTGGAAAAGGGTAATTGTGGCCCCCTTCACTCTGGTAGGAAGAAGCCCTTGTGGTTCAAACAGTTAATCACTCTACTGCTAACCAACAGGTTGGCAGTTCAAGCCCAACCAGTGGCTCCACAGGAGAGTGAGCTGGTTCTGTAAAGATTACAGCCTAGGAAACCCTATGGGGCAGTTCTACTTTGTCACAGGGAGTTGGTATGATGTCACCTAATGATAACTCTGGTTGAGAAAGGGGAGCACCTGGAATTACCCCCACTGCCACCATCACCATTACAATGACACACAGAGGGCAGGGCCCATTTACTCCAAGGAAACCAGAAGCTGGGTTGGACTCTGGTAGCCAACCCAACAAATGTCTGTGATAGCCCCAAATATGCTGATAGTGATAACCATGATGACACTGGCACTACCCTTTATTGAACATAACCATATCCTGAGACTGTGCTAAGCACCTGCCATGCATTATCTTATTGAATCCTCAGAACAGTATTACAGTTATTATCCCCATTTTACAGATGAGGAAACTGAGGTTCAGAGAGACAAAGTAACTTATCTAAGGTCACACAGCCAGTGAATGGTGGCAATGAAACCCAGACTGCTGGACACCAGAGGCTGTATTCTTAGCCACTAGGACATCACTTTTTCTTTTGCCAGTATGACCCTGAGCAGGTAAGGCAGCCTCTCTGACCCTTGTCTTACCTGTAAAGTGTAGACAGTAACTGCCCTGACAGGACTGTTGTGAAGTGAACATAGGAGGTTGATGGTTAATGGAGCTAAGTTGAGCAGCCACACTTTCCCCACATCTCAGGCCCCTGCTCCCCAACATGCCTCGGAACCTAGGTTTTTCCTCAGCTGTTCAGGCTTAGACAAGTCACTTGGGCCTCAGTTTCCTCACTTGTCAAAGCAGGAAGCAATGGAGGTAATCTCCAAGGCCACTGAGACGCTAACATCCTTAACAATGTTAAGCAGTAAAATACTGGCGCTGGCCTCCGGAAAGCACGTCACACAGGCCTCACGATATCCTTAGAAGAGGCCGAACGAATGCTGTAAATTTCCCCTCCTCCGAGAACCTGTCTCCTTCCACACCCTGCTTCTCGACGGCTCACACTTTCTCTGCTTTCAGAGAGATGTTTTTTGAGCATCCCATGTGGGGGCCTGAGCGTCAGCCATGTGCAGCAGCCCAACCCCAGCGGTAAGCCTGGGGTGAAAACTGAGTGGGAAGAAATGTGCAGAATGGAGGCGCTAAGGAGGAGGCCTCACCCTTGACTTTCCAGAGGCCAGCTTAGGTTGGAGGCCAGGCCCCAGGCCTAAGAAGAGTCCAGTTAGTCCCCTGCGAGAACCTTCCTAGGACTATTCAGGGGCAGGTGCCAGCAGTGAGCTTGCTTGTTTGTGGCACCAGTGCAAGCTGAGTTGTTCGTGTTACTCTGCCTTCCACCCCTGGTTTAGCCTCAGACTCCGTGCCGTCTGTCCTAGAGTCTGAATGGGTGTCCAACACCCTGAATGTGCTCTCTGTGCTGCATACAGGGGAATGAGCACTAGACTGAGAGTGGGGGAGGTCACTATGGGATCTTTGGCAAAACACTCACAGGACTGCTGTGAATGGTTGTTCAGGTTGTGCACTGACACTGGGAGTGTTAAGCTGAGTGAGCCCTAAATTCATCCTGCGCTCTGCTTACTGAGCACTGTATCCCAGGATTATGACCACCCAGAAGGGCAAGTTTTTCTAATATGCACAAAGGTGTCCTTTGGGACAGCAGAGGTCCTGAATCTAAACCTGAATCTCTGTCTCTGGAATGACTCCCCTCTTTTCTCCCCCAGAGATGTGGTAAGGACACAGTTCTGTAATCTGCATAAAAACACCTAATAATTATTTGTAATGAATTATCATTATTTGTTTATGCCTAATCTTGTTCCACAGAGGTTTTAGTGAGTTTATGAAATTACATATGGTTAAATAAAAATATGAATATATAAAATTTTATCCATTGAATGGGTGATGGAGAGCAAACATGAATCCTTCCCTTCTCATGCCTATAACAGACATCACTAATCAATGGGATCCATGATGCATATTGTCCATATTCTGGAAGTCAGTTTCCACCTTGGTACAAAGGAAATGAGAAAACTCTTACAGGGTTTTAACTTACCTAGTAATTTGCATAGTTTGGAGATGGTGGAGGGGAGCAGAGGTGGTAAGATGAATTAAGATGCCCAGCACTGTTGTTAAAAATGTGTCACAGTGTTGGCCCTTTACTTCATGGAGGGCAAAGCAAAGAAGTCCACACTCAGGCCCATGTACAATCACTCACACCACATACACTCACACACACTGTCCATGGCATACAATCACAACAGTTGCTCAGACTCCACACAGGTTGCCTGAAACTCAAGTCTGAGTGAGTTTCCCTGCAGTTCCTGACAATGGGCCATGTGATAAATCAGCACCTTCAAAGGTGGCCCTTGGATAAACACATCAGCAGATTTGATCCGTGTGCCCTCAGCAGGCAAGCCCAGGGTGGAAACTCCAAGTACAGCCCAATGAAAGCACGCATACAAAGATTTGGAAGTAACCCTGTCCCCACCCCCACCCAGTTTAGGCAGACTCTGGTGCAGGAAGTAACAGAAACCCAAAGCTCCTACCAACTTCCTGCAGTCTGGGAACTCATTTCACGTAGCCTCCAAGCCCCTTGCCCTATAGGTAAGGGACCAAGACTCTCACGGGATGAGGAGGATGCTCCAGGTCCTCACCCCCAAGACATCTAGAGTCTTTCTGCTCCACCTCACTGCCCATCCTCTGAATTGTTTACCACTCAGCAGCACTGATACTGCATAGTTTAAAATCAAGAAGGGAATGTATCAAGGTTGTATCCTTTCACCATACTTATTCAATTTGTATGCTGAGCAAATAATCTGAGAAACAAAACAACTAACTCACCGCCGTCAAGTCAGATCCAACTCATAGAGACCCCTCCTTGGGTTTCTGAGGTGGTATCACTACGGAAGTAGATTGCCCAAGTTTCCTTGATAATCCAAGAAACTGGACTATATGAAGAGGAACATGGTATCAGGATTGGAGAAAGACTCATTAACGACCTGCGATATGCAGAGGACACAACTTTGCTTCCTGAAAGTGAGTATGACTTTAAGAACTTAGTTTTAAACTATAGCCTGCAGTATGGATTACACCTCAATACATAAAAAATAAATAAATAAAAAATATCCTCACAACTGGTCCAATAAGTAGCATCACAATAAATGGAGAAAAGATTAAAGTTGACAGGGATTTCATATTACTTGGTTCTACAATACTTGGTTCTGAAGGTTGAAGAATACAGTCTTCAGTATGGATTACATCTCAATATAAAGAAAACAAAAATCCTCACAACTGGACCAGTGAGCAGCATCACAATAAATGGTGAGAAGATTGAGGTTGTCAAAGAATTCACGTTGCTTGGTTCTACAATCGATGCCAATGGAAGTAGCAGTCAGGACATTAGACGACGTGTAGCATTGGGAAGGTCAACCGCGAAGGAACTGTTTCAAGTGCTGAGGAGCAAGGATGTCTCCTTGACGACTAAGGTGTGCCTGACACAAGCCATGATATTTCCAATCACCTCGTATGCATGTGAGAGCTGGACAATGAATAAGGAAGACCGAAGAAGAGTTGATGCTTTTGAGTTTTGGTGCTGGCAAAAAATGCTGAAAGTACCATGGACTGCTGAAAGAACTAACAGATCTGTCTTGGAGGAACTGCACCCGAAATGCTCCTTGGAAGCGAGAATGGCCAGACTTTGTCTCACCTATTTTGGTCATGTTGTCAGATGGGACCATTTCCTGGAGAAGGATGTCATGCTTGGTAGGGTGGAGGGTCGACAAAAGAGGGGGAGGTCTTCAACGAGATGGATTGACACAGTGGCTGCGATAATGGGCTCAAGTATAGCAGGGATCATGGAGCTGGCATGGATCGGGCAGTGTTTCATTCTGCTGTGCATGGGGTTGCTATGAGTCAGAAATGACTCGACGGCACCTAACAACAACAACACAATCAACACCAATGGAAGCAGCAGTCAAGACATCAGATGATGTACTGCATTGGGCAAATGTGCTGCAAAAGACCTCTTTCAAGTGATGAAGAGCAAAGATGTCTCCTTAAAGACTAAGGTGCATGTGGTAGTTATATTTGTGTGTCAACTTGGCTGGGCCTGGTTGAGTGGCTGGGCAGCTGGTGGTAGTTATTCCCCATGATGAGACTGGCAATCAGCTCCACTCAGCTACCACAAATAGCTGAGTAGCTGCCTTTAGGATGTGATCTGCTTCCCGTATATAAGCAGAAGAGTTTGGGAATGAGCTCTAGTTTATGGCACACTTGGACCTTGCATATAGCGGTGTCATTGTTCAGCAGCCTGCTATGCCCTGCTGACCTTGGGACTTACATTGGATTTAAATTAATCACCTGCTGTGTGGTTTGGTAACATCAGGAATGTGCCTTTTTACTTGTCAGCCTTGGGTTTCTCAGCCTCAGCAGCCAGCAGCTGAGTGAAGAAAAGCCTCCAGCTTCAGTGGGCCGGGAGCAGGAGGCAGAGCTGAAGCCCAAGGTTGAGGGGCTTTGTCACCCAACCCCTAGAGCCTGGCACTTTGAACTTGGACTTAAAGCCTCCAAACTGTAAGAGAATAAACTCCTGTTAAGGCCATCCCATTTGTGGTATATTCTTGTCAGAGCGGTACTAGGTAACCAGAACAATGTGCCTAACCCAAGCCATGGTATTTTCAGTTGCCTCATATGCATGTGAAAGCTGGACAATGAATAAGGAAGACCGAAGAAGAGTTGATGTTTTCCAGTTGTGGAGTTGGAGAAGAATGCTAAGAGTACCATGGTCTGCTAAAAGGATTAATAAATCTGTCCTGGAAGAAGTGCAGCTGAAATACTCCTTGGGAGTGAGAATGGCCAGACTTCATCTCACCTACTTTGGTCATGTTGTCAGAAGGAACCATTTCCTGGAGAAGGATATCATGCTTGGTAAAGTGGAGGGTCAACAAAGAAGGGGAAGGCCCTCAACAAGATGGATTGACACGGTGGCTGCAACGATGGGCTCAGGTACAGCAAGGATAGTGAGGCTGGCACAAGACTGGACAGTGTTTTGTTGTAGTGTGCATAGGGTCACTATGAGTTGGTGACGACTTGGCAGCTAACAACAACAACAACAGCACTTCCTGGTCCAGCTTGATCGTCAGTAGTGTGCATGGGCACCCTTGAGTGTGATTGAAGCCTGGAAGTCACCACCTCACCCTTAAGCAATACCCACTGTTGTCTGTAATTACTGGCTTTGGGCTAGGTTGCTCCCAAGGAATTCTTTGCAAATGCAAATGCCCATGGAACTGCAGACCCAGAGTATAGGCCCAAGGCAGTGGTGGGGCAGGAGCATTTGAGCAGACCTTTAAGGAAGGAAGGTTGGGCAATCTACTTCAGTAGTGATACTTGTACTGCCTCAGAAACACAAGGAAGGGCCTGCAGGGCGGCATAGTGTCTAAGGCATTTGACTGCTAACCAGAAGGCTGGTGGGAACCACCAGCCACTCCTCGGAAGGAAGACTGGGCCATCTACTTCTGTAGAGATATCTCCTTGAAAACTCAAAGATGGGTCCCTGTGAGTCGGAATCAACTCAATGGCAGTGAGTTGGGTTTTTGTTTTGGTTTAAAGAATGGGCTTCTCCTGCCCCATAGTCTTGCAATGGACAAAGCACAAACTTTGGGATCAGGTAAACCTCAGTACAAATCCCAGCACTGCTGCTTGCTAGCTGTGTCCTTGGGAAAGTTAAGTGCTCAGCTGCTAGCTGAAAGGTCAGTAGTCTAAACTCACTAGTCACTCCATGGGAGAACAATGTAGCAGTCTGCTTCTATAAAGATTATAGCCTTGGAAACCCTCGGAGGCAGTTCTCTGTCCTATAGGGCTGCTATTAGTCAGAATCAATTTGATGTTAATGGTTTTTTTGTGTGTGCCTCAGTTTCCCCATCTGTAAAATCAGAGTAATAATTGCATCCCTCCTAGGGTGGTTGTGAGGACTGAGTAGTTGACTATTTATTTACACTATTATCGTTAGCAATAGTACCTGACTCAAGAGGTGGTGGGCAGAGCACAGAGCAGGTCGCACAGACCTGAGTTTAAATCCTAGCTCTGATGCCCTACATGATTTCTGAGACTCAGTTTTCCCATCTGTTAAATGGGAAGCAGGACCATTCCAAAAGCCAGCAGTCTATGATGATGCAGTTCTAGTTTGGGTCTTGGCAGAAGCCAGGACGCCCAGGGGAGCCTGTGCCTTGGCTGGAGGGAGGCAGGACCTAGAAGGGTCTGAGGCTGCTGAGCTCACGGCAGCTCCTCTCCCGAGCCTGGGCCAGGGGAATGTGTGGGAGGGTGGTCCAGGGAGGGGGCCCTGGAGCCAGGAGGAGCAGCCCTGGCAGGCAGGAGTGGAACGGTGACCCAGGAGGGAGGGAGAGCTTGGCTCCAAGCTCATCACTCAGCGAGCTGTCTCCCCTGGGCCAGGAACCCCGGCAGCCTGTCCTCCCCACTTCCTGTGCCCTTGGTCAATATTGTGATTTCCACTGTGCCGCCCTCCTGGGACGGCCTGGCCCTGTGTGCTGCCCCGGGTCACAGGGTTGAGGGGAGACAGGGGTATGGAGAGGTCACTCCCTGCCTGGATGATGACTCAAAACCTGTAGGCTGCAGGCGGCTCTGCCAAGAGCTAGGAGCCCCCCTGCAACCTCACCTCCATCTTCTGGCCCCAGGAAGCTGGAAGGACAGGAACCCCAACATGTAGAACTGGCTAGCATTTTATCAGGTCCTAAGCTCTTCTTCTTCTAAATGGGGCTGGTTGGGGGTGGGGTGGCTCAACGGAGGCCTGGAAAGGGCTCTGGACTAAGCCAGGTTACACAGGGAGTTCGTGGCTGAATAAGGACCTGAAAGAGGACTTGGAATGCAAACCAAGCCCCTATCTCCTACCCTCCCACCCAGATGGGTATTTACCTTCCTTTTCATCAGCACCATGGCTTGTTTCCTCCTACACCTCCACAGGAGCACAAGAGAGAGAGCAAGACCAAAACTAGCATCAACCAGGGAAGGTTGGTGTGACAGGCTTCTCTTGGGCTTCTCTTGACTAAAAGGACATTGTGGATACCCACAGACTGTATTATGAAGACAGTGGATTGGTGCCTTTTATCTGGGTACCAGCCATGAGCATCAGATCTGTGGCTCCTTTTTGCCTAGTGAACTCAGCGCAGACTTCACCTCCTCCTTGAAGGCCCTCACTCACTTCCAGACCAAGCAAGTTGCTCCCCCATAAGGATTCTACAGGTCCTGTGCCCCTCTCCACACCTGCCTCCCTCTTAGAACAGGAACTCCTGGGGAAAGGGGCTTGGGCCATCTCACTTCTAAATCCCATGCTAGCCCATTGCTGGCCATACTTGGTATTCCATTAACATCTGCTGTGTGAGGGAAAGAGTAGGCAAATGGAGGGTGTGGTAGTTATGTTTGTGGGTCAACTTGGCTGGGCCTGGTTGAGTGGCTGGGCAGCTGGTGGTAGTTATTCCCCATGATGAGACTGGTAATGAACTCCATGGTGGGATCTACCACAAGCAGCTGAGTAGCTGCTTTGAGTATGTGATCTGCTTCCCATATATAAGAAGCAGCTTTGGGCATGGTCTCTAGTCTATGGCATGCTTGGACCCTGCATGTAGCTGTGTCATTGCTCAGCAGCCTGCTATGCTCTGCTGACCTTGGGACTTACAATGGACTTAAGTTAATGGCCTGCTGTGTGGTTTGGTAACATCAGGACTATGCCTTTTTACTTGTCAGCCTTGGGTTTCTCACCCTCAGCAGCCAGCAGTTGTCTGAGTGAAGAAACACCTCTAGCTCCAGTGGGGTGGGAGCAGGAGGCAGAGCTGGACCCCAAGGTTGAGGGGCTTTCACCTAGCCCTTAGAGCCTGGCACTTTGAACTTGGACTTAAAGCCTCCATACTGTAAGAGAATAAACTCCTGTTTGTTAAGGCCATCCCATTTGTGGTATACATTCCTATCAGAGCGGCACTAGGTAACCAGAACAGAGGGGTTGATGTCCCACCTTCCATATGACCATGACCTCTACGGGACAGAAACTGCCTCTCCCAATGTCACCTCTCCTGGAGCCTCTTTTCCTCAGTCTTCACCTGACTTCCTCACTCTTCCTTTAGTTCTCTGCTAAGCTCTCACTTCTTCCTGGAAGCCCTCCCTGCCAAAATTACATTAGCTGGCCCTGCTCTGAATACTTTATGCTTCCCAGTCAATGCTCTAATCCTGGGGAAATGTAATTGCTTCTGTAATTTTCTTCTTCTCTGTCAGACAAGAAGCATCCATCTCACCAAGTGTCTTTAGCTCCAAGCCTGGTTTAGAGTAGGTACTTGAGTAAGTGAATGAATCAGTGAATGAATTTCCCTATATCTGCTCTCATGGAGCCTGACTCATATTAGGGATTCAATAAATGATGGCAGATAGTGATGGAGATGGCTGTGGCTGAGGTGGATATCTCTTGCTCTTTTCTGTGCAACACTTCCCTCACCCCCACAAGCCTCACCCTTTGTCCAACATCAGCCATTTCATCCACTTTGGGAAAGTGCCCTTCCCTCCCTGCCACATGATTCTGTCAATTACTGAATTGCACTGGCCACCCAAAGGGAATGGGCACATGGTCCAAACAGAACCAATCAAAAGTCATGCCTTGGTGAACCTTGAAAACATGTTAGGTAACTCTATCACAAAAGAGAAATATTGTATAATCTCATTTATATGAAATACCAAGAACAGGCAAATGTTAGAGATCAAAGTTAATAGTGTACCAGGGGTTGGAGAAAGAGGGTAAATGGAGTCAATGTTTAGGAGGTATTGAGTTTCTGTTGATCGTGATGGAAAACTAGGAAATGAACACTGGTGACAGTTGTACAACATGATCTATGTAATTGGTGTCACTGAATTATACACTTGCTATCCATGAATTCAATCAGCTGATGATCAAAAATATTAAAAAAACAAAAAAAAGCTAATAAGTGGTCAAGGCAATCCTTCAAAGACTAACAGGGGCTGCAAAGTGCAATTTACATTGTATTAGGAATTATAAGTAATACAGAGATAATTTAAAGTATATAGGAAGATATACATAGATTATATACAAATAATACACTATTTTATGATCATTTTTATGAAGACTAAATACTACAGCCTTCTATATAAATTATACCTCAACATTAAGAACACAAAAATTCTCATGACTGGACCAATAAGCAATCTCATGACAAATGGAAAAAGATTGAAGTTGTCAAGGATTTCATTTTACTTAGATCCACAAACAATGCCCAAGGAAGCAGAAGCCAGGGAATCAAGTGATATATTGCATTGGGCAAATCTGCTGCAAAAGACCTCTTTAAAGTGTTAAAGAGCAAAGAGGTCACTTTGAGCACTAAGGTGCACCTGACCCAAGCCTTGGTGTTTTCAATGGCTCATATGCATGTGAGAGTGGACAAAGAATAAGGAAGATCACAGAAAAATTGATGCATTTGAATTGTGGTGTTGGTGAAGAATACTGAATGTACCATGGACTGCTAGAAGAATGAACAAATCTGTCTTGGAGGAAGTACAGCTGGAATGCTCCTTAAAAGCAAGAATGGCTTTGTCTCTCATACTTTGGTCATGGCATAAGGAAAGACCAGTTCCTTGAGAAAGATATCATGCTGGACAAAGCAGAGGGTCAGCAAGAAAGGAGAAGACCCTCAATGGGATGGATTGACACAGTGGCTGTCACAATGCATGGCATGCTGTCACTCCATGGCAATGATTGTGAGGATGGTGCAGGACTGGGCAGTGTTTGTTCTGTTGTACACAGGGTCTCCGAGTTGGAACCAACCCAACGGCACCTAACAACATAACACACCCTTTTATATATATGACTTGAGCATCCATAGATTTTGTTATCTGTGAGAATCTTGAAGCAAATCCCTCATGGATAGCAAGGGATGACCATACACATGAAAGATGCTGAACTGGCAAATGTTGCATTACTTGTAACAATAATAATTATTTTAAAAAAAAAAGTCCTTACTTGGGACTGATATATGAAATTTGGGAGAAGACAGCTGTTTTGGTTACCTCTGTGCTGTTGTAACAGAAACTACCACAAATGGAATGGCTTGAACAAATAGGAGTTTATTCTCTTACAATTTTGAAGGTTTTAAGTCTGAGTTCAAAGTGCGAGGCTCTGGGGGCTGGGTGAAAGCTCCTAAACCTTGGGCTTCAGCTCTGCCTCCTGCTCCCAGCCCACTGAAGCTGGGGGCTTTTCTTCACTCAGACAGCTGCTGGCTGCTAAGGCTGATAAGCCCAATATTGACAAGTAAAAAGCCACAATCCCAATGTTACCAAACAACATGGCAGGCCACTAATTCAAGTCCAAATGAAGTCCCAAGATCAGCAGGGCATGGTAGGCTGTTGAACAATGACTTGGCTGCATGCAGGGTTCAAGATGTTCCATAGCTTCTCCTTATATATGGGAAGCAGATCACATCCCTAAAGCAGCTACTCAGCTGCTTGTGGCAGATTCCTCGTGGAGCTGATTCCCAGTCTCATCATAAAGAATAACTGCAACCAGCTGCCCAGCCACTCAACCAGGCCCAGCCAAGTTGACAACAACCTTAACTACCACAACAGCTGTCTTGTTTTGGACTGGGGTTGCTAAGCTAGGCTGACAGTGGTCATATTCCCCACCCCCTAGAAGAGAGATGATGAAAGGAATTGTCTATTCCTTTCTTCACCCAAAGGAAAACAGACACAAACAGAGGTGGGTGATGGACAGAGAGCATCCTGGTGGTCCTGAGCTCTAATTCCAGCCCCCAAGGCCTTAATCTGTGAACCACCTCTCCAGGCCACTTCTCAGATGTGGGAGCCATGGAGGTTCCTTTTTTGCTCAAGCTGGTGTGATGTGGATTTTCTCACTTGTAACTGAAAAAGTTCTGAATAAAATTAGACCAAAGAAAAAACAGTGAGAGGAGTGGGTTAAGTCCAAATAGAAACACAGATGTTGAAGAGCAATTGGCCAGCAGACTTCATGGAGATGAAGGAGTTTCCTGTGAAGGGCAAAACCAGGGACCTCCTGCCCCACTGTAAGCAGAGCCAATGGACAAAAGCTTTTCAGAAGAAGCAAAGACCTAGGGTGGGCTTTTGGTACAAATTACAGAAACCGAATTCAAACTAACTTAAGCAGGGAGAGGAATTTGCTCACATCACTAAAATGTCCCTGGATCTCTGGCTTCAGGCATGGCTAGATCCAGGTACTCAGCTGCTGTCATCAGGAATCCACCTCTCTCCAGTCCTCCACTCTGCTTTCCTCTATTGGGATTCATTCTCAGGTTGGCTCTGCACTAAATGATGGCATCTTGGGCTTCCATACTAACAATCACCCAAACTGAAAGAGAGTACCACTGTCCCATTGTTGCAGCAAAAATCCCAGAATTCCATCTGAATGGCCTTGGTTCCCATGCTAACTCCTAAACCAACTGAGACCAGGAGAATGTGGTCAGTCAGAACAGGGTCACATGTCCACCCTGAGAGTGGGGGAGGGGAGGTTCCCTAAGGAAAACCAGAGTGCTGTTATCAGAAGGGGGAGTATATGCTGGGCAGGCAGAATTAAAGATGTCTCCAGTCCTTGGGAAGAGGTCTTTGGCTGGAAGTTGCTCCCCACAGGAATGAGGGCCTGAGGGAGAGGAGAGGAGCTGTTTGGGGAAAAGATAACATTCCCCTTGGCTGGGATGATCTTTAGGGGAGGAGGGGGGACATCCCACTTGAAAGTGAGGGGATGGAAGGGTGGACCTCTCAGCCCCTCCCTGTCCTGGAAGTCTCTGGATCGCAGCTGTGACGCCAATTGTCTCCAGCCAGACACATTCCTGGCCTCAGCTGAAAAGCGGAGATGAGATTCAAGGAGCAAGGAGGCACCTCCGGTCCCTGCATCCGTATGTTCCAAACACATGAGTGAGCCAATCTTGTGGCCAAGTGGAAAACATCGCAGCCTTGACTGCCCAGTTGACCTGAGTTCAGGCCATTTGTGGGAGAGAGAACCAGTGGCTCCTGGTTGCCAGCAAAAGGCAACAACCCAGGGCCATGGTTGGAGGATGGGAGGATGTGGGGCTCTGTGCTTGGAGGAAAATGAGACAATGTCCTTCTCACTCATGAAGGCTGCCAGTGTCCTCCATCTTGTATGATGATGGGTCCTGCATCACCCCACCTTACACCATCACCCCAGCCCGCACCTCCCCTAGCTCCCTTGCTTCCTCTCTTCTAGTCTGGAAAGCACCCCTGGATGCTACCAAGAATGGACATGCAATGAGAGGGGCACATCTCTCCATGGCCAAGGCACAGGGCCTGTCTGAGCCTCATTTTCTTCCTTGCTGACCTCTCAGAGGCCGGGAATGGACCAAGCTTGGAAATGATAAAGCCTCTCAGCAGAGTGTGGTATAATCACCATCATGGTTACCTGAAGGAGAGTTTGGAATCCCCAGATGGCCCTTCCCTTGGAGATGGGATTTAAAGAAAGGGATGTGTCTGTGTCTGGTCTGGAGGCAAGAGGAAGGACAAGGTGATGTCTCTAAGTCCCTTCAGGCCTTAAATTGATTGGCCCAGTCCAGAGATGTTGAGGATGGATTTCCTTTAAATACCCACTGCCCCCTTGTCTTTTCCAGCGTGTACTGAGTACACAGTATGAACTCAGAAAACGCGAGCTGAGGTCATGCATGCTGCTTCCTCTTGCCTTCCCATTCAAGGTCCTGTTGACTCTTCCTCATCAAGCTCTCTTGAGTCTGTCCACTTCTCGGCACACCTGCTGCCACCACCCTGGTCCAAGCCACCATCTCCCTCTGTCTCCTAGACAAATGTCCAGCCTTCTTACTGGTTGACACACATCCATTCCTGCTGCCCTAGTATCCTTTCTCCACATAGCAGCCAGGGTGATTTAGAAATATATATGTTATTGTTAGCTGCTGTCAAGTCAACCCCTGACTCATGGTGACCCCATGCATACAGAATGAAAGCTGCCTGGTCCTACACCATTCTCATGATTGGTTATAGATCCGACCCTCATAATCCATAGGGTTTTCATTGGTTGATTTTTGGAAGTAGATTGTCAGGCTTTTCTTCCTAGTTTGTCTCAGTCTGGAAGCTCCTTTGAAACCTGTTCAGCATCATAGCAACACACAAGCCTCCACTGACAAATGGATGGTGGTTGTACCTGAGGTGCATTGGCTGGGAATTGAACCTGGGTCTCCCACAGGGAAGGTGAGAATTCTACCATTGACCCACTCAAAACTCAAACCCCTTGCCATCAAGTTGATTCCAACTCATAGTGACCCCCATTGGGTTTCCAAGACTGTAAATCTTAATATGGAACTTCAGCATCTTCTCACTGCAGAGCAACCTCAGCTCAGGAAGTGGCTCACTCCACAAGGACACATGGAACAGGAGCAGGCAGCAGCACTTTGGAGGTGCCTGTCTCAGCTCACAGGTGCCAACTCCGTGACAAGCTGAGGCGGGGCAATGGGCTGAACTGCCCTCCACCCTCCACACGGAATAACCTCCATCCTCTCTCCCTCCATCTCCTTCTCTCACCTTCACTTTTATCTCTCAGTCCTGAAGGATAGCTGAATGTGAGCACATCATTGGGGAGTGATGTATCTCCTTTTCCCAAGAAAGCCCACAGCGTCCCACACATGGCCTCCCTCAGATTTGCTCCAATTCCAACTCATTCAATGAAATGTTGGTTTCCTCTGTCAATGGTGCTCTCAGCCAGGGTGAACTGAAAGGTATTTCTCCAGTGAGGCTGACAGAGGTTCAAATCCCAGCTCAGCCCTCTATGTGTCAAAGCCAGGTTGCTGGTTCCTGATTCTGGGTTTCCTCCTCTGCAGAACAGAGTTAGTTCTCTTCCCAGGGGAGATGTGAGGATGATGTGAGATGATAGTCTGTGTAAAGGATATAGCACTGGCCTGGCCGGTAACTGCAAGCCTGATTCATCCCCATTAGAATCCAGCAGCTGAAAGAACCGCGGGGTACTGTCCTCACTCCTCTGTCCTGCCAAGCTCACTTGGAAGTTTCTCCCATTTCCAGAGGATTCAACAAGACTCAGTGGTTGGTGTATCTAGAGGAACAGATAAACAAAAATGGAATAAAAGCAATAATCGTGATAACTAACACATCTCCACTTACTGAGCAGTAAGGACTTACCAGGTGCTGTCCTGAGCTTTCTGTGAATGAAAAGAGATACAATACCCACAGCCACCTTGGAAGCAGGTGCTATTTTAGCCTCATTATACAGATCAGGAAACTGAGGCAAAGAAAGGCTAATTAAATTATCCAAGGTCACATGGCTACAAATGGCAGCCCAGAACCAAGAAGAAGGTGCCAGCCAGGAGGGTCAGGGGAGCTCATGATGTCACTTTCTCAGGAAGACCCCCTCACTGACTACCCCACCTTGAATAGCAAACTCTGTCCCTGCCAGCATCCCCCATCATCCTTTGCTCTGCTTTATAGTACACAGCATCATCTATAGTACATAGATCTCCATGGCCACAGCAGTGGACAGAGGGCAAGCAGAAAAGGCTCCATAAAGCAGGATGAAATGCTTGGACTTTATCCTCAGGTCCCTGGAAAGAGGGGGAGGTTGCTGGGAAGGCACACACACACACACACACTCATTACCCAAAGCAAGCATTTTGACAGTGATCAAAAAGGGGCATCCCCGTCATCCTTCATTTGAGCGTTGAACCCAGGGCTCTGTCCTCTGGGCCAGGCCTTGTCTGGGCCTTAGGAACAATAAGGAGAAGCCAACAGAAGCCTGCCCTTGGGGTGTTCTCAGTCCACCAGGGGGCACAGACAAGTGAACCCACATGTACAATGGCCTTTCACAGACACAGGGGCAAAGCACTGGGAGGGCCCAGTGGTGGAAATAACTTTTCCAGACCCATGCTTGCCTCTACCCCACTGCTTATGCTGTCCGCACCACCTGGAATGCTATCTATCCAGCCAGCAAATATTTACTGAAGTCCTATTATATACCAGGCACTGGGAAAACAAAGATGATCTACAACAGATACGGTTTGTGCCTTCACAGAGACCTAGTCTGCCTAGGAAACTCCTGCTCATCCCTTAAAACCCTACTCCAATGCCTTCTCCTCTCAGTGAAGCATCCTTTATCTCCCTCAAGCAGTGAGTTGCTTCTTTCCAGTGCTTTCCTATGACTTCAGTTGCAGGGGCAAGAGGAGGGGAATGACTAGCCACTGAAAATTCACCCTACACCAGCCCCTGTGCTGGGACTTCACCTGCAATATCTCACTTCAAGCTCTCAGCAGCTCTGCAAGGGAAGACTAGTTAATTCCCTTTCCCACAGATGAGACAATGGGCCCAGAGAGGTTAAATCTCTTGTCCAAAGTGATGCAGTCAGCTGGTAAGTGAGAAAGCCAGAACAGGAAACTAAGGCCATCCCACGCTAAGGCCTGCCATTGTGCAAATTGTGAACTCCCTGAAGACCAGGATGGTGGGTCCCATTGACGGTCTGTCCCCAGGCTCCAGCACAGGCAGGGTAAACGGCAGGTGCTCAGGGCATGAAGAAACAGGCCACTTTGGAGAGCAGCTGGGCTGCGCTGCCCTCCTCGGGGCCTAGGTGGCGATGTGCACACTCTGTGTGCCCAGCCCCTTCGGGCATTCACCTCCAACGCCAGACCCAGTCTTCTGGTCAGGCGCTTCTCATCTTCCCCCAGCTTCCTCTCCCTGCAGCTTCAGGACTAGCCCAGTCTCCGCCCTGCTAAGTAGAGTCCCCCTCTGGCTTATGCTTATCACCACACTGGGGCCTTGGGATGGGCCTCCTCCCTCCCCAAAATGGTGTGGAGAGGAGAGAACCAGAGACTCACATCCTGGGTCAGACCCCAAGATCTCTGGCTCTGACACCCAGGGGCCTGCCAGAGACCTGTCCCTGCCTGGTCTCCCTCCCCTTTGCCTCAGCGGGGGCTTCCCAACCATGCCAAGGCTGTTGTCTACAAAGTTCTGGACCCTGAGACAGAACCTCAGCCACTCTGTCCTGTCCAGGTGGGAAATGGAGACCCAGAAGGAGACAGGGTTTTGCCCAAAGTGCCTCTGCAAGTCAGTGTGGGACCTGGGGTAGAACCTAGATTTCCTGATTTGTATTGTCAGCAATTTCCAGCACAATTTAAAGCCGTTTCTACAGGGCCTCGGGGCAACCGGGGAAAAATGCAGTCCAACCAGTTATCTGATGTAGTAATAATAAAAATAACAACAACTCTCATTTCTGTCTCCTTTCTCGGCCTTTCACCTGTGTTACCTCATTTGTCCTAGCACCTGCCGGGGGAGGTGGGTGTCACTGTCCCCCATTTCACTGATGCCTGGGGAGGGAGGGGCTTGCCCATGATCCCAGAGTGCCGGGACCCAGTCCCAATCCCAGGCTTAGAGTCTCACCAAAGGAGGGCTGGGGAAGGCGTGCAGAGAAGGTTGGAGGCAGCCAGGAGTCAGGGGTCGGGGGTGGAGGGTCAGGAGGCTGCCAGAGAGTCAAGTCTTCGACTGCTAACCTAAAGGTTGACTGTTTCAACCTACCTAGAGGCACCTTGGAAGAGAAGCCTGGTGATGAACTTCTGAAAGGTCATAGCCTTGGAAACCCTATGGAGCACAGTACATGAGGCAGAATCAACTCAACAGCCACAGGTTGAGGCTCAGTCAAGTAGTGAGGGGGGAGACGCTCATTGTGCTCCCCTTCTCCGCAAATGCTGTTCTCACTCACCTCTACTGAGCCCCTTTCCAAGCCACAGCCAGGCACTGCCTCTGATCAAACTACATCTTCTAGCTCCTACTTCCTCCCCACTGCAGCCCCCAGAGAGCCACTGGGGCCTCTATTGACCATCCCACCTTGTTTCCTCTGCCTATCCTTAGGCAAGTCCTTTCTCCCATCTGGGACTCAGTTTCCCCATCTGTATAATGAGTGAGTTGGGCTTTGGGTTTGCCCTTTCATGGCCTAATTCCTCTAGGGAAAAGGGTGAGGGCAAGATGAACCAAAGGAATGGGAACCTCTGTGTGTTGGGTATCTACAATGTGCCAGGTACCCAGCATGGGCTTCCAAAGGCAGATGCTGTCCAGGAAGCTATTTCCCCTACCTTCCTGTGCCTCAGCTTCCTTATCTGTCCAGTGGGGACAAACCCACCTTATAGGGTGGTTAGGGAGTGTTGGTGGCATAGTGATTAAAGCATTGGGCTGCTAACCAAAAGGTACATGGTTCAAACCCACCAGCAGCTCTGTGGGAGAAAGAAGCAGCAGTCTTCTCCATAAAGCCTTGGAAACTCTATAAGGCAATTCTACTCTGTCCTATAGGGTCACTGTGAGTTGGAATCAGCTCAGTGGCAGTGACTTTTTTTTTTTTTTTCTTCATTTTTTGGTTTTATAGGGTGGTTGGGAGACCCCGATGAAATAACCTATATATAATGTGTTCCACACAGCTCCCACCATGTTGTTGTTGTTGTTGTTATGTGCTGTCGAGTCGGACCCGACTCACAGCGACCCCTCCTTGGGTTTCCAAGGCAGTATCACTACAGAAGTAGATTGCCCAACCTTCCTTCCTAAGCTTCCATCATAGAAGCACTCAGTGTTATCATTCTCCTCGTCAGCACGCTCTCCCCCTCCCTCTGGTTGGGTCCAGCCCATGCAGAGATCAGCCTTAACAGAAAGATCGGACTTGGCCTCAAAAGAGCCCAAGCCCCACTCCCTGCTCTGCCATTAAGCTGCTGAGTCACCCAAGCCTCAGTTTCTTTGCCTGAAAAAAGGGAACTAATAAGATCCGTTTGGAAAAATACAGGAATGAGACCATTGAGGGAGAAGTACCCAACACAGGGCCTGGCCAATGGGAGGCACCCAGTGTTTGTTTCCTTCCTTCTTTGTGGAATCAAAATGAATTGTTCGCCAGAGCAAAGCAAATACACAAGAATGCTACAGCAAATCGCTAATGAGCATTTGCCATGTGCCTGGCACGCCCTGAGATTTTGCTTACTTAATTAATTTAATCTTCATAAAAAACACTATGAGGTGGGCAGAGCCATGAACCCCCAGGGATGCTGTTTAAAGCCTATCAATACACATTAGTGCATTGAGCAGCTACTGTGTGCCAGGCAGCATTCAAAACCCTTCTGTGATTTGTTGTTGTTGTTGTTGTTGTTGTTGTTATGTGCCATTGAGTCAGACCCAACTCATAGCGACCCCTCCTTCAGTTTCTGAGGCAGTATCACTACAGAAGTAGATTGCCCAACCTTCCTTCCAAGGAGTGGCTGGTGGGTTTGAACTGCCAGCCTTCTGGTTAGCAGTCAAGTGCCTTAGGCACTATGCTACCAGAGCTCCCATTTTAGCCCCTTCAATTCTAACAATCCAAAGAGGTAGCTACTTGCATTGTTTTACAGTCAAGAGAATAAGGCACAGAAAAGTGAAGTCACTCACACAATCAGCAAAGTGGCTGAGCTGGGATTTGAATCCAGGTCTGAGTGACTCTCCATGTGGTTTTCTTAACTACTGCACTAGACCCGATTGTGGAAAAAATAATCAATTGCTCATATGCAAGTTTAAGTTGAAGCTGAAGAAAATTAAAACAAGTTAAGGAGAGCCAAAGAATGACTTTGAGTATATATCATTGAATTTAGAGACTATCTCAAGAATAGATTTGATGCACTGAACACTAATGGCTGAAGACCAGGTGAGTTGTGGGATGATATCAAGGACATTATATGTGAAGAAAGCAAATAGTCATTAAAAAGACAGGAAAGAAAGAAAACAAATGTCAGAAGAGACTCTGAAACTTGCTCTTGAATGGAGAGTAGCTAAAGCAAATGGAAAAAATGATGAAATAAAAGAGCTGCACAGAAGATTGCAAAGGGTGGCTGGAGAAGACAAAGTAAAATATAATGAGATGTGCAAAGAATTGGAGTTAGAAAACTAAAAGGGAAGAATACGCTCAGGATTTCTCAAGCTTAAAGAATTGAAGACAAATTCAAGCCTCGAGTTGTAATATTGAAGGGTTCTATGGGAGCTCTGGTGGCATAGTGCCTAAGGCATTTGACTGCTAACCAGAAGGCTGGTGGTTCAAACCCACCAGCCACTTCTCAGAAGGAAGATTGGGTGATCTGCTTCTGTAGTGATACCACCTTGGAAACCCAAGGAAGGGTTGCTATGAGTTGGAGCCTACTCGACGACAGTGAGTTTGGTTGTTTTCTTTATGGACAAAATATTGAACAACATAGAAAGCATCAAAAGAAGATGGAAAGAATACACAGTCACTGTACCAAATAGAATTGGTTGACATTCAACCATTTCAGGAAGTACCATATGACCAAGAATCAGTGGTACTGAAGGAAGAAGTCCAAACTTCACTGAAGGAACTGACAAAAAATAAGCCTCCAGAAACTGACAGAATACCCATTAAGATATTTCAACAAATGGGTACAATGTTAGAAGCTCTCACTCATTTATGCCAAAAAATTTGGAAGACAGCTACCTTGCCAACTGATTGAAAAAGATCCATATTTGTGCTTATTCCAAAGAAAGGTGATCCAACAGAATGCAGAAATTCTTGAATGATGTCATTAATATCATACACAAGTAAAATTGTGCTGAAAATAATTCAAAAATAGTTGCAGCAGTACATAGACAGAAATCAAGCCAGTTTCAGAAGAGGACGTGAAGTGAGGGATATCATTACTTATGTCAGATGGATCTTACTGAAAGCAAATAATACCAGAAAGATGCTTACTTGTGTTTTATTGACTATGCAAAGGCATTTGAGTATGTGGATCATAACAAATTATGGATAACATCGTGAAGAATGGGAATTCGATGCATTTGAACTGTGGTATTGGTGAAGAACATTGACAGAAAAATGAACAAATCTGTCTTCAAAGAAGTACGGCTGGAATGGTGCTTAGAAGCAAGAATGGCCAGACTTCATCTCTCACACTTTGGCCATTTTATCAAGAGGCACCAGTTCCTTGAGAAGGATGTCATGCTTGGTGAAGTAGAGAATCAACAAGAAAGGGGAAGATCCTTTATGAAATGGATTGACACAGTGGCTGCAATGATGAGCTCAAGCACAACCACGATTGTGAAGATGGCTTGGGCCCATGCAGTGTTTTGTTCTATGGCACACACATGGAGTTGCTATGAGTTGGAACTGACTTGATGGCACCTAACAGCAGCAGCTCTGGTGGCGCAGTGCCTAAGGCGTTTGACTGCTAACCAGAAGGTTGGTGGTTCAAACACACCAACCACTCCATGGAAGGAAGACAGGGCAATCTACTTCCATAAAGATTTACCTCCTCAGAAACCCAATGGTGGTCGCTATGAGTCGGAATTGACTCAACAGCAGTTGGTTTGGTTTTGGTTTAACAACAGCAGCACAAGACCCCACTTGCAGTCTGGGACTCCCATGGGGCCTCAGCACTACCCAGGGATGTAGGCCAAACTTCCATGACTCCAGAGGTTTATGGGGAAGGAGTTCTCATATTTGGTACAATCAAGGGGCTACGGGCTTCAGGTGGGGTGAAGTTATACTCTCTTGAGATGACAAACATGCTAGTCCCAGCCCTCTGGTGCCCCAGACAGGCAGGGAACAGGTGCATGGGTCCCTGGCCCTGGGCTAGGAGAGAGGGAAACTTGTTTGGCAGCCAGAGTCCCCTCGTGAACAAGAAGAAACCCAGCACACAGCCCCTTGGCCCTGGCAGGAGATTAACAAAACAAATACCTGAACAATCTCAATTTCAACACTTGGGGAAGCGGGCTGCGTGTCAGAGTGCAGGAGGCAGGAGGGAACCATGGAGACGTTTTACCACCTAAATAACTTTCCCTCTGTTTAGTTTCACACAAATGTACACTCAAGTGTTCTCATTTCTTCTTCTTCTTCTTTTTTTTTTTTTTTTACATTTTTATTTTATTTTTACAAATGTTCATACTTTCCTGCCACAAATTATTCTTGGCCAGGTGACAAGTTGAAAGGCCGTGTGTATCCTTTACTTGACAAAAAGAGAGAGGAAGAAGAGGGGGGCTCTTATGAAATATTGTGGTTGTGGGTTTGAGGTGGGATGTCATTCTCCACTTTGCTGGCTGTGCTTTTTTGGCCTGAGTGTCCGGGAGTTCTCACCTCCTCATGCATGGGCACTCTCCACGTGGCCTAAATTCTTCCCCCGCTAGCTCACCTTCAGCTGCCTTGATGGGACTTGGAGGTTCTGGTTTCGTAGAGCCAATTCAGAACGGCATCTGGAAAGGGTGGATTGGAGCCAGCACTGGTGTGTCTTCCTCAGCCCCGCAGGGTCCCTTGCCAGGACATGCTGGAGGGTCCTGTCTTGTGGGCCCAGGGGGCTTGTTAGGTACTGTGGAGTCAGCTCCAATTCACAGTGACTTTATGTGTAACAGAATGAAATGTTGCTTAGTTCCGGCTTATCTTCTAATTACTCATAATTACTGCTGTGTTTGAGCCCATTGTTGCAGCCACTATGTCAACCCATCTCATTGAAGTTCATTGTCTTCTTCTCTAAGCATGATGCCCTTCTCCAGTGATTGATCCCTCCTGATGATGCATCCAAAGTAAGCAGGACGAAGTCTTGCCATCCTAGATTCTAAGGAGCATTCTGGCTGTACTTCCTCTAAGTCCAATTTGTTCATTGTTCTGGCAGTCCACGCCATAGTCAATATTCTTCATCGACACCACATCTGAATGTGTCAGTTGGGGCACACTTGAATTTCCAGACAGGAGGCCAAGTGGGGCTGCCCTACCCACCCAGGAACCAAGGAAGGGGTTGGCTCTGGGGCCACTTCACACTAGACACATTGCCTAGTCCTGCCTCATCCTCAATTATTGCTGTGTTTGAGCCCATTGTGATGTGAAGAAGGGGCTGAGCTGGCCGGTTCATTCCTGTCCTGCCCCACTCCTGCTGCAGCTCTGGCCCAGGCCCCTTCCCCATCCTCGTCTCCACCACCCTCCCCATCAACACTTCACTCCAACCAAGTTATTTCTCAAATATACCAACCTTTTCCCACCCCAGGGTTTTAGCATACACTCTTCTGTCTGCCTACATCTCCGGCTCCTCTACTTTTTTGCATGGCACTTATTTATCACCCAACGAGCTCTGGTGTTGATGGTTCAAACCCATCAGTTGCTCCCTGGAAGGAAGATAGGGCAATCTACTTCTGTAAAGATTTACTGCTTTGGAAACCAACTGGGGGGTCACTATGAGTGGTAATCGACTTGATGGCAGTGAGTTTGCTTGTTTGTATTTATTGCCCAGGTCTGAGGTTGATTGTCACCTCCTCAGAAAGCCTTTCTTGACTACCTCATCCAAAGCAGTTGCCAATGTTATTTGCCATCCCAGCCCTTTGTTGATTTATTTCATCATACTTAGGCAATTTATTCTAGTTTTACTTAGTTGCCTATGTTCTTGTTTATTGCTGGTCCCACCCAACTAGCCACCACCCTTCTGTTACCTTGTTGTATCAGTGGCTTGCATGTTGCTGGGATGCTGGAAGCTATGCAACCAGTATTTCAAATATCAGCAGGGTCACCCATGGTGGATTGGATTTTAGCAGCCAGAAGAACAAACAAATCTGTTCTGGAAGAAGTGCAGCTGGAATGCTCCTTGGAAGCAAGAATGGCCAGACTTCATCTCACCTACTTTGTCATGTTGTTGGAAGGGACCAGTCCCTGGAGAAGGATGTCATGCTTGGTAAAGTGGAGGGTCAGCAAAAAAGGGGAAGATCCTCAAAAAGATGGATTGACACAGAGGCTGCAAATGGACTCAAGCGTAGCAAGGATTATGAGGATGATGCGGGACTGGGCGCGCTTTGTTCTGTTGTACATAGGGTCGCTATGACTCGACAGGACCTAACAACAACAAACTAAGACAAACTAGGAAGAAAGGCCTGGAGATCTACTTCTGAAAATTAGCCAATGAAAACCTTATGGACAAGAACAGAACACTGTCCGACTTCATTGCTTTGGACACATCATCTGGAGGGATCAATCACTGGAGGACATCATGTTTGGTGAAATAGGACAAGCAAGGGCATGGGAGACCCTTGCTGAGATGGATTGGCACAGTTGCCACAACAATGGACTAGAATAATGGCTGGCAATTGTGAAAATGACAGAACTGGGCAACATTTTGTTCTGTTGTACATAAGGTCACCGGGACTCAGAGTTAACTCATCAACAGCTAACAACAGCACAACTGGAATGAATGAATGAATGAATGAATGAACAAGTGAATAAATGAATGAGTGAGTTAATAAATAGGTGAGTGAATAAAGGGTTGAATTAGTGAATGAATATAGATGAATGACTGAATAAATGAGTGATGTGTAAGTGAATAAATGAGTAAATTAGTGGATGCAGGCATGAACACATGAGTATGGAACCTGGCCTGACTGGCTACTATAGCCCCACTTCTGAACAGTCCCTTGAGGCCAACCTCTCAGCACACCCATGTCCCTTCAATCTTACAGCTCCTATATGCAAGAGTGCATAGCACAGGTCAGTGCTTCATAATGTGGTCTGGGATTCTGGTTATCAACCTTGATTTGCACAGACACAGCATACCTGGCAAAACCACAACCCTAATGTTTTCATCTTGTACTCATGTGGTGAGTGAGTTTATGGAGCTCTGTGGAATATATGCTCTCATTTTATTGATTGGCACCTTGAGGCTGGAACTTCCTTATCCCTTAATGGAAACCCTGATGCTCCTCTCCAGCAATTATACTGGGAACTAATGGCTACTTATATATGACCGCGTTCACAAGCAACAATTTGGGGGCCAATTACACATGAGTTGTGAGGAGTAAAACTGTCTTTTCAGACAAGGTGTCCAGCCACACCCTGGACAGCATGTGCTCACCTTTGTTATAGTCTGGGGGGGGGGTATAGTTCTGAGGAGAGGATGTTGGCTTGCCCTCTGGGAAGCTCCGGAGAGGAGGTAGCTCCTCATATCTGCACCCCAGCTCTGAGTACTGCAGGCCCCCAACAAGCATTTGTGAGTGGATTTCATCAGCATCCTTCCATCCAGCCCTAGCAAGGAAGGAGGGAAGTTAGTGGAGAGCTGAGGAGCTAGGCTGTGAAGAAAGGCAAGAGGAGGGATTCAGGTGGGAGGGGGCATCCACTTGGAGCAGAGGCCTCTGGACAGGAAGGAGTTTTGATCAGATCAGGAGGGAAATACACGGGGCAGGAACTACGGATGGGGCTGAGAGCCAGTGAGATGATAGCAGCTTCTCTGCTATACACTTTACCAGTTTGGGGTCTGTATTCTGGTATAGATCCAGTCCACATTCAACATGTATGTAATGAATACTTCTAAATGCTCAGGACACAACGTTGAATAAAACAGATCAAAATCCCTGTCCTCAGAGAGCCTCTATTCCAGTGGATGGAGATGAACAATAAACAAGTAAATGTATAATGTTGTTGTTGTTAGTTGCCATCAAGTCACTTGGGACTCATGACGACCCCATGCACAAGGGGATCAGACCATTGTGATCTGTAGGGTTTTTACTGATTGATTTTCAGAAGTAGATCACCGGGCCTTTCTTCCTAGTCATAGTAACATGCAAGCCTTCCCTGACAGTCACATGGTGACTGTGCCTGAGGTGCATTGGCTGGTCACCTGCCTGGAAGGCAAGAATTCTACCACTGAACCATCAATGCCCTCAAACATACAGTCACCATGGGGTATTGGGGCAGGAACGGATGAAAACATCAGTAGGGCAGAAGGTAGAGAAACTAAACCTAGAGAATAGAACTAGAATGACTAAAAGAAAATGTTTTCATAATCTTAGATATGGAAGTCTCCTCAGCAAGTCACAAAATCCAGAAGTCATAAAGGGAAAGAGTGATCAATTCAAATATGGAAACTGAGCCTGAGGAACAAGTCAGCTTTGAGAGGGAAAAAGAGGTCAGAGGCCCGGAGGGGTGAAGGAAATGACCACCGACCACAGGCAGCTGGTGTCCTGGGCCCGTAAAACCCCCTGAACAGAAGGCAGACAGAGGCCTGTTGACAACAGGCACACCCTGTCGTCCCCAAGCCCACTCCATTCCTGCCCGCACCCCTCCTTCCCACCTCCCCCTTGTTATCTGTCTTGTTTGTGCCCCTGTCCAGGCCTGAGAGATGTCCCAGGGGCAGTAGTTGGGGCCCCTCCCTTCTCAGCTCCACTGCCTCAATGAGGGAGACTATGGATTCCGGCCCCACACCTCCCTGGTCAGCTCTGCTCCTCTGCCTCCACACTTGCCCATTGCCTTGACCTTGAAAAAGGAGGTGGGACTTGTCACCTGGGCTCTGAGAAAGGCCCAGAGCCCGGGAGGCGGCCCTGCTGGGGGGCCTTGCTCACTGTCTGAGAACACTGCCTCTCCCTCTCCCTCTCTCTGGCCACTTTCCCAGGCCCCTGCCCCCACCCGGACATGCTGGAGTTCCTCCTGAAGATGGTTAAGCCTGAGGGAACCTTGAGCGTGGCCCCTCCCTCTCTTGCAGACAGGGTTGGGTCTCAGGGCTTGAGTGCTCTTCCAGAACCTTCCAAGAGGTCTTCTGCAGCCCAGCAGCTTGCTCACCTGCAGTCACACAGCTGGGTGGGGCAGAGACAGGATTTGAATTGTGACTGCCTCTACCCTCTGTGTCTCCACATGGGGTCCAGCCTGCAGCCATACCCAGATCCAGTCTGAAAGCTCATTAGCCCCTTGAAACCAGAGAAGAAGGTGAAATTGTTGGGGTGCCCAGGTGCTTAAAATACCTCCTCACACTAAATAGAATCTAGGGGTATTAGGCAGGAAGGAGGAAGAAACCCCATAGGCCTCAGTAGAAAGTTGGTGTGTTATTGTTGTTGTTATGAGCTGTTGAGTTGGACCCAATTCATAGGGACCCATCCTTAGGTTTCTGAGGCAGTATCACAATGGAAGTAGATTGCCCAACCTTCCTTCCGAGGAGTGGCTGGTAGGCTTGAACCACCAGTCTTTGGGTTAGTAGTCAAATGCCTTAGGCACTATGCTACCAGAGCTCAATAGAAAGAGGACAGAGAAAGAGCAGACTGAATCCTGGAAGGCTGGAGAGGGAACCAGATGCAGGGAGGGAAGTTCCGAGCCCAGAGCCGGGCTGCCTGCTCTGGACCATGCCAGATGGGGGCAGGGATCTTTAATGACACCTGTGACACAGGGAGCCTGGCATTTGAGAGAAACAGCAAGGCCATGTAAGAGAGAAGCAGGCTTCTCTGCATCAGGGATAACAAGCCCTGCTCCCAGACCAGTTGGAATCCCCCTCGGAGCCTCCTGCTGCATCCCCCAGGGGTGGAGGAGGGAGCTCTTCAAGAAGGAAGAAGATCAAAAGGAGCAGGAGCCCATAAATCACCAACTGAGCCTTGGTCTCTGGTCTCCACGCACCAGGGCGCCTTCGCATAGCAGCCATGGCCAGTCCCCTCTGCTAGGGAGGAGAGCATTGGGGCCAGGGGATGGTCCACTAGACTCAGGCCCTAGAGGAGTCTTTCGTCCAAGCAGGTATAAACCTATCCCTCCCACCTCAATCTCCGTACACACACACACACACACACACACACACATATATGTTCACACACATTTGCACATATAATCACACACAGGTACTGCACACATCACAGAGCCAAGGGTCACTGTGTACCCTACTCTGGGGAGGTAAGTGACCACATCCAGCAACTGCCCAAGCTAGGGCCATCTCTGAGGGACAATGAACCTTGGGTCTTGGGTTTCACAAGATTATCTCCCCATACACTGGTTCCAGTGGTCCCTGCAGGGCCCAAACGGTGAAGCACCATTAGCCAAAAGGTTTGCTGTTCGAACCTACGCAGAGGCATCTTGGCAGACCGGTCTGGCAACCTGCTTCCAAAAGGTCACAGCCTTGAAAACCTTATCAAGCACAGTTCTGCTCTGCACCTGAAATCATCTGAGTCAGAACTGACTCAACAACAACTAACAACAACAAAAGCTGTTTCCCAAAGCCAACATTTGTTTTAGTAAAATCAAAGTGAAATGAACACTCATGAGGCTACATCACTCCCATCTTCACTCTGGGAAGAGCTTCCTGGACACATGGGACCACCTTCAGACCTAAACACCATCACTTATGAGGTCAGTACCAATGTCAGCTTCACCATTGCTGTGTGTCATTTAACCTCTCTGAGCTTCAGTTTTCCTCATTTATCAGCTGTCGAGAAGCCCATTGTTAATCGTCAGTGCTGTCGAGACAATTCCAACTCATATTGACCCCTTGCAACAGAGTAGAACTGCCCATAGGATTTTCTAGGCTGTGGTCTTTATAAGAGCAGATCATCATGTCTTGCTCTCAAGGAGCCATCAGGTGGGTTTGAACCACCAACCTTCTAGTTAGCAGCCAAGTGCTTAACCATTGCACAAGAGCGCCTTAGAGGAGCCTGCAATGTAATAAATGCCATTCTCCTAAATCCCACCCAGAGGAAAATAGCACAACTGTGACATTTCGGTCCTGTAAGAATAATAGCAAAGGGGACTGTGTCTAGGCTACATCTTTCTATGCCCATCTCATTCAATCCTCACAACTGCCCTGCAAGGGAGGGACCACTGTTGTCCCCATCTTACACATGAAATGAATGACAGAGGCTCAGATGAAGGACTACATCAGGTCACACCAAGATGCAAATCCAATTGGTCCAACACCAACGACCCTGTGCCCTTCATCTGCTCGTGGAACTGTCCCTGAGCCAACATCTACCCACTTTTACCTCTTACCCCCTCTTCTTGTTACCTAGTGCCACTCTGACAGGAATACACCACAAATGGGGTGGCTTGAGCAAACAGGAGTTTATTCTTACAATTTGGAGGCTTTAAGTAGGAGCTCTGGTAGCATAGTGGCTAAAGCACTTGACTGCTAACCAGAAGGCTGGCGGTTCAAATCCACCAGCCAGTCCTCGGAAGGAAGGTTGGGCAATCCTACTTCCATAGTGATACTGCCTCGGAAACCCAAGGAGGGGTCGCTATGAGTTGGGGCTGATGCAATGGCACATAACAACAACAGGGGCTGGGTGAAAGCCCCTCAGCCTTGGGGTTCAGCTCTGCCTCCTGCTCCCAGCCCACTGGAGCTAGAGGCTTTTCTTCACTCAGACAGCTGCTGGCTGCTGAGACTGACAAACCCAAGGCTGACAAGTAAAAAGGCACAGTCCTGATGTTACCAAACCACATGGCAGGCCATTCATTTAAGTCCATTGAAAGTCCTAAGGTCAGCAGAGCATGGCAGGCTACTGAACAACGACACAGCTACATGCAGGGTTCAAGCATGCCATAAGCTAGAGACCATTCCCAAAGCTGTTTCTTACATACGAGAAGCAGACCACACACCCAAAGCAGCTACTCAGCTGCTCTAGTAGATTCCACCATGGAGTTAACTACCAATCTCATCATACATTCAGCTGCCCGGCCACTCAACCAGGCCAGCCAAGCTGACACACAAACTTCACTACCACACCACCTCCTCCCCTCCTGGGGCTGTAGCTGGCTGGGGTGGTGGCCTGTGAATGGGGAACCCCTGCTGCAGCCTCCTGCCACATAAGAGTGTGCACACACGTGAACACATGGGAGCAAATATTCAGATGTAGCCCCCATAGGAGCTGGCTTTAAATGCTCTCTGGATGCCAACACTCTCAAGTTTGATCAGCTCCAGGCCTGGATTATCAAATCTCCCCAATATCCAATCATTATGTCAAAGTTAACATTCTAAACAAGGAATTCTGCCACTTCCTCTGTTTTCCCCTTTCACTGGATTCTAGCACCAGCCTCCTTGCTGGTCTCCCTGCCTCCTCCTCACTCCTGAATGATTACGCTCAAAGCCCTCCATTGGCTCCCTACGTCACTCAGAGCCAACCCCAAAGCACGCACTAAGTCCCACACGGCCTCAATGATCTGGTGGTCCCTGTGGCCTCTCTGGCTGCTCTCCTCCCACTCTCCCTTCACTCATCCACTCTGTCCTTGAACACCCTGAGCATGCTGCCACCTCAGGACCCTTGCACCTGCTGTGTCCTCAGCCTGGTCCACCCTTCCCCCACACAGACGCATGTCTCCCTGCTTTGTGTCCTTCAGATCTCGGCTCAAATACCCCACCAGTGAGGGCTTCTCTCCTCAGCCTGTATGAAAGAGCTCTCCCAGCCCTGCAGCCACTTTCCCCTCAACCTGTTTAACTTTTCCCCAAACACTTGTCACCTTCTGGCATGCACATATTTGCTTGTTGAATATCTTGTCTATCTCATCCCAGGAGGATGTATGTTTCTATAACAGGGATCTCTTTTTCATCATCTCTTGTTCATGCTTGGAGCCTAGAACAACACCTGGCATAAGGTAGGCCCTCAATAAATATTTGCTGAAGGAAGGAAGGGACAAAGAAAGGGATGGAGGTAAAGAGAGGCTGGGAGGACAAAAGGAATGCTAGAAAAGTAGGGTGGGGAAGAGAAAAGGAAAGAAGGGGGATATGGATTGGGACAGACAGGAAGCAGACACACAGATATGTGTTCACACATTCAAAGATGGATGTGTCAGACCCACCTCTCTCACACACACACACACACACACACACACACTCACGCACCCACGTTGAAGCCCAAACACATGCATCCATTACAGTACACGTGGATGCATAGAGAGCATAAATGCACTTAACTCCTATATACTGACACCCCCAGCCACACACACACACACACATACATGCACACACATGCACACCTACCCTTGCACACCCACCCAGAGTCCCTCCCCAGCATTCTGTCTGGCCCCACCCCCAACCTCCCAGGCTGGGAAGTTTTTCCAGGCAATCTCTCTGAAAGGGGAGTTCAGCTCTACCAGCTCTTTTTCAAAGCTGATTGGACTCTGGCCTCTCTTGTAATCTGCACCTGGACCAGTGCTCACAGGGGCACAGGCCCTGGCCTTAGGTCAGGACCTCTCACCTTCTTACAGGATGTCCCACTGTCTCCCCCATCACCTGCAGCTCCTTCCCCTGACCAGTATAACCTGCTGGGCAGAATTCTTGCTGGGTCCTTACAAACAATCCCAGCCATCTGGAGGTGGGGGAGAAGGGTCCTAAGACCTCTAGAGTGATTTGATGGGGAAGCAGAGGGGATGCCCTATAGGAGGGGCAGCCCTGGCTCTATTCCATCCCCTTCTCCAGCCTCAGTCTCCTGAGAACACTTCACTTTTTCAAATTTCTCTACCTTTTCATCTGAAGTTCCTTCTGTAGAGTACCCTCCCCCAATCCCCTCAACTATTGAACTCCTCTGCATCCTTCAAAACCCCAGCAGATGTCCCGGACACCTCCTGGCTAGGGCTCTCACACCTTTCTGCCGGTTCTCACCTCTCTCTGTTACCTTTGTCTTGAGGTGTCTGCCTCCCCAACTAGATGGCAGTCTTTGAGGACAGGAAGACCATTGCTGTTGCTGATCCCTGAATGGGGCCCAGCACAGAGCACAGGCCCAGGAAATGCTTATGGAACATGAACAAGGGACCAGAAGGGTAATGCAGAGTTCTGGACTAGGTCCCCAAAGTCCTGAATCAGTCACTACCTTGCTTATGAACTTGAGCAAGTCACCTACCCTCTCTGGCCTGCCATCCTCAAGAGTCTGGGCCCACTGAGGCCTCTGAAGGGCTTTGCAGTGACTCTGATCCCTCAAAGGGAGAAGGGTGAGCCTTGAGGGAACTTCCAGGGCCAGACGATAGCCAGGCACAGCTCTCAGGGCTGAAGGAGAATGCTCCAGGCAAAAGCTGAAGGGAGACAGTGAGAGGGCTAGTGCAGCCCTGCATAGTCTATACTCAGACATTAGCACCACTGTAACTAGCACCTTCACTAAGACCATTATCACTGTCTCCAAGACTAGCACCAGCACCACCACCCTCACCACCACCACCATCTCCCCCATATTGCTCCATCACCACCCTCACCAACACTACTATCTTCCTTATTCCTTACACAACTCTTACATCATCTGTTGTGTGTGCACACGTATATACACACACAGAATTTTGTGGTATTCCAAAGTAGACTTGTTCTTTTTCCTCTCTGGACCTCTGTCACTCAGCATAGAACCTTGTACCTTCTAGAAGCTCCATGTTAAGGAATGAAGGAAGAAAAACTCAGTGGATGAGGGGGTGACTCCCTGACTTGACCCCACCCACTCCAGCTTGCCTAGTCAATGGAGAATGCTGGAATAGGCCCAGACCCAAGATCTGGGATAATCCCAATGACCCTCTCCTATTGCTACCCTCTGTCCTGGCTGCCCAGAACCAACAGGGCCACTAAGTGAATGATTCCTCTCTGAGTTCCTAAGTTGTTCTACAGAAACTGAGCTGAGCCTCCAGTCAGAATAGCCAGGACTCTCAGAGAGTGTCAGAAAGCCCAAGTCACCATGAGAACTACTCTGACAGTGAAGTCTCTGGCCTCAGTTTCCTTGTTTGTAAAATGGGGATCATATCCCCTGCCTTTTAGAGGTCTTGAAAGGGTGATATGAGAGATAGCAGGAATGGTGCCAGCTCAGGGCTTGGCATCCCCCCAGCCTGCCCTCTCCTCATCCCAACCCTACATAGCTGCTGGAGGCATGGGTATTGGTGTTTCTTTGCAGTTGGGGCTGTGCAGGTGGAGGTGCTAAGCATTAAGTTCTATTTCTCCTGACCTAGACACAGTCCCTAGCATAGTGCCCAAGGCACTTGACTGCTAACCAGAAGGCTGTGGTTCAAACCCACCAGCCACTCCTCAGAAGGAAGATGGGCAATCTACTTCCGTAGTGATACTGCCTTAGAAACCCAAGGAGGGGTCGCTATGAGTCGGGTCTGACTCCACGGCACATAACAACAACAACAACAACAGACACAGTCCCTAGATTAACTTCTCACACTGGCCCTACGAGAGTCTGTGTCCCCATTTTATAGACAACCAAATCATGACTTGCTCAAGGTTACCCAGCCAAGAGCAAGATTACTGGCTCCCTCAGCAGGGCAAGGGTCTCTAAGAGGTACTGTGAAGCCCTGAGCTCTGGGGTACTAACTTAGGCACCAAGTCAGGCCAGGTGCCTGGACCTGATATTACCAACCTCAAAGAGAAGCAGGGAGCCAAACCACACAAGTATCCTACTGTCTCTCCAGCCCCTTGGAATGGTGGACCTGGCTGCCTGGAGAAGTTCTTCCCACCATCTATCCTCAGGCAGGATTTGGGTAGCTGTATGGTTAGGGGGACAGCCCTGCTGTGCCACACCCCTACACTCATCAGGGAGATGGGAGGTTGGTGGGCCAAGCCAGGCCCCTGCTCCTTAAGCCACTTCATCTGGGAGATTAAAATGGCTCAGTCTCCATCACACCCATCTATGTCTTCATCAGCACAGGAGCAGCTTCCTGTTTGCAGGGGTGGGTGCCCGTTGCTGTGGTAACAGCAGGAGGTGCCCCCTCCAGTTGTCTGATACCAAACCCAACCCCTCCTGAGGCTACCCTATCACTGCTGCCTGCTTCTCCAGCAGCTGGGTTGCCAGAACCATCTGGTCCATGATCAAAGGGGCCGCAGCAGGCACTGCCCATGGGCCTGGGCAAGGCACCCCTTATCTCTCCCCCGCCCCTGGAACTTTCCAGACTCTGGGCACCAGGAGCCCAGTAGGGCAGGAGGATCAGGCAAGAGGGTGTGGGAAACAGGCTGAAACATACCTGGGCATAAGAGGAGGGACTTGGAACTGGTGAGAAATAGGCCTGAGACTGGGAACGGGCAGGGGTGGTCACTGCCAGTGGTTCATCCCCCATGGTCCTCCTTCCCTGCTTCTCTCTTATCCTGCCCCTGCCCCAGCCAGCTGTGTGACCAGGGGACATCACTTCACTTCTCTGAGCCTTGGCCTCTTCTGCAAAACAAGACGAGAGTAACCATTGTGAAGAGCCAAACTTGCAGGGTCCGTGGGATTCTCACAAATACTGGATCATACAAATAAAGAAATTAGTTACTGTTTGTTGAGGACAAGCCTTAAAGTTATTTAATTAATTATTCTCATTTAATCTGCAGGACAATCTGAGATGTGGACCCTACTGCCATCTACACATTTTATAGAAGAATCCACTGAGGTTCAAAGACGTGAGCAAATTGCCACGAACAGCACAACTCCTAAGTAGCTAATAAATGTTAGCTGCTAATACTGTTGTTATCCCTCCTATTATGTTTTGGTTGAACTCATAACAGCCTGACCCCCAGCCTTCCCTTCCCCTAGTCCATCCTGCCAGGCCAACAGCATAATTTTCATCTATTGGTTCATTTCTTTTCATCTACCTCATAATAATTCACTTTAAGGAGGCACTTCTCCCTAAGCCCATCATTTTTTCTTTTTATTGATTTAGGTGAAAGTTTACAGAGCAAATTTGTTTTCCATTCAACAGTTGATACACATTTTGTTGCGTGACACTGATTGTAATTCCCACAGTGTAACAACTCTCTTCCCACTTCCTCCCTTTGATTACCTCCTCCCTGTGTCGTTCTTTCCTATGCATTCCTGCCCTCTGAGCTATCTCCCCGTGTAAATACTGCCCTTCTGATCTCTCGTGCATGGTTGATTGTTCTAAGGAGTATACCTACCTGATGTGATTGTTCACTTCATAGGCTGTCTATTGTTTCGTTATTGTTAAGCCATGGGAGTGAGTTCAATTCCAGGCCCAAAGGGTGACTAGGGACCATAGTCTCAGGTCCACATTTTCTCCCACTCTATTCAGGATCTCTAACTTTGATCCCTTTCTTAGTGGTTAACAGTGGTAGCCAGGCACCATCTAGGTCTTCTGGTCTCTAGGTTGTGTAGACTGAGGTTCTCATGGTCCTCTAGTCCCTTGGACTAATTGTTCCATGTGTCTTTGATTTTCTTCATTCTTCTTTGTTCCAGATGAGGAGAGACTAATTGTTACATCATAGATGGCTGCTCACAAGCTTTTAAGACCCCAGTTGATACTGACCAAAGTAGGATGTAGAACAATGTTTTTGTGTAATATGTTATGCCAAATTAAGTTTGATGTCCCCAGCAAATGTGGTCCTGAGCCCATGGGCCCAGTGACTCCCTCAAGGTATTTGACTATGGCTAAGAATTTACCATAATTTTGTTATATTATTATTAATTTGATATATTATTATATAATAACATAATAGAATTAACTCTATTATATGTATGCACATTCTTACAGCACATACAAATGTGTAAGTAGAAATATCATCTGCCAATCTTATATATGGTCATGGGTATATTCCCTTTTGCCTAGCCCTACCTGATCATTTAGCCTGTCTACCTATGTATCCTCCATAGATTTGTGTTTGTTATCACTGACAGCACAGTGTTGTGTGTGTAAAAGTGTTTACCTTGTTGTCTGTACCTCTTGTGCACCTCTCTGTGTCTTCCTTTTCCACAGTGTTATTGTACTGGTCACTTGACTGGGTATATTGCCTTTTCCTTTGCCCAAATCTACACATTTCTCTTAACTAGTCAGCAGTTTTTCCTCCCCTCCATTTCAATCCTTGGTAACCAACAAAGCAAGTTTCCTTCCATGTGTAAATCTTTTTATAATAGTGGACTCACAATATTTGTTATTCTGTGATTGACTTATTTCACTCAGCATATTGTCCTCCAAGTTCATCCATGTTATGAGGTCTTTCAGAGGTTCTTCATCACTCTTTAATGTTTCGTAGTATCCATTGTGTGTATTTATGTGTGTATAGTTTGGTTTTCCATTTCATCCATTGACAGGCACTTGGGTTGTTTCCATCTCTTTGCTATTTTGAATAGTGCTGTGATGAACATGGGTGTGCATATATCCATCAGTGCCCTGGCTCTCACTTCTTCAGGATGTATACTTAGTAATAGGATTGCTGGATGAAATGGTATTTCTATTTTCAACGTTTTAAGGAATCGCCTTACTGTTTTCCACAGTGTTGTACCATTTTGCAGTTCCACAAGCAATATATGAGAGTTCCAATATCTCCACAGCATTTATTAGTTTCCATCTTGTTGAACTAAACTATTATTGCTGGAGTGAGATGGTATCTCATTGTTGTTTTGATTTACATCTCTCTAATGGCTAATGATCATAAGCATGTCTTATATTTTAAGCATGTCTGAATATTTTCTTTGGTGAAATGTTTGTTCATGTCTTCTGCCCATTTTTAATTGTATTGTTTGTCTTTTTGATATTGAAGTATCAGAGTTTTCTATAAACTTCAGAGATAAGTCACTTGTTGGATATGTCATAGCCAAATATTTTTTCCCAATCTGTAGGTTCTCTTTTTACTCTTTTGGAGAAGTCTTTTGATGCAGATAACAATTTAATTTTTAGAAGGTCACAGTCATTTGATTTATCTTCTGCTGTTTGTGCACTTTCAGTATGTTTCATAGTCTATTTATATATGTTAGAGCCCCTAATATTGCCCCTATTTTTTCTTTGATGAACTTTATACTTCTAGGTTTTACATTTAAGTCTTTGATCCATCTGGAGTTAGTTTTTGTATATGGTATGAAGTATGGATATTATTTCATTTCTCTGGAAATAGATACCCAGTTTTGCCAGCATCATTTGTTAAAGAGACTAATTCTTCCCCATTTAATGGATTTTTAGCCCTTTGTCAAAGATCAGTTGACCATAGATGGATAGATCTATTTCTGGGTTCTCAATTCTGTTTCACTGGTCTATGTGTCTGATTGTACCAATACCAAGCCATTTTGACTACCATGCCTGTAATAGCAGGTTTTGAGATCGAGGAGTGTGAGACCTCCTACTTTGTTCTTCTTCTTCAATAGTGCTTTACTTATCCAAGGTCTCTTTACTTTCCATATAAAATTAGTGATTGTTTTTTCCATGCTCTTAAAGAATGCTGATGGAATCTGGATCAGGATTACATTGAATTTATAGATTGCTTTGGATAATATTGGCAGTTTCACAATGTTCAGTCTTCCTATCCATGAGCATGGTATATTCTTCCATTTATGTACATCTCTTATAGTTTGTTGTAGTAATGTTTTGTAGTTTTCTTTGCATGTGTCTTTTGCATCCCAGGTAAGATTTGTTCCTAAATTTTTTTTTTTTTTTTTTTTTTTTAATCTTTTTGGTAGCTACTGTAAATGGTATTGTTTTCCTTATCCCTTTTCAGAAACCTCTTTGTTGAAGTAGAGGAATCCAATTGATTTTTGTATGTTGATCTTGTATCCTGCCACTATGCTGAATCTTACAATTTGTTCCAGTAGTTTTCTTGCTGAGTCTCTGGGATTTTATATGTACAGGATCATATCATCTGCAAATCAGGGTAGTTTTACTTCTGCCTTGCCAATTTTGATGCTTTTTATTTCCTTTCTTGCCTTATTGCCCTGGCTAGGACTTCCAACACAATTTTGAATAGAAGTGATGATAGAGGGCATCCTTGTCTGGACCCCATTTGTAAGGGGAATGCTTTCTGTTTCTTTGCGTTGAGAATAATGTGGGCTATTTGTTTTGTGCATGTGCCCTTTATATGTTGAGGAATTTACCTACTTCTTATTTTTCTGAGAGTTTTTTTTTTTTTTTTTTTAGTCAGGAATGGCTGTTGGATTTTATCAAATGCCTTTTCTGCATCAATTGATACGATCATGTGATTGTCTTCATTTATTTTACTTATGCAATAGATTACATTTATTTCTTTTCTAATATTGAACCATACTTACATACCTGGTATGAATTCCTGGCCATGATGAGCTTTTTTTTCCCCCCCTAAGACATTTGACTGCTAACCAGAAAACTGATGGTTAAAACCCACCAGCCACTCCTCAAAAGGAAGATTGGGCAATCTACTTCTGTAGACATACTGCCTCGGAAACCCAAGGAGGGATAGCTGTGAGTCAGAACTGACTCAATGGCAGTGAGTTTTTTGTTATTGGCTAGGATTTTATTGAAGATTTTAGCATCTATATTCAGGAGGAATATTGGTCTGTAGTTTTCCTTTCTAGTGGTATCTTTGCCTGGTTTTGGTGTCAGGGTTATGCTAGGAGCTCTGGTGGTATAGTGCCTAATATGCTAGCTTCATAAAATGAATTTAGGAGGATTCCATCCTTTTCTATGTTCTGGAATATTTTGAGCAGGATTGGTGTCAGTTCTTCTCTGAAAGTTTGGTAGAATTTTCTGGTGAAGGCGTCTGGGCCAGGACATTTTTTTCTTGGTAATTTTTTTTATGACTTGTTCAGTTCCTTCTTTTGTTATGGGTCTGTTCAAATTTTCTACCTCAATCTGTGTTAGTTTAGGTAAGTATTGTGTTTCTAGAAATCTGTCCATTTTTTCTAGGTTTTCAAATTTGTTGGAGTATAGTTCTTCTTAGTATCCTGATATTTACTTTTTTATTCAGTTGATTTTGTTGCAATGTCACCCATTTCATTTCTTATTCATGTTAAATTTGCCAGTGATTTTGCAGCCACTCCTTGGAAGGAAGATTGGGCAATCTACTTCCATAGTGATACTGCCTCAGAAACCCAAAGAAGGATCTCTATGAGTCAGAGCTGACTCCATGGCAGTGGGTTTTTTTTTTTTTTTTTTTTTTTTTTGTCCATTTTATTAATCTTTTCCAAAAAACAACTTCTAGTCTTGTTGATTTTTTTATATTGTCTTTCTATTTTCTGTTTCATTTATTTCTGCTTGAATCGTTATTATTTGTTTTCTTCTGATTATTAGGGCTTTTTTTTTTCTTTTTCTTTTTTTTTTTTGCTGTTCTTTTTCTATTTTTTGGAGATGTTGGGTTAAGGTTTTGACTTTGGCTCTTCTTTTTTGATGTGTGCATTTACTACTATAAATTGCTCTCTGATCACTGCTTTTGCTGTATGCCAGTAATTTTTAAGGAGGGTATTATTCAGTTTCCAAGTGTTTGCTTTTTTGCCTTGATCTTCCTATTGCTGATTCAAGCATTGTGATCTGAGAAGATAATTTGCAGCATTTCAATGTTTTAAAATTTATGGAGGCTTGCTTTGTGGCCTAATATGTAGTCTATTCTAAAGAAAGCTCTACGTGCCCTGGAAAAGAATGTATATTTGCTGTTGTTGGGTGAAGTGCTTTGTAAATGCAGTGAGTTTGGTTGTTTTTTGTTTATGAGGTCAAATTGGTTGATTGTATTATTTAGTTCTTCTGTGACTTTGTTGAGTTTCTTTCTAGCTGTTCTTTGCTTCATTGAAAGTGTATTAAAGTCTCCTACTATCATGAGTCATCTATTTCTCTTTTCAATTCTCTTAAAGTCTGATCTATGTATGTTGGGGCTCTTTCATTGGGTGTGTAGATATTTATTATGGTTATGTTCTGTTGGTCAGTTGATCTTTTAATAATTATATAATGTCCTTCCTTGTCACTTATGATGGTTTTTATCTTAAAGTCTATTTTATCAGAAAACAATATTACCACTCCTGTTCTTTTTTGATTGTCATTTGCTTATCTTTTTCCAACCTTTGGTTTTTAGTCTATTTTTTTCTTTGTATGTAAAGTGTGTCTCTTGTAGATAGTATACTGGCATCTACAGTATATTGTCTTTGTCAAGAAGACAAAGTCAATTATTATAATGAAATGTGCAAAGACCTGGAGTTAGAAAACCAAAAGGGAAGAACATGCTCAGCATTTCTCAAACTGAAAGAACTGAGGAGAAAACTCAAATCTTGAGTTACAACATTGAAAGATTCTAGGGATAAAACATTGGATGATGCAGGAAACATCAAAAGAAGATGGAAGGAATACACAGAGTCATTGTACCAAAAAGAATTAGTTGATGGTCATCCATTTCAGGAGGTAGCATATGACCAAGAACCAATGCTATTGAAGGAAGAAGTCAAAGCTACACTGAGGAAACTGGTAAAAAACAAGGCTCCAGGAATTGATGGAATATCCATTGAGATGTTTCAACAAACAGATGCTGCACTAGAGGCACTCACCAGGCGATGCCAGGAGATTTGGAAAACAACTACCTGGCCAACTGACTGAAAAAGATCTGTATTTGTACCCATTCCAAAGAAAGGCAATCCCACAGAATGTGGAAACTATTGAACAATATCATTAATATTGTACATAAGTAAAATCTTACTGAAGATCATTCAAAAATGGTTACAGCAGTATATTGACAGAGAACTTCCAGAAATGCAAGCTGTGAAGAGGATGTGTAACAAGGGATATCACTGCTGATGTCAGATGGATCTTGGCTCAAAACAAAGAATACCAGAAAGATGTTTACTTATGTTTTATTGACTATGCAAAGGCATTCAATTGTGTGGATCATAACAAATTACAGATAACATTGAAAAGAATGAGAATTCCAGAACACTTAATTGTGCTCATGAGGAACTTACATAGACCAGGAGGCTGTTGTTCAAATAGAACAAGGGGATGCTGCATGGTTTAAAATCAAGATGGGAGTGCATCAGGGTTGTATCCTTTCACCATACTTATTCAATCCATATGCTGAACAAATAATCCGGGAAGCTGGACTACATGAAGAAGAACATGTCATCAGGATTGGAGGAAGACTCATTAACAATCTGTGTTATGCAGATGACACAACTTTGCTTGCTGAAAGTGAGGATGACTTGAAACACTTACTGGTGAAAATTGAAGACTACAGTCTGCAGTATGGATTACACCTCAATACAAAGAAAACAAAAGTCCTCACAACAGGACCAATAAGCAGCAACACAATGAATGGAGAAAAGGTTGAAGTTGTCACAGACTTCATATTACTTGGTTCAGACCTATGGAAGCAGCAGTCAAGATATCAGATGTCATATAGCATCGGGCAAGTCTGCTGCAAAGGACCTCTTTCAAATGCTGAAGAGCAAAGATGTTTCCTTGAAGACTAAGGTGTGCTTGACCCAAGCCACGGTATCTTCAAATGCCTCATATGCATGTGAGAGCTGGACAGTGAAAAAGGAAGACTGAAGAAGAATTGATGCTTTTGAGTTACGGTGCTGGCTAAGAATGCTGAAAGTACCATGGACTGCTAAAAGAACTAACAAATCTGTCCTGGAAGAAGTGCAGCCAGAATGTTCCTTGGAAGCAAGAATGGCCAGACTTCATCTCACCTACTTTGATCATGTTGTAAGAGGGGACCATCCCTGGAGAAGGATATCATGCTTCATGCATGCAAAGCGGAGGGACAATGAAAAAGGGGAAGGCCCTCAATAAGATGGATTGACACCGTGGCTGCAACAATGGCCTCAAGTATAGCAAGGATTGTGGGGCTGGCACAGGACTGGACAGTGTTTTGTTCTGCTGTACATGAGGTCACTATGAGTCAGAGATGACTCGATGGCACCTAACAACCACAACAACAGGGAATCATTCTTTCTGACAACATGACCAAGTAGGTGAGACGAAGTCTGGCCATCCTGGCTTCCAACGAGCATTCTGGCTGCACTTCTTCCAGGACAGATTTGTTAGTCCTTTTAGCAGACCATGGCCCTCTCCAACACAAGTCAAAAGCATCAACTCTTCTTCAGTCTTCCTTATTCATTGTCCAGTGTTCATGTGCATATGAGGCAATTGAAAATACCATGGCGTGGGTTAGGTGCACCTTAGACTTCAAGGAGACATCTTTGCTCTTCATCACTTGAAAGAGGTCTTTTGCAGCAGATTTGCCCAATGTGATACGTTTTCTGATGCTGCTTCCATTGGTGTTGATTGTAAAACAAAATAATAAGAAATCCTTGAGAACTTCAGTTTTTTCTCCACTGTAAAGCTGTTTATTGGGCCCATTGTAAGGATTTTTGTTTTCTTTATATTGAGGTGTAATCCATACTGCAGACTGTTTTTTGTTTTGATGAGAAGATTTTATTAATTTTCTTTGTGGTTACACTGTGACTTGTTATTTTCTTCCCAAATTTACAACAGTCTGTTGTATCTCAAAATCATCTGACTTCATCTCCATTTGGAAGTTCTTTACCTACACTATTTATTCCCTCTTTTTGGTTTGTACTTGTCCCATTTACCTGTTTATGTCTCTGGTTCCATATTTAAAGTCTTTTAAGTTTATTTTACTTTGGATACTTCTATATCTGGTTTAGGAGCTCTGGTGGCAAAGTGCCTAAGGCATTTGACAGCTAACCAGAAGGCTGGTGGTTCAAACCCACCAGGCACTCCTCAGAAGAAAGATTGGGCAATCTACTTTTGTAGTAATACCACCTCAGAAACCCAAGGTCTCTGCGAGTCAGATCCAACTTGAGGACAGGGAGTTTGAGTTTTATATCTGGTTTGGTTTCTGTGTTATGTTATTATGCATTTTAATCATTTGTTTTTGGTTGCTGTTGTTGGTTCTCTGTCCAAAGAACTTCCTTTAGCATCTCTTGTGAGGTTGGTCTTGTTTTAAAATATTCCCTTAATTCTTGTTATCTGAAAATGTCCCAATTTCACCATCATATTTGAGGGACAATTTTGCTGGGTATATAATTCCTTGTTGGCAATTGTTTTCTTTCAGGGTTTTATATATGTCATCTCATTGTCTTCTCGCCTGTAGGATTTCTGCAGAGAAATCAAAGCTTCGTCTTCTTGGTTGCATCTTGTAGGTAACTTTCCATTTTTCCCATGCTGCCTTCAGGATTCTTTCTTTGTCTTTGGTTTTGGTGAGTTTGATTATGATATGTCTTGGTGATTTTCTTTTGGGGCCTGTCCTGTTTGGGTTTGTTGAACTTCTAATGCCTATCTTCTTATCCTTCATCATATTAGGGAAGTTCTCTTCCAACAAATTTCAATAATTTTCTCTATGGTTTCATTTATCTCTCTCTCTTCTGGAATTCCTCTTGCTGGTGTTCCACATAAATCTAAGGCTTTCTTCATTTTTAAAAATCTTTT
>NW_006921618.1:7889588-7893243 GCF_000298275.1 Orycteropus afer afer | reverse complement strand
TACTGCCTTGGAAACCCAAGGAGGGGTCGCTATGAGTCAGGTCCGACTCAACAGCACATAACAACAACAACAACATGTTGGTGTGATTTGCCCAGGTTTATTATTATTATTGCTTTATTTTATATATATATATATATATCCAAGCAAGCAGGGCTGGTGTGCTACCCTGTTGGCTAATTTGGCAGCACTTAAGCACTTATCACCTGTTTCCTGGTGGGTATGACAGAGGATGAGATCTCTGTTAGCTGTTCATGTAAAGCAGTTGAGGGCAGGTTGTGCTGGTATTGGACACCGTCTATTGTTGGTCAGTTGGTACAGAAGCAGATGGTGGCCCTCACCTCATGTGTGGGGCTGCAGGAGGTGCAGATGTGGTTAGGTTGTGTGGACACAGCTGCAGTCTCCCACTTGTTCTTGTTGTTGTTGTGTCCCACTTAGTCAAACAAAAAACAACACAAAAAAGAGACACCACCACCAAAAAATAAAACCAAGAGAACAAAAAACACAAATAGTGTAAACAACAACAACCATAAAAAGATAAAACAATAAATGAAATAAATTTAAAGGGGGTGGGGAGAGACAAAAGAAGGACAAAGAGGAAAGGAAAAAAGAATATGTTTCTGATTGTCAGCCCAGTACAACTGTCTATACAGTCCTTGGCAAGTGGGGCCAATTATCAAGTTGTTGCCCAGATCAGAAATCTGATTGCAAATATTCAAAATGGCTACACAATCAGGCCAGTGACAGCCCACAGCTCTGTTTGACTCCTTATTCACTGTTTTCATTCAGTTCCTTCTACTAGTCAGTATTTAATACACTTCTTTATCCTTCCCTTTGAAGCTTAGGGTTCCAGGATTAACTTCTGTACCTGTTTCAATTGGTTTCTGTTTCTTTGTTATAGAGGGTCTGTGTTGCTTGTCTGCTCATTCTACCACCTTGCCAATAGTCCCCTTCCCTAGTCATATTTTCAGTCTGAGGGGACCTCTGGTGGCATAGTGCCTAAGGCATTTGACTGCTAACTAGAAGGCTGGTGGTTCAAACCCACCAGCTACTCCTTGGAAGGAAGATTGAGTGATCTACTTCCATAGGGATACTGCCTTAGAAACCCAAGGAGGGGTCACTATGAGTCGAATCAACTCATCGGCAGTTGAGTTTTCAATCTGAGTGGTTCAACTTCCAGCATTATATCAGACTTATCCATAAGGTTTTCACTGTCTAGTTTTTTTGGAAGTAGATAACCAGGTCCCTCTTGCTACTTTGTCTTAGTCCAGAAGCTCCACTGAAGCCTGTCTATCATGGGTGATGTTGCTGGTATTTGAAATACTGGCAGCATAGCTTCCAGCATCTTAGCCACACACAAACCACCACAGTACAACAAATTGACAGACAATCGATGTCTTTGAATTACAGTGTTGGTGAAGAATATTGATTATACTATGTACTGCCAGAAGAAGGAACAAATCTGTTCTGGAAGAAGTACAGCAAAAATGCTCCTGATAAGAAACTTTGTCTCATGTAATTTGGACATGTTATTAGGAGGAACCAGTCACTTGAGAAGGCCATGATGGTTGGTAAAGTAGAGGATCAGCAAAAAAGAGGAAGATCTTCAATGAGATGGAGTGACACACTAGCTGCAACAATGGGCTCAAGCATAGCCATTGTGAGGATGGCACAGGACAGGGCAGTGTTTCAATCTGTTGTACGTAGGGTTGCTATGAGTGGGAACCAACTTAACAGCACCTAACAACAATTTTTATTAATCTAAATAACAGTATGAAGGCACAGTGGCTAAAGCATTCAGCTGTTTTAGCAGTATGTGGTTGAACCCCCAACCACTCCATGGGAGAAAGATGAGGCAGTCTACTTCCATAAAGATATACAGCCTTGGAAATCCTATGGGGCAGTTCTACTTTGTCTCATAGGGTCACTATGAATCAGAACCAACTCGATGGCAGTGTACTTGATTTCTATGGTTTAATAATTATTGTTGCTGTTGTTAGTTGCCATCGACTTAGCCCCCAACTAATGGCAACCCCACACACAATGGAATGAAACGCTGCCTGATCCTGTGCCATCCCCATGATCAGTTATGGATTGGACCATTGTCATCCTCAGGGTTTTAATTTGCTGATTTTCAGTAGATCACCAGTCCTTTCTCCCTGGCTCATCTTAGTCTGGAAGCCCCAGTGAAAACTGTTCTGCATTGTAGCAACACTCAAGCTTCCACTGACAGATGGGTGGTAGCTGGGCACGGGGTAGGTGCATTGGCTAGGAATCAAACCTAGGACTCCCAAAGCACAGAAGGTAAGAATTTTACCATGGAATCACTGATGCTCCCACAGTGCCTAAGGCATCTGACTACTAACCAGAAGGTTGGTGGTTCAAACCCACTAGCCACTCCATGAAAGCAAGACTGGGCAATATACTTCCATAAAGATATACCACCTCAGAAACACAATGGGGGTTGCTATGAGTTGGAAAGGAGCTCTGGTGGTGTAGTGCATAAGGCACTTGACTGCTAACCAGAAGGCTAGTGGTTCAAACCCACCAGTCACTCCTCAGAAGGAAGGCCGGGCAATGTACTTCCGTAGTGATACTGCCTCGGAAACCCAAGGAGGGGTCGCTATGATTCGGGTCCAACTCGACAGCACATAACAACAACATGAGTTGGAATCAACTTGACAACAGTGGGTTTGTTTTTGGGGTTTTGATAATAACTAGCAAGTGCTGAACCCAGACACTGTGGCAAACACTCTGTATATGAGATTAGTGCTATGATACATTTGAGGAAACTGAGGCCCAGAGAGGAGTAGAGCCTTCTCCAGGGTCACACAGCAGCTGGTGTCAGAGCAAAGGCTCCCAGCCCTGGCTGCCTCTCCATAAGTCCAATCAGGCAAGGTGGGATCCTGACCATCCAACCTCAACCTAGGGTGGGAGTTCAAGAAGGCAGGGAGAGGGAGAAAATGGTGAGATCAGGAAGCATGAGGGTAAGTTCTGGCTAGGACTGTTTGTGGAGGTGGTGAGAAAGGCAAAGCTTACCCTACCTCTTGTCATTTAGCCCCAGCCCCCTGCCAAGGCAGACTGGACTCCCAGAATGAACTGCTACTGCTTCCATTCCCACGGCTCAGTCTCAGTCCACTGTCTCTCACCCAACAGTCTCTCACAGTCTCTCTCCCAGCAGTGTGTGTCCTTTGGTGTCTCTCTCAGCAATGTGTGTCTCTTGTGTCTCTTTCCCAGCAGCGCGTGTCTCTCAGGAGCATGTCCTTCCTCAGCCAGCAGTCAGAGAGAGTTCTGCCTCTAGGAGGCCTCCTTTTGAGCCCGGCAGAGTGGCCAAACTAGCCAATCATAACATCAGAATACTAAGCACCTGAGAGAGAGCAAACCTCCCAGAACATTGCTTTGTGCCACGCCCAACAGAAATACCCCAGGTGGATAACTTTTACAATCAGGAGCTCCTCAATTTCTCACAGCAAATTCCACCATGGAGTTTACAAAGACTTATGGTTAGAAAAGCCATACCAGGTAATTTACCACACCGCAGTGCCTTAGGCACTATGCTACCAGAGCTCCCTATAGGCTCTATAGGATTGGCAAACTATGGCCTGTGGGCCAAATCTAGCCCACTGCTTATTTATTTATTTATTTATTTTTAATTAGG
>NW_006921618.1:7871451-7887048 GCF_000298275.1 Orycteropus afer afer | reverse complement strand
TTTTTTCCATATCCCTAAAGAATGTTGATGGGATCTGGATTGGGATTGCATTGAATGTATAGATTGCTTTGGGTAGAATTGACATTTTCACAATGTTCAGTCTTCCCATCCATGAGCATGGGATGTTTTTCCATTTATGTAGGTCTCTTATGGTTTCTTGAAGTCCACTGCTTATTTTTGTAAATAAAGTTTTATTGGTACACAGCCACCCTCATTCATTTATGTACTGTCTATGGATGCTTTTATACAACAACAGCAGAGACCCTCTGACCTGCAAGGCCTAAAATATTTGTCTAGCTCTTTACCAGAAAAGTTTGCCAATCCCTCTGATAGATCTTTATATTAGAGAGATCTGAACTGTTGCTCTGCCTGTTATCCTCCTGATGCTTACAGGAATCCTCTGGCCCTCAAAATGGTTCACTTGCCTTACTCGGTGGCTGAGCTCTCAGTATCTTTCAAGGTGGGTCATCCTGCCCTAGAGCAGCCAAGAGCCTTCCACAGCTCTGCCTTCTGCAAGTGGAAATGCTGTCTTCCTTCTTACTCACACCCCCACCCGACCTCCTGCCTTGGCCGGGGTGTTTACCCTGACCTCTGCCCCACGTCTAGTTTCCCCACCCACCAGGCCCGGCTGGATCCCTTTCTCAACCAGGGAGGCAAGTGAGTCACTGGATCCAGAGAGGGGACATCTGCTGGACTCCAGCATGCAGCTAATCTCACTAATTCTGCGCGAGAGGCCCAAGCTGCCCCTGCTGCTTCATGTTTGCACTCAGGCCTGGCGCAGAGGCAAGCGGGCTTGCGAGAAGGTTCACTTGCCCAGAAATGGTGGGGTGTCTGGAGCCCAGTGTTTATTCCGAGTTAGTTTTCTCTTCAGCTCCTGGGAAAGTTTCCCAGAAGAGCTGGGGAGTGAGGGGCTCTCTGGTCTGTGCACCAGGAGGCAGAACTGTTCTCATTTGACCCCACATAGATTCCTGTGACCACTTTACAGAAGAACACACACAAGTTGTCTCCTGCCTTCTCATTGTTTCTCTAATTCTGGAACCTTGTTGTTGTTGTTGTTGTTATGTGCTTTTAGAATCATCCAGGTTGCTTTGAACCCATTTTCACTGTGCTCCACCAATACCCAGCTGGTCCGTGAAGTTGCCGAGTGATGGGGTTGTTGTTGTTGTTTGCCGTCGAGTCAGCTCCAACTCATAGTGACCCCTCCTTGGGTTTCCGAGGCAGTATCACTACGGAAGTAGGATTGCCCAACCTTCCTTCCGAGGAGTGGCTGGTGGGTTTGAACCGCCAGCCTTCTGGTGAGCAGTCAAGTGCCTTAGGCACTATGCTACCAGAGCTCCTTGAGTGATGGGGTAGGGGACAAAATATAATTTCCCGGGAGAGCCATGGTTCCTGGTAAGACAAAACAACACCTGTTGCCCTCAAGTTGCTTCCAACTCACGGCAATCTGTGTGTGCCAGAGTAAACTTGGTGTTCAATGGCTGCAATCTTATGGAAGTAGATTGCCAGGCCTTTCTTCCATGGCACCACTGGGTGGATTCGAACCACAGCCTTTTGGTTAGTAGCCAAGTGCAAACAATTTACACCAAGGCAGGAGGCAACAACTGCATCCTCATAGATTCCCCCAGGCCTTTCCTTAAGCAAACACACAGGGCAGCAGAGCAGACTATCTTAGCCCCATTTCACCAACGAGAAGACCAACATTTTTCAGGATTTACATTTCTGTGCACAAGTCATTGATTTGTGGGCACCCAGAGGGAGAAGTGAGGCAAACTGGAGGCTACTGAGCAGGAGACCAATTTTCTAAGCCCAGTGGGAGGAAGGAAACATACAGCCAAGGTATGGAGTCTAGGAGGCTTCCTGTCCTGCAGATTCTGAGCTGGGTTTTTATCTCTGTTCAATGTGCCCATTGCCTCAGTAATTAACTCTGACTACCGGAAAGATTTCACATGTTTGGGAAAGAAAAACAGACAGAAATAAATGAGAACAACACAGCAGATACAAGCACAGGTTCTAGAATCAAACCTAACCCTGCCATGTACGACCTGAACCTCATTTTCCTCATCCATCAAATGGAGCTAATAATGCCGAGTTCATGGCTCTTTGAAGGTGAAACAAGGTGGCCTGTGTCAAATGCCAGGCCCAGGGTCTGGCAGGGAGCAGATGCATGGCCAACAGAAGGCTCTTCCTTCCTGTGTGGGATGCAGAATGCTTATCATTTACAATTTGAATCCACAGCTCTATCTCGAGCCCCAGAGTGATGTCATTTCTAATAACTGTTGGTGTGAATCCACTCTGCCATCACCAGGCCAACCTCAGTGTGGTCCCAGGAGGGGGCCGAGCCGCCACGGGAGCATACCTGGCCTGCATCTGCCCCCGTGGCGTCACCTGAGCACATTAATGAAAAATTCACGGTGCAGAGCAGAGCCAGGCCAGACCAGGAAATTGCAAAGTCGCGGGTGCGTTACCTCAGCCCGGCTGCACACTCTCTTGCTTTTATAGCTCCACGTGTAATAACATAAAAGCATAATTTATTAAAGTATCACTTTAAGTGGGGATGGCAGGAGGGGGTCCATGCCCAGAGTGGGGAAACTCAGGTTGCCCAGAGATGGCAAGGTCCAAGCCTGGGAAGGGGGGAGGGCAGAGTCCCAGCGCTTGCTTAGTCAAGCCTGTTGGGGCACAAAGGGCTGGGAGGGCCAAGGAAGTGTCCAGAGCAACAGGAAATCATGGCACAAAGGTAGCATCGCCTAGAGACAAGAGTCAGATTGTGTGGGTATGAGTCCTGGCTGTGTGACCTTGGATAGGTCAGCTGCCCTCTCTGAGCTGCAATTTCCTCATTTGTAAATGAGAGGAATTGCTGAGAGGTTCTGAGTCCCTCATTAGCGTCTCTCCTACTAGGCCTGTTCCTCCCAGAGTGCAAGAGACTTCCAGGCACTGAGCCGTGCCAGGAAATGGCCCTGAGATTGCCTCATTAAACACGAAGGGGTATTTACACTGGGAGAAACAAATATTTATCTCTGGACCGAGGAGGAGGAAGGTCTTTGGAACTGCAGTCTCATATCTGGCTCAGCCCTGCTTGGCAGGAGGGGACCTTGTAGGGAAGGAGCAGAGTAAGGAGGCGGGAGGGAGGGCACAGACCCTGTTGGGACAGAAGAAGCAAGGCTGGGAGTCAGGCAAGCCCGGCTTCAAATCCCAACTCTGCCACTGCCCAGTGCTGTGACCTGAGCAGGAGTCTTCACTTCTCTGTGCCTCCATGTCCTCCCTGGAAACACAGGCAACGAACAACCCAATCTCTCAGGGTTAACAGAGGTTTCAATGAGGTGATGTGATGTGTGCCTACAACGGGGTAGGTGTTCAGTTACTACCGACTCTATGCTAGGCACTGCCCAAGCCCCTGAGATCCTGGCAGGAAGAATGCAAACAAGCAGCAGGTATTTTTATTAGGAAAAATGGAGTCCAGGGGGAAGAGTCTCCCGTGGCTACCTATAATACTCCAAAGAACTGGCAGCCTCAGAGGGACAGGGCCATTTATCATAGTGCTTACACAGAGTTGCGGGGGGGGGGGATCAGTAAATATATACCAAATGATAATATACACAGAGCCCTCTCCTGACTGTCATTTGCCCACCCACCCAAAGGAAACAATGGATGGGCTATCACAGGGATAGGATGCAAATTTCCAAAACCCAAAGTCAAGTTTGACCAAGGAATTCTATGCTGTTACCTGCATGGGGTCTGGTTGCTGAAGTGGGAGAGTGTCTGGAATCTGGCTGGTTTTTTGCTCAGTGCTACCACACTGGTCCAGGAGCTCTGGTAGCATAGTGGCTAAAGCACTTGACTGCTAACCAGAAGGCTGGTGGTTCAAACCCACCAACCACTCCTCGGAAGAAAGGTTGGGCAATCCTACTTCCGTAGTGATACTGCCTCGGAAACCCAAGGAGGGGTCGCTATGAGTCGGGTTTGACTCGACGGCACATAACAACAACAACAACAACCACACTGGTCCAGGCCACCATCCTCTCCTGCCTGGACTCTTCCAGTAGCCTTCTGGTTGGTCCTCCTGCTTTCTCCTTTGCCAGCTATAGTCTTTTCACAGCAGCTAGCATGTTCCTATACCTTGGGAGTGGTAGGGAGTTGTTGCAGTTGGCTTAGAACTAGGGGAAACAGACACAAAGCAGGAGAGGAAGTGGTCAGATGTAGGAAGAGCTTTCCAATTGCCAGAAAGACATATTTTCAACACACCCTTGGAGAAGGTTAGAGGGTCCGAGCTTCACATTCTGCTTTGAGGGAGTTATCTAGCCTCTCAGTGGTGCCAAGGCACAGGGCAGTCCTAGAAGACCCCAGAAACTATAGACATCAGACCACTGGAAAGTCCATAGTGTGCCCAGACCAGGCTGATGGGACAGGAGCAAAAAGCTTCCCCAAAGTTCCTGGGGATGAACAGCTGCCCGCCCACCAGACCTTGTTTATTTAACACTGTGGTTGTTGAGTTTGGTGTTTGTTGAAATGATGCTGGGCTCCTCCCATGAGCTCTGGGCCCCACTGAGAACTCAAAAGGACTGACTGTAATGGGTCCAGCTAAGAAGAGGGCAGGAGCCTGAGCCAGAGGAGACAGCAAAGGGAAGGGCAGCTGGAGGGCAGGGTGAGGGGACATGTATGTAGCCAGTGTCCCAGCAGGAAACAGACTCACTCGAAGGGATGGTGGAAAAGGGGCTAATGACAGGCAATTTGCAGAGGTATGGGTTGGGTTAAGAGAACCAATCAAGGATAGTGTCCACTCAAGGACTGACTGTAATGGGTCCTGTTTCCCTCCCTCATCTGAAGGATGAGACTGCCTGAAGAACAAGAGGAGGGAGTACTTGCTAGAACTCAGAGAGGGGGCTGTATCGAGAATTGTAGAGGGATGAAGACAGCCATGGTGACTCAGCAGAGAGGGAGCTGGGAATAAACACCACAACCTTCCTCAGCTCCTACTCTCCCATTGCCTGAACCCAACCAGAAGTCAGAGAGTCAGGATTCTCAGTGATGAGTATGGAGTTGTCAGGCCAGAGCAGGTCCAGGAAAGGGGCTCAGTGAGTCTTGAGGGTAAGCAGGTCTCACAGGCTTGAGGGCTTATCCCCCCGAAGGGTAGAATTTGAGCAGAGCCTACCGTGTCTTTGACCTCAGTCTTCAGGTCTACTGCAGCCTTGACCTAAAGTTCCATGCCTCCCCAAAATCCCTGGCAGCAAGTACTTCTGCTCTCTGAGGGAATAAGTCAAGGGACTCCAAGCTCTTCCCTTGTAGAAGATAAAAAGCACAGACCACTGAGGGACTAAGACTCCTTCCCATCTCCCTGCCTTTGCTTCAGCTGTGTCTTCTACTAGGTTTCCTTCTCCTCCCTCTGCTCCCTGTGGAAATCCCTATTATAAGGCTCCAATGAATAGCAATAGTCATTGCCAACAATAGCTATTTACTGAACAACTAATATGTACTGGGCTCCAAGTTTAATGGTTAAAATCATCTGAAGTCAGAGAAAACTGTTCAAATCTGGCTCTGCAAATGGAATGCCTGGCTAATTGCCTCCATGAACAAGTGTCACCTTTGCCATGAGACCAGAGCTGGATGGTACCTGGCTACCATTCTTACTGTTGTTGTTAGGTGCCATAGAGTTGGCTCTGACTCACAGCGACCCTATGTACAGCAGAGCGAAACACTGCCCAGTCCTGTGCCAGCCTCATGATCCTTGCTATACCTGAGCCCATTGTTGCAGCCACTGTGTCAATCCATCTCATTGAGGGCCTTCCTCTTTTTCATTGACTCTCCACTTTACCAAACATAATATCCCTCTCCAAGGAATGGTTGCTTCTCACAATATGACTAAAGTAGGTGAGACGAAGTCTGGCCATTCTCGCATCCAAAGAGCATTCCGGCTGCACTTCTTCCAGGACAGATTTGTTAGTTCTTTTGGAAGTCCATGGTACCTTCAGTATTCTTCACCAACACCACAACTCAAAGCATCAACTCTTCTTCAGTCTTCCTTATTCATTGCCCAGCTCTCACATGCATACGAGGCTATTGAAAATACCATGGCTTGGGTTAGGCGCACCTTAGTCTTCAAAGTGGGAGCTCTGGTAGCATAGTGCCTAAGGCACTTGACTGCTAACCAGAAGGCTGGTGGTTCAAACCCACTGGCCACTCCTCAGAAGGAAGGTTGGGCAATCAACTTCCATAGTGATACTGCCTCAGCAACCCAAGGGGGGGTCGCTATGAGTAGGGTCTGACTTGACAGCACATAGCAACAACAACAACAGGCTTCAAAGTGATAGCTTTGCTCTTCAGCACTTTAAAAAGGTCTTTTGCAGCAGATTTTCCCAATGTAATATGTCATCTGATGTCTTGACTGATGCTTCCATTGGTATTGATTGTGAAACCATGTAAAATGAAATCTTCGACAACTTCAATCTTTTCTCCATTTATTGCAATGCTGCTTATTGGTTCAGTTGTGAGGATGTTCGTTTTCTTTATGTTGAGATGTAATCCATACTTCAGACTGTAATCTTTAAGCAGTAAGTGCTTCAAGTCATTCTCACTTTCAGCAAGCAAAGCTGTGTCATCTGCATACCACAATCCTCCAATCCTGATGCCATGTTCTTCTTCACGAAATCCAGCTTCTCAGATTATTTGCTCAGCATACAGATTGAATAAGTATGGTGAAAGGATACAACCGCGACACACTCCCTTCTTGATTTTAAACCATGCAGTATCCCCTTGTTCTGTTCGAATGACAGCCTCCTGGTCTACGTACAGGTTCCTCATGAGCACAATTAAGAATTCTTATTCTTCGCAATGTTATCCGTAATTTGTTATGATCCACACAGTTGAATGCTTTTCCATAGTCAATAAAACACAAGTAAACACCTTTCTGGTATTCCTTGCTTTCAGCCAAGATCCATCTGACATCAGCAATGATATCCCTCATTCCATATCCTCTTCTGAATCTAGCTTGCATTTCTGGAAGTTCTCTGCCAATATATTGCTGCAACCATTTTTGAATTATTTTCAGCAAGATTTTATTTGTGTGTTATATTGTTCAATAATTTCCACATTCTGTGGGATTCCCTCCCTTTGGAATGGGTACAAATATGGCTACCATTATTGAACCATTATTTATTGATTGATAAAAGATTCTATAGAAGAATCTTGATCAAAAGGATCAGAACTTCAAATTCTCCTAGAATTCTGAGTTTCTGGAGCCATGGAGGCTAGATGAACCCTCAAAACTATTGCCATGAGATGAGCTTTAAACCTTAAACCAAAAATATCCGCTGAAGTCTTCTTTAAACCAAGTAATACTTAGCTTTATCAGTAAAAAATGTCTGCCTTAATCTTTGGGTTCTTTTAAAAATCCATCTGTGTGGAATCAAATTAACAACAGCAGTTTGAAATATTAGATAAGAACCTTAGGGAGCTGTGAGTCTATGTTAATGAGGGAGGACCAACTCAGAAAAGGAGGGTAAAAGGGTTGCACAACTTGAAGAATATAATCAATGCCACTCAACTGTACATGTAGAAAATGTTGAACTGGTGTACATTATTCTGTGTACATTTTCAACCTAAATAAGTAAATAAATATTTTTAAAAATTGGCTCTGCTCTTCCCAAGCAGTGCAAACTCAGGCAAGTGTCCTTAGCCTCCTGGGCCTCTGTTTCTTTATCTGAAATAATCCCACCCCCAGCCATGAGTAGATGAGGATTAAATAAGGCCCTAAGCCCTGGCTTCATGTTTGAAATGTAGGAGGTGCCCAGGACAAGTCCAGCTGCTGGGACTGCACTCACCTCTGCCACAGGGAGGAAACAGGCTCAGTGAGGAGCCAGGACTCACAGGGCACACAGCACATCACGGGACTGGCTGGGACCCCATAGCTGGTGTTCTATGGGACGCCTGTCTAGATTGCTCAAGTAAGAAGAAATCCCTTTATCTTGGTGTGCTTGCTATAATTAGAACAACAGCTATCACACCGATAGTTCTTACCAGTCCAGCTACATGGGCTTATTTAATTGATTTAGTTCTTATAACAAGTCTATAGAGTAATCCCTATTAACATCCCCACTGATAGAGAAACTGGGCATTAAGAGGTAAGTCACTCACCCGGGGACACACAGCCATGAAGTCAGCATTTGAAGGCAGGTAGCCTGCCTCTAAAGAGTCTGTTCTTGCCCTCAGCCCAGACCTGCCTCCCTTTCAGGCTTGCTCTGATGTGCCTATCTCCACACTAGAGGAAGGAAGCTCTCTGAGGCCAGGGCCACAGAGCATTGCCCCTCTTCCTTGAAGCCCCTTGGGTACAGCTGGGCTAAGGTGTATTTGTTAGGGGACAGATGATGAGGAAGGGAGGCGAGTGCTGAGAGAGGCCAGAGCCTGCCCCCATCCCTTCATACCCACACCCTCTGACTGACAGGGAGCACTGGAGGTCTCGGGCCCCAGCACCCCTTCCAGCTCCCCACAGCAGTCAGGTTCTCCTTTTGAAATACAGATCTGCAAACTATACCCCTCTCCCCACAGCCTACAGCCCTCTAGCCCCAGCCTGTCCCTCAGGAACAGACCAAGCTCCCTCGCCTGGCATTCTGGACCCCCACGGTCCTTTCTGCTTCTCCATTGCTGCCCCTCATACACTTTCTTTTCCCAAGCTCCCCATACATATTACCTGACTTTTCTAGAAGCATCTCCAGGTAAAGGGTGGTTTTATCCATCCAATCACCCTCCACCCTTTGGCCTTATCCACCCTAGGCACTTGCTTAGCCCACAGCAAGTGCTGACAATTGTTAGATAAACAGAATTGCTGGTCTGGGAGGTTGTTGTTGTTGTTGTGTGCTGTCGAGTTGGACCTGCCTCATAGCAACTCCTCCTTGGGTTTCTAAGGCATTATCACTACGGAAGTAGATTGCCCAACCTTCCTGAATTCTAGTCCCAATTGTTACCTTAGCTTCAGTTTTCCCATTTGTACAAAAAGAAAGGGTATGAGCAGCAAGCTCTCTTGGAGCCCAACACCATCAGCTCAGACACTGTGCAACCATTGCCGTCCCCATCCACCCCCAACACATACACACGTGCATGCAGGCGCTCACAGGGCCTGTGCCAGCCTCTCCCTGGGACACTGAGCTTCCACTGAGCTTCGTGGATTGAATTACCAACATTTCATCGGCAGGAGGAAGGGAGGCGGGGCAGGGGAAGGAGCTGTGAGTTCTGCACACGGAGCCTGTCCCCGCGAGGCCTGGACAGAATGCCACAGCGTGTCTGTGCCCATCTGCTTTTGGGGCGGGGCATGGGGGAGGACATGGAGGGAGGGGTTCCCTGAAACTAGAATGCCAAATAAAAGACATCAGTGTAATCACACACAGACTAATACACTCTTTCTTCAAAGACACTACTGCATACTCATGTGCTCTCATGTACACACATATGCTTAAACATGCATCCATGTGTCAACACACATGGATACTCACATAAGGCAAAACTCTCTGTCATTCAACAAACATTTCTTGAAACAGTGTGCTATAATAGCCTTTCTCTCCATCTCTCACTCTTTTGTGAAATACATTCCCACTACTTTGAAATGCACTTGGTCACATCCTTGTGCACATACACACACACCCTCGATCACCTACACAAACTCACACATCCTGAGCCTTAAGCTGCAGGCTCCTCCGAGGCCCCAGGAGGCCCCTAGCAATGTGTTCACATGGTACTCAAAGCCAAAGAAGGTAGGGAAGTCTGGGCTATAGAGGTGTGCCAGGAAGTTAATTAATAAAAACATTATGATATTTTCTTGGATTTGGTCATGTTGGTGGTATTCGTCAACTTTTAAAATTTTGTCATTTGCTGTGATTTCTTTTCTCATTTTAAAGACTCCCTGTAGGCTTTGAAATTTTGTATCTTTTCATAAAGAAGCTACCCCAAAATGAATACATTTGGGCCTCACCAAGACTGGATCCACCCCTGTAAACATGCAAATGTTCGCCCGATCCCACCCACTCTCTCTCTCACACTCACACTCTTGCACCACATACCACATCCGCACAGACTGTCATAAATCAAAGGCAGTGTCACCCACGCCCCCAGTCATACACAGTCTCTCACACCTGCTGTCCCACTCTGCTGTCAGGCAGGCACCTCCAGCCCACCTGGACCCAGGGCAAACCCCGCCACTCCCTCCCACCCAGGGCCCCACCCCTCTGAGTGCAGATGCTTGGCGCTCCCTGGCCCACCCTCAGCACTTGCAAAACCACACAACTACTCCTCACAAACACCAACACTCACCCCTCACTCCAACTCTAGAACTGGAAGCCACGCACCCTGGCTCTGGTCCACAGCGGAACCAACTGCCACCCCAGCAGGAAACCACCAATGCCTACACTACACGCTGGAGGGTTGTTGGAGATCGCTTATTGCCCAAAGGCAGCTGGTATTGATAAGAGAACAGGAGAATTGGAATTATACAATCCTTCCTGACTCTAAGGAGCTCTGGTGGTGCAGTGCCGAAGGCATCTGACTGCTAACCAGAAGGTTGGTGGTTCAAACCCACCAGCCACTCCATGGAAGGAAGACTGGGCAATCTATTTCTGTAAAGATTTACTGCCTTGGAAACCCAAAGGGGGTTGCTATGAGTCAGAATCAACTTGAGAGCAATGAGTTCGGTTTTTTTTTTTTTTTTTTTTGATCCTGACTCTAGCGCCTACTCTGTGCTTATAGAAGGTGAGTAAACCTCCCTGAGCCTCAGTTTCCCTGGCTATAAAATGGGGGTAATTATCCCACTTCACAGATGTGCTGTGAGGATTAACTGAGCAACACAGAGTGAGATCCCAGCACACGGGAGTGGGCAGGACTATTTTTCTCTCCACGATGGCAGGAAGATGGGGTGAGTGCCCTGTCCCCTCTGTGCTGGCCCTACCTCAAACCCCAGGCCTGGTCCAGCCCTCCTTCAGTCACCTCAGCCATATCACCCTCTCAGCCACCCGAGTGTTGCGATCACCAGCGCACCTGCTTCCAAGGGCTCTAATTTCCTGTAAGTGTAAGAATTCAGGTCAGACACGGCCCGCAGCCCACAGCCCCCCTCCCATTGGAAACCCATAAATAGCCCGGCTCAGCTGGCCTGGCCCAGCCTGCAGCTTTCTCTCCTCCCTGCCATCACGGTGGGCTTCTGCACGACCCTGCCAGGCAGGGAAGGCCATACACAAGGGGAAACCAAAGCTACAGAGGGAGACGCTGCCTGAGCCACCCCAGTGAGAGGAGATGGAACTCAAACCTGGGTCCAGCGAGCTCTAAATTCCAGGTCAGAGGTCACATGCTAGCATCTGCTGGGCTGAACACATGCCTTTGACCCACAGTTTGTCTCAGAAATTTTTGAATGGGTTACCAGCACCTGAAACTTGGTAAACTTCACATAAAAACCTAGAATTCTATCCTGTGTAGAAAATTCTGGGAATGCTGGCCCATTCTCACATGGCAACTGTTGCCTGCAGTCAGATAACAGCCACCCCCCTTTGATGGGGCAAGTGGTCTCCAACTGGCCACAGCCCCTACTACATCTCCTATGGACATTTTACCTTGTGGTCCTGAAGGATGTTGAGACACTGACCTATCACTAGAGCTTCCTGTAAAATATACCCCTGCCCCTCCTCCTCCAAATATAAAAAAATAAGTGCCCTTCCATGGGTCCCCAGTTGGCTTCAGCATGTGGGAAATGAGTAAACCTGTTTCCCCATCTGTAAAATGGGGTAATAGTCCTGTCTCACGGGTGTGTTGTGAGGATTAACTGAACAAACGGAAGCAAAGCAGAGTGAGACCCCAGAGCACGGAAGTGGGCAGGACTATTTTTCCTATTTGATGCTTGAAATCCACCCATTACTGTAGGAGTCAGACAACTTTTCCTGTAACAGGCCAGATAGAAAATAGTTTGGATTAAAGGGCCAGTCTGTCACAACACTCACTTCTGCTGACATAGCCACAGACGAAATGTCAATGAATGGACATGGCTGTGTTGCAATAAATGCTTGGCGCTCCTTGGCCCACCCTCAGCACTTGAAAAACCACACAACTACTCCTCACAAACACCAACACTCACCCCTCACTCCAGCTCTAGAACTTGTGTGTTACTTGTGAGCTACTCATGTTGTACAACCCTTTTACCCTCCTTTTTGCAAAAGCAGGCAGCAGGCCAAATTTGACCCACGGGCCAAGGTCTACCGATGCCTGTGTTGGTGTGTTAAGCCCCATACCACACTGTGAAGGCACTAATTGTGGAATCCTACATTGTCAGAGCTGCAAGGGCCCTTAGAGTTGGGGATTTCAGCTCAGCACTGACCAGTGGGAGAAACTGAGGCCTAGAGACGGGATGCAAACTGTCCGAGCAGCCCCAGCTGATCAGAGCGGGAGATTCCTGACTCCTTGTCCAGTCCTCTTTCCTTTACATCATGGATCTGTCTCCTAAGCACAGACATGACCTCCTGCTGGTTCCTCTCCCATTTGCCTTGCCACAGTTTGGGACTGACTAGGGCCCTTGTCTACCTCCCACATTGCCCTAGGGGCTCCTAAGCACCAGGTTTTGAAACCAGGTCATCTCTGAATCTCTGGTGCCCAGTGCAGGACCCCCATACTGAGAGACTTGCAGAGAATGTGTGGAATGGGGGTGCCGAGCCCCCAGCTCCAAGCCAGGGTTTCTAAGCCTCAGCACACCTGACATTTGGGGCCAGGTAATTCTCCACTGTGGGGACTGACCTACTCATTGTAGGACGTTAGCTGCATCCCTGGCCTCCATCCTCTAGATGTCAATGGGATGGCATACACATCACCTTCTCCACAGCTGTGACAACCAAAAATGTCCCCTGACATTGCTAAATGTCCCCAGGTAACAAAATCACCCCCAGTTGGGAACCGTTGCCCTAAGCCAAGCCAAGGGTGGAAACACACCTTGTATAAGAAGGTTCTTCCCTTCTCTTGCTCTGCCTTCACCCTCTCAGTCTCTGCAGCCCCAACGGTCCCTGCTTTTTGCGGCAGCACAGGGTTGGAAGTGGGAGGGTGGGGAGGAATGTGGGCACAGCTGCAGGGTCTAAAAGTGCTGAGGAGACACGAAGACGTTTCCTTGTGAGTCAGGACCCAGGAATGTGTCGCCCAGAGTGGCCACGAGCCAGCGCCCCCCACACGCCACCCCTGTCCACCCCCCAGGGCATCCGCCTTTTATTAGAACAGAAAAGGCGGCAGGTGCCAGGTCTCAGAGAGTCCATTAAAGATCCAATAAACTCGGAGAGCTCTAGGGAGGGGCTGCAGAGAGGGAAGTGGTCCTTGAGTAGGAGCCCTGGTTTGTCCAGCCCTTCTCTGGGCCTTGGAGGCAGCAGGAAGGTGTAGGAGAGCTCTAAACTGGAGACGCTGGGTTTCCAATCCCGGCCTCCTCCAGGCCTGACTGTGCCATCTCTGGCTGCCTGCCTCAGCTCTCTAGGCCTCCTTGCCTTCTTTTTCAAATATCTTTATTTTTATTTGATGTTTTTCCCCAAATTTTTGTTTGTGAGACACACAACACACTAGAAACTAAAACTATATAAGAGCAAAACAGCTCGCCTGTGGCTTTTCCCTCATTCCAAAGAGCCTGGACACCTTTCTCCTCGGGCCACCATTTCCACAGCTTTAAAAATGGGCATCACCAATGCATCTTCCTCCCAGGGTTTGGGATGACTTGAGAGTGGATGTCTAGACTTTTCGTTCCCTCCCTCTTTCCTCTCTACTCCTCGTTTTGGGCAGATCTGGCAAGGCCACCCTGCCAGGGCCTACTCCCTCAGCTCTGCCAGCTCCTCCATGAGCTCCCCAGAGCCCACCCCTGGCACTCACAGCCCCACTGCACCTCCTCGTCCTGGACCTGTTTCCCTGGGTTTCCACCTAGACTCTAATTTAGAACACCTTTCCAGCAGTGTTGAATTTACCAATAAGCAATGTAAGCACAGGTTTACTCGTGCTCATTTACTAATCTGTAAATCTGTAATGAATAATTTCACATTTTTTCACTATGTCAAAGGTTCTGCTTCTAGGTATGGCAGGCATCTGTCTCTCTCCCAACTTCATAGCACCTTCCTACAGAATCAAGTCTCTTCAAATTTACAGTCCCTGACAGGGGTGGAGCACCAAGTAAGCAAGCTAAGCATGGGTTTACTTGTGTTTACTGACTAATCTGGAGTGAACAGGTTCACACAGGTTTGGTGGTAATACTCATGTGAAACTGTTCACTATGGATTCGTAAGTAAGCATATGTAAGCCCATGCTTACCTTGCTTATTGAGTGAGCCCTCCTGGCTTCCCAGACTGTACCCCCTCTGGAAGCCTATCTGAATGACTCATTCCCAACACAAAATGAGCACAAGACTGTGAGGAGCATCGCAACAGACCCTCGGCTTCAGCTGGGGTCACTGGCCATGTGCTGGGCACTGGACAAGGCCTGTGCAAACATTAACTCCTCTAATCCCCACATCCCAGCAACAAGGCAGGGATCTTCCACTTCCAGATGTGGAAACTGAGGCCCAGAGAGGTGGAGTGACTGAGTCACAGTGTGTGCATTTCCCACCATGCTGGGAGGTCTCATCCAGATGTTCCAAAAGGTTTATTAATTACATTGCATGAGCAGCTCACATTCATGTTAGAAACTTCTGGTTTTCTTCTTTTGAATTATATATATTTCTTATAGCTGTGTCAAACTCATTATGAAGTGAAGTGCATGATTAGATAGAGAAATGATGAGAGATAATGGATAGATGATAGATAGATATAGATAGATAGACAGATAGATAGAAAGAAAGAAAGAAATAGATGATACAACTGATATGGACACAGAACTCACACCCTCAGGACATTCTGGGCACTGACCACATCTTCCCCACACGACTTCCCACTTCCGGTGGGTCTCAAATTGCTTGAGGAAAGGGAAATCCTTCCCCAATGCTGTCTGCCCCCCCACACACACCCACACATCATCCAGACCTAGGCTTGCATCTTCAGTCTCCTTCTTATACCCAGTCCAAGACCAGCTTTTCATTGACTGGGAAATGGGGATTGTTCATTTTTAAAAGCTCTGAGGCTGGGGAACAGGCAACTGTGGAAGCTCTAGGCTAAGCCCCAGGCCTACTGCTGCCGACGGCACTGGGTTCTCAGATCCCAGCTGCCTCGCTTAGGGAACCCCTTCTTCCTTGGGGCTACCACAGAGCATGTGTCCCTCTTGCCTTCAGTTGCCCCTACCTCTACCCAGTAGATGCTCATGAGCACTGAGTTTGCAAAGTACTGTCCACTCTTTCTTGCTTAACAAAGGACTTTGTTGCTGTGTTGTCAGGTGCCATTGAGTTGTCTTCGACTCATAGCGACCTCATGTACAACAGAACGAAGCACTGCTGGGTCCTCTGCCAGCCTTACAACCCTTGCTGTACCTGAGCCCATTGTTGGAGCCACATGTCAATCCATCTTGTTGAGGGCCTTCCTCTTTTTCTTTGACCTTCCACTCTACCAAGCATGATATCCTTCTCCAGGGAATGGTTCCTTCTGACAACATGACCAAAGTAGGTGAGATGAAGTCTGGCCATTCTCACTTCCAAGG
>NW_006921618.1:7865320-7870676 GCF_000298275.1 Orycteropus afer afer | reverse complement strand
CTAGAGCCTGGCACTTTGAACTTGGACTTAAAGCCTCCAAACTGTAAGAGAATAAACTCCTGTTTGTTCAAGCATCCCATTTGTGCTATATTCCTGTCAGAGCAGCACTAGGTAACCAAAACACCAAGTAATATGAAATCCTTGACAACTTCAATCTTTCCTCCATTTATTGTGAAGCTGTTTATTGGACCAGTTGTGAGGATTTCTGTTTTCTTTATATTGAGATGTAATCCATACTGCAGACTGCAGTCTTTCATCTTCACCAGTAAGTGCTTCAAGTCATCCTCATTTTCAGCAAGCAAAGTTGTGTCATCTGTGTATCATAGGTTGTTGATGAGTCTTCCTCCAATCCTGATGCCACGTGCTTCTTCATATAGTCCAGGTTCTCAGATTATCTGCTCAGCATACAGATTGAATAAGTATGGTGAAAGGATACAACCCTGACACATTCCCTTCTTGAATTTAAACCATGCAGTATCCCCTTGTTCTGTTCGAACAACAGCTTCTTGGTCTATGTATAGGTTCTTCATGAGTACAATTAAGTGTTCTGGAATTTCTGGAATATACTGCTGCAACCATTTTTGAAATATCTTTAGTAAGATCTTACTTGTGTCAGATATTAATGATATTGTTCAATAATTTCTACATTCTGGGGGATCACCTTTCTTTGGAATGAGTACAAATATGGATCTCTTCCAGTCAATTGGCCAGGTAGCTATCTTCCAAATCTCTTAGCATAGCCGAGTACCTCCAGTGCAGCATCCGTTTTTGAAACGTCTCAATGAGTATTCCATCAATTCCTGGAGCCTCATTTTTCACCAGTCCCTTCAGTGGAGCTTTGACTTCTTTCTTCGATACCATTGTTCTTAATCATATGCTACCTCCTGAAATGGATGAACATCGGCCAATTCTTTTTGATACAGTGACCTTGTGTATTCCTTCCATCTTCTTTTGATGCTTCCTGCATCATTCAATATTTTTCCCATAGAATCTTTCAGTATTGCAACTCAAGGCTTGAATTCTTTCCTCAGGTCTTTCAGCTTGAGAAATGCTGAGTGTGTTCTTTCTTTTTGGTTTTCTAACTCCAGGTCTTTGCACATTTCATTATAATAATTGACTTTGTCTTCTTGAGCTGCTCTTTGAAATCTTCTATTCAACTCTTTTATCTTGTTATTTCTTCCATTTGCTTTAGTTACTACTCTCTGTTCAAGGGAAAGTTTTAGAGTCTCTTCTGATATCCATTTTGGTGTTTTCTTCCTTTCTTGTCTTTTTAATTACTTCTTGCTTTCTTCATGGATGATGCTGTTGATGTCATCCCACAATTCTTCTGATTTTTTGGTCACTGGTGTTTAATGCATCAAATCCATTCTTTAGATGGCCTCTAAATTTAGGAGGGATATATTCAAGATCATATTTTGGCTCTCGTGTACTTGTTTTAATTGTCTTCAACTTCAGCTTCAACTTGAGTATGAGCAGTTGATGGTCTGTTCCACAATCAGCTCCCAGCCTTATTTTGGCTGAAGATATTGAGCTTTTCCATTGCCTCTTGCCACAGATGTAGTCAATCTGATTTTACTCCATCTGGGGAAGTCCATGTGTATAGCTGCTGTTTGTGTAGTTGGAAAAAGGTGTTTGCAATGAATAAGTTGTTGGTCTTGCAAAATTCTATCATGCAGTCTCCAGCGTTAATTCTGTCACCAAGGCCATATTTTCCAACTACCAGTGATACTTCTTTGTTTCCAACTTTTGCATTCCAGTCACCAGTGATAATTAACACATCTTGATTGCATGTTAATTTCAGACTGCAGAAGTTGGTAAAAATCTTCAATTTCCTCATCTTTGGCTTTGGTGGTTGGTGCATAAATTTAAGTAAGAGTAGTATTAATGGGTCTTCCCTGTAGGCATATGGATATTATCCTATCACTGACAGCACTGTACTTCAGGATAGATCTTGAAACATTCTTTATGATGATGAACGTCATGACATTCCTCTTCAATTTGTCATTCCTGGCATAGTAGATCATACAGTTGTCTGATTCAAAATAGCCAAAAACAGTCCATTTCAGCCCACTAATGCCTAGGACATCAATCTTTATGTGTTCCATTTAATTTTTGACAACTGCCAATTTTCCTAGATTCATACTTTGTACATTCCATGTTCCAATTATTAATGGATGTTTGCAGCTATTTTTTTTTTCTCATTTTGAGTCATGCTACATCAGCAAATGGAGGTCCCCAAAGCTCTACTCTATCCATATCACTAACGTCAGCTCTACTCCTAGGAGGCAGCTCTTTGTCAGCCATAGTTTGAATGCTTCCTATTTGAGGGGCTCATCTTCTGGCACTGTATCGGACTATGTTTCAAAGCTATTCATAAAGTTTTCCAGTAACATATCAGACAGTGTTTCACTGCTATTCATAAGGCTTTCACTGGCTCATTCTTTGAGAGTGAGTGGCCTCTTCCTTCTTCCAAGTCTGTCTTAGTCTGGAAACTCCACTGAAACTTGTCCACCATGGGTAACCCTATTGTCATTTGAAACATCAGTGGCATAGCCTCCTGCATCACAGCAACACACAAGCCACAGTACAACAAACTGATAGACAAGTTTGTCTCCCTTAGTTGTTCCAAACTACTCCGCTCACTTCCTGGCCTCTCCCGTCACCTGTTCTGCCTGTCTGCTGGCTCCTACTTCCTGCTCTCCCCTAACCTGTTCTGGCCATCTGCCAGCTCCTGCTTCCTGGAATCCCCCCTTACCTGTTCAGGCCATCCACCAGCTCCAGCTTCCTGGACTCTCTCCTTACCAGGAATATTATTGTCCCCATTTTACAGATCAAGCAGCAGGAGCTCCAGAAAGAAAGAATCATGTGTGCAAGGCATGGACATAGGTAATGGGAACAGCCTGAGAGCTTCTCCCACCTGTCCCTGCCCCAGACTTGCACAGGCTGGGTGCAGTCTCACCATCTTCCCAGAAGCCCTGGCTCAGCAGAACTCAGTGGACTCTTATTTCCAAATATACTTCTCCCCAGGGCCCAGGTCACACTGGGGCAGCACCAGTACCCACCAGGAGGCTACAAAGGAGGTAGGAGCCCATCCATCATCAGAAGTGCCCATGCTCACCCTAACTCTCTCATTCTAGCTTCTGGCAGGCACTGCTCACAAACAGCAACCCGACAGCAGCTGGGTGAGTCTTGGCAGAAATACCAGGGCAGGCAGGGGTGGCAGCTGCTCTCCTGGCCTCAGCTCAGGACAGAGTAAGGTGGCTCTTAGGGCCCACCTGAGCTCACCATAGCCCCCAGGTACCAATGGGCCCCTGCTTACCCTTCATCTCTCCTCCTCAGGGACGCTCCACTCCTGTGGGCTGTGTTCTGAGGACAAATCTGCTTTCCAGACCACCCTAGTGATGGTAATAACCCCAACACCACTATAGCCAGGGGCCTGGGGAGCTCCCTGTCTCAAATCTTGCCTGCTCCAATCACTTCTCCCTAGAACTTAGACTTTTGAATCATCTTCATTGTTAGAATTCTCAAACCAAACCAAACTCACTGCCATCAAGTTGATTCTGACTCATAGTGACCTCCATTGGATTTCCATGGCTATATATCTTTATGAAGCAGACGTGCCTCATCTTATTTCCATGGAGAAACTGGTGGATTTGAACCACTAACCAAAAGGTCGGCAGTTCAAACCCACCAACTGCTCCATGGGAGAAAGATAAGGCAGTCTTCTTCTATAAAATTTTACAGCCTTGGAAACTATATGGGGCAGTTATACTCTGTCCTATAGCATTGCTATGAGTTGGAATTAATTCAATGGCAGTGGGATTTTTGGTTTGGTTAGAGAGTTGAGTTAGAAATCTTTCTATAATCTCAGAATGTTTGGACCATAACCTTTGTCCCTAGAACCGCAGAGCATGAGGATTTTTTCCTTTGCTGCCAAGATAATGGAAGCCCACAGCTGGATAGGACCTGAGGTCCCCAAATAATGTTGTCATTGCTGTTGTTGGTTGCTGTCATGTCAATTCTGACTCATGGCAACTCCATGTGTGCAGAATGGTGTTCCATAGAGTTTTCTAAAAGCAGATTTTTCAGAAGCAGATCACCAGGCCTGTCTTCTGAGGCACCTCTGTTGTTATTAGGTGCTGTTGAGTTGTCTCTGACTCGTAGAGACCTCAAGTACAGCAGAACAAAACACTGTCTGGTCCTGTGCCAGCCAGCCCCATGATCTTGCCATGCCTGAGCCCATCATTGCAACCACTGTGTCAATCTACCTCATTGAAGGCCTTCACCTTTTTTGCTGTCCCTCTACTTTGCCAAGCATGATATCCTTCTCCAGGGAATGGTCCCTTCTTACAACATGACCAAAGTAGATGAGATGAAGTTTGGCCATTCTCACTTCCAAGGAGCATTCCAGCTGTACTTCTTCCAGGACAGGTTTGTTAGTTCTTTTAGCAGTCCATGGTTCTTTCAGAATTCTTCACTAGGACCACAACTCAAAATCATCAACTCTTCTTCAGTCTTACTTTTTCATTGTCCAGCTCTCACATGCATATGAGGTGACTGAAAATACCATGGCTTGTGTCAAACGCACCTTAGCTTTAAGGAAACATCTTTCCTCTTCAGCACTTGAAAGAGGTCCTTTGCAGCAGATTTGCCCAATACTATGATATTTCTGATATTTTGACTCCTGCTTCCATTGGTGTTGATTGTAGAACCAAGTAATATGAAGTCTTTGACAACTTCAATCCTTTCTCCATTTACCATGATGCTGCTTATTGGTCCCATTGTGAGGAATTTTGTTTTCTTTCTGTTGAGGTATAATCCATACTGCAGACTGTAATATTCAATCTTCATCAGTAAGTGTTTCAAGTCATCCTCACTTTCAGTGAGCAAAGTTGTGTCATCTGCATAATGTAGGTTGTTAATGAGTCTTCCTGCAATTCTGATGCCACATTCCTCTTCATATAGTCCAGCTTCTTGGATTATTTTTTCAGCATACAGAGTGAATTTAGAGACCATCTAAAGAACAGATTTGATGCATTGAACACCAATGACCGAAAACCAGATGAATTCTGGATGACATCAAGAGCATCATCCATGAAGAAAGCAAGAGGTCATTAAAAATACAAGAAAGAAAAAAAAATACCAAAATGGATGTCAGAAGAGACTGTGAAACTTGCCCTTGAGTGCAGAGTAGCTAAAGCAAATGGAAGAAATGACAAGATAAAAGAGTTGAACAGAAGATTTCAAAGAGCAGCTCAAGCTGACAAAGCCTATTACTATAATGAAATGTAGGAGCTCTGGTAGCATAGTGCCTAAGGCACTTGACTGCTAACCAGAAGGCTGGCGGTTCAAACCC
>NW_006921618.1:7828309-7865075 GCF_000298275.1 Orycteropus afer afer | reverse complement strand
GAAAAAATTTAAGACTTGAGTTGCAATACTGAAAGATTCTATGTGCAAAATATTGAATGATGCAGAAAGTATCAAAAGAAGATGGAAGGAATGCACAGAGTCACTGTATCAAAAAGAACTGGTTGATCTTCACCCATTTCAGGAGGTGGCATATGATCAAGAACCAATGGTACTGAAGGAAGAAGTCGAAGCTGCACTGAAGGAACTGGCAAAGAACAAGACTCCAGGAATTGACAGAATACCCATTGAGATGTTTCAACAAATGGATGCCTCACCAGAGGCATTTACTCGGTTATGCCTACAAGTTTGGAAGACAGCTATCTGGCCAACTGACTGGAAGAGATCCATATTTGTACCCATTCCAAAGAAAGGTGATCCCACACAATGTGGAAATTATCAAACAGTATCATTAATATCATATGCAAGTAAAATCTTACTGAAGATAATTCAAAAATGGTTACAGCAGTATATTGACAGAGAACTTCCAAAACGCAACCTGGATTCAGAAGAAGACGTGGAACAAGGAATATCATTGCTGATGTCAGATGGATCTTGGCTCAAAGCAAAGAATACCAGAAAGATGTTTACTTGTGTTTTATTGACTTTGCAAAAGCATTTGATTGTGTGGACCATAACAAATTGTGGACAACATTGAGAAGAACAGGAATCCTGTAACACTTAATTGTGCTCATGAGGAACCTGTACATAGACCAGGAGGCTGTCATTCAAACAGAAAAAGGGAACACTACGTGGTTTAAAATCAAGAAGGGAGTGTGTCAGGGTTGTATCCTTTCACCATACTTACTCATATCCTGAGCAAATAATCCGAGAAGCTGGACTATATGAAGAAGAATGTGGCATTAGGATTGGAGGAAGAATCATTAACAACCTGTGATACGCTGACAAAACTACTTTGCTTGCTGAAACTGAGGATGACTTGAAGTACTTACTGATGAGGATTGAAGACTACAGTCTACAGTATAGATTATGTCTCAATATAAAGAAAACAAAAATCCTCACAACTCGTCCTATAAGCAGCATTACGATAAAGGGAGAAAAGATTGAAGTTGTCAAAGACTTCACATTACTTGGTTCTACAATTGACGCCAATGGAAGCAGCAGTCAGGACATCAAACGACATACAGCACTGGGCAAATCGGCTGCAAATGACCTCTTTCAAGTGCCGAAGAGCAAAGATGTCTCCTTGAGGACTAAGGTGTGCCTGACACAAGCCATGATATTTCCAATTGCCTCATATGCATGTGAGAGCTGGACAATGAATAAGAAAGACAGAAGAAGAATCGATGCTTCTGAGCTGTGATGTTGACAAAGAATGCTGAAAGTACCATGGACTGCTAAAAGAACTAACAGGTCTGTCCTGGAGGAAGTGCACCCAGAATGCTCCTTGGAGGTGAGAATGGCCAGACTTCGTCTCACATACTTTGGTCATGTTGTCATAAGGGACCATTCCTTGGAGAAGGATGTCATGCTTCATAAGGTGGAGGGTTGACGAAAGAGGGGAAGACCCTCAACAAGGTGGATTGACATAGTGGCAGTGGCGATGGGCTCAAGTATAGCAAGAATCATGGAGCTGGCATGGGACTGGCCAGTGTTTCATTCTGCTGTGCATAGGGTCGCTATGAGTCATAGATGACTCAATGGCACCTAACTACAACAACAAGAACAACAGACTGAATAAGTGTGGTGAAAGTATACAACCCTGACACACTCCTTTCTTGATTTTAAACCATGCAGTGTCCCCCTGTTCTGTTCGAACAACAGCCTCCCAATCTGTGTACAAGTTCCTCATGAGCACAATGAAGTGTTCTGGGATTCCCATTCTTCTCAATATTGTCCATAATTTGTTATGATCCACACAATCAAATGCCTTTGCATAGTCAACAAAATACAAGTACACATCTTTCTCGTGTTCTTTGAGACACTTCTGGCTAGGTTCAAATCACCAACCTTTTAGCTAGTGGTCAAGCACCCAGGGAGCCCAAAATGATACAAATGAGGAAACTGAGGCTGAGAGAGAGGGAAAGTGACTTGCCCAAGGTCACATAGAGAGATGGGGACAGAGCTGGGACCTGTGTGGTTTCTCTGTCCAGGCCTGTGGCCCTGTGGCCTCCAGATCCCTGAAGGAGGAGACTTGCTCTGCCCAGGAGCAGGTGCTCAGCCTCTAGCCCCAGCCCCTAGGATGGCCACGGGCCTGGGCCTACACCTCAAACCCTCAGCAGGGGCAGGAGGCACCTCTTCCCTCCACTAGGGTGCTTGGGCCTCCGGTGCCACCCTGAAATAACCCACAGATCAGGTTTCAGCTTGCTGTCCAGATGCTGCGCCCAGCGGGGAGGGCAGCATTTCCCCCATGAGCTGCCTCCTCCTGCTCCCCCTCACACGTCAGCACTTGGGCCAAGCCCTAAATCACAGCTTCCCTCTACCAACCCAACCCTTTCTGGAAAGGACAGGAGCAATGGGAGTAGTGGCTAGGTTGAATGAGGGGTGTGGAAGGGACTTTGATAATACAGTGACAGAAGAAATGGTGGGGTGAGTCCCAGAGAGAAGACCAATGTGGGGGTTCTTTTACTGCCATAGGTTGGCTGTGTGGTCTTGGGAAAGTCACATGCCCTTTCTGAGCCTGGTTTCCCTACCCATTGACTGGAGAGAGTTCCCTGCTCTGGCTCAGCCAGCAGTGAACAGAAAGTCCTTGTCTTCGGAGCTCATGTTCCAGGGGCTACAGGCTCCAGCCCAGGCAGTTGAGTTCTGGAGCCTGTTCCTGTCACCCATGGGCTTTATGCCAGTGGGTGCAGGGAAGCTGAAGGAGAGGGGGCTGTGCTATTTATTTAGGGTGGCACCAAGAAGACTTTTCTGAGGATTTGAGCAAAGACTCCCAACTGGGACCAGAGGGTTGGGGTTATGTGTGGCACCAGAGAGAACACACCCCCAAAACCTAGGGCTCTAGGAATGGAGCTGAGCTTTCTGTTGAGAGATCCCAGTTGGGCTTAGCAAACACCTTCCCCCACCCTGGTTCTTTTGAACTCCACAGTGTCTGGCACCTGCAATTCAGGGAACTCAGCTAGAAGCAGGTGGAGAAGTGAAGGTCCAAGGGCCTCTACAACCCAGGAGTCCTGACTCCAGCCCTAAAGCAACAAAGGAAGTAGTTGGAGTCCTTGAGGCCTGGGGAATGAATGGGAGGCCACCAGCCTTGGGGACCACCCTTGCAGCCTGGGGTTGGGCCCCTGGAGCTTCAAGGGTTCCAGTGTCATGATGGGTGGGGGCTGTGAGGATCCCATCCTGAGGGGCTACTTCCTACATACCCGTGCTCCTCTAGAAATTTTTTTGAAAAAACAGTTACCATCGAGTCAATTCTGACTCATGCTGACCCCACATGTGTCAGAGTAGACATGTGCTCACGAGGTTTTCAGGGGATAGTCAAGGCTTTCCTCTGAGAAGACTCCAACTGGCAACTTTTTGTTTAGCAGCCACATGCATTAACCAGAAACTTCTAGAAAATTTAGACCAGTAAAAATATTGTTCAAGTTTCACAGACAGATCTTATTTAATCCTCTTGACAACTCTTTGAGGTTACAGATGAAGAAACTGAGGCTTGAGGAAGCTAGGTGACTTGTCCAATGGGGTCACACCTGGGAAGTGATACAGGTAGCTGTTTGAGTCAAAAAGCTCACGTGCTTTTTCTTTTTTTAGGAAAAAAAAAAAAAAAGATGAATTGAGTTTTTCAAAATTGTATACTTTTTTAAAGTAGCTGCTTATTTAACGTTTTCGTAAAAAATTTTTTTTATTCTGATTTGGGTGGAAGTTTACAGAGCAAATTCATTTTCCATACAGCAGTTCATACACATTTTGTCTCTTGATTATTAGTCTCTGCCTGCCTTCCAGATGGTTCTTTCCTACTTGGGTAAAGAAGGCACTAAGAGCCTATGATATGCCAAGCTTTGTCATGAGCACTGGGTAGGCTCACAGCAAACCCCACCCCCCGGGAGATTATGAGGATGAACGCAGAAATAGACAGACACTAGCCTGCCAGCTGCACAGGGCAGAGGGTTTGGTCTGTTTGCTCACTGACGACCACTAAAACAGGACCTGCCACAAAGTGAAAAATCTGTTGCTGTCAAGTTGATGCTGACTCATGGTGATCCTATGTATGTCCTAGTAGAACTGTACTCCATAGGGTTTTCAGTAACTGGTTTTTCAGAGGGAGATCATCAGCCCTTTCTTCCAAGGACCTCTGGGTGGATGCAAATCTCCAGGCTTTAAGTTAGCAGCTGAGGGCACTAACTGCACTGCCTGGGACTCAGCCACAAAGTAGGTGCTCAATGGATGAATGAATGAATGGAATTCTCTGAGATAGAGAACCCAGGAGGTGAAGCTAGTTTAGGGAGAGAGCTGATGGTGAATCTGAGGTACCTGTGGGCCACACAGGATGGGGGCCGGGGGTCAGGCACTCAGCAGTGTTGCATGTCAGAATCTGGTTCAGGGCAAAGACAGAAAGCTGGGGAGAAGTGTCTGGCTCAAATGTAGCTGCCCCCTCCAAGAGGCTGCCTCTCTCTCATGCCCCCACATCTCCCTTCCCAGGGCCCTGAAAGGGGGGTCTGAACACTGCCCCCTCTGCCCTGCCCCTCCAGCCTAAGACTCACCAGCCTGTCTCCCTCCCTCTCCTAAGCTGTCCCAACAAAAGCTGCCCTTGTAGGAGCCAGGACCATCGTAATTAAAAAGGAAACATAATAAAGCTTTGCTTCGAAGCCAAATCCCCATCCCTGGAGCGGACGCCCGGGCCCGCCCCTCACTGCCCACCGAGGACACACGGCCCCTTTGTGAGCCCCGGGTGAGGGCCACTCCTGCCCCGTGCTGCCCAGCCACTGCCCTCCCTCCCCTCCCTGCCCACACACCCCAGCCCCCGACGGCCCAGCATCCCGGCTGAGAGTCCAGCCTCCTCTTTTCACAGATAGGTCACTGAGGCCCAGAGAGGCCTCCTGACTCCCAGCCCAGTGCTCCTAGAGCTAGGCATCTGCCCAGAGCATGCCCTCTTTCCTGGGCTCCATGCCCCAGAGTAGAGGAGCCCAGTGGACAATAGAGCTCAGATTAGAGAGCCCCTTTTTGTACTTCCAGCTGAAGGGACATCAGCAATTGAGCACCACTTACTCATTGAGAGATGGGACACTGATGCCCAGGAGGTGGGGCTTGTTTTGCCTGGGATCACATAGCAACCAAGATGCAGACCTGGGACTAAACACCAGGTCTCCTGCACAAAACCAGCTACTCGGAGTCACCAGCTTGTCCTGAGCACAAAACATCACCCCAGAGGGGTCTCCCAATGATAAGCCAGGCACTAAAAGGGGTTAGGGAAGGGGAGCCTCAAGGAGAACCCTAGCCTTCCTCCTGCGGCTGGAGTCAAAAGCCCTCTGGGGGAATAGGAGAACTCACAGAGGCTTCTAGAATCATAGGGTAGGGTACCCTCCTCCCCACCTCCTGGACAGAAATGGAGGGTTGACCATGAGCTTTCAGTGAGAATGATGGTACATCTTTTTGTTATCGCCCTGCCTTCCAGAAGCTAAGCAGGCCCCTCAAGACCCCAGCTCAGTGTCTTCTCCCAAACCCACCAACTCCAGCCCTGCTGCCAGCCAAGTGACCTCAGATGCCAGGGTCAGGGCCACCTGACCACTGGGCCTTACCCCAGGGTTCCTCTGCTGTCATCCCTGGACCTCTAGAGGAAATCAGCCCATGGCAAAAGCATGGTGCTGGCTGAGGTTGTCTGTGATCCTGCCTGCCTCCCCTCCCAGATCTGCTGTTGCTGACTCACCCTCCCAACTATCCCCAGCACCCACTCTCACATTCTACCAGCCTATCAGGCAATCCTCACAAAGGCGACACAGCTGGGAATGGCTCAGGGGGCCACCACAGCCTTCAAGTGCCCAAGGACTAGGTCCCCATGGTACCATCTTAGACCTGGCCCAATGATAGGGATATCTAGGGACAGGTGCTCCACTACTGTAAAATATGAAGACATCCAGACAGTGTCTGCTTGGAATGTGGGCAATAGGCATGTGCAGAGGGTGGGACTGGGTCCAGGAGAGTTGTTTTGATTAATACAAGTAGTCGTCATCACCACATCACCATTAGTCGAGCACTCACTCCAATGCACTGCCTGTTTTGCTTCATTTAAGCTTTTCCTTCCTTTTGGGGAAAAGAAAAAAAAATTGCCATAGAGTTTATTATGACTCACAGTGACCCTATAGGACAGAGTAGAACTGCCCCATAGGGTTTCCAAGGCTATATATCTTTACAGAAGCAAACTGCCTCATCTTTTTCCCATGGAGCCAGTGCTAAGTTTCAAGAGCCAACCTTTCAGTTAGCAGACAAGGACTTTAACCACTGTGCCAGCAAGCCTTCATTTTGGGGAAAAGATTCATTACACCCATTTTATGTATATGGAAACTGTCACAAAGAAGACATGTCCAGTAACTGGTGTAGTCTGGATTCAATGCCCAGCCCTATTTTGCACATAGAACGTGTAACATTTTATATACACTTCTGTATATAACATTTTTTATATACTGTTTTGTATATAGAATCTTTTAACAACCTGTCAACCAAAGCTGATGCTGGCAATACTAGTCCTGCCCTTATGTATGACTGACTCGTGCAGAACTAAGTGTGGGTGGGGGTGCAGAGGTACCAGCCACCCACTCACTCTAATCATGTCAGCCCACACCAAGAACCCCCAGAAGAAAGTGAGAGTGAGTATGACTGTGTGTACATGTGTGTATGTCTGTGTACATGTGTTTGTTGAGGAGGTGCTGAGCTGGTATATGAGGTCCACGGTCTGTCATTCCCAGCCCCTCATAGGGCACCCACCGTGGCCAGAAGGACTGAGTTAGGGATGCTCCCAGGAAGCAGCTAGCAGGGGGACAGCGTGGGCCACTCCTACCCTGTGACCCAGGAGCCAGTGGGGTGGGCAGGGATTAGGCAGATAATGCCTCTTGTAAGAACAAGGGATTGTTGCAAAGGGAAAACTAGAGTGGGGGGCTGAGGGCCAGTTCAGATTTCTCCTGGGGTGAAAGCTGAGCCCCCCAGGAGGAGGCACCCTGCCTGCCAGGCCCTAATCCCCATCCCCATCGTTCTCACCAAAACCCCAAAGAAGAGGCTGTTCATGGGCAGCAGATTCCTGGGATTCATTAATTCAGGATTTGCAGGAGGGACGCTGGCAGGATCCTCCCTACAAGCAGCAACCTGAGCAGGGCAGGTGGGTGCTGCTGGTTGGAGACACTCCGGGATGATGGGGAAGGGAGGCTGGGCTTCGTGCCTTTCCAGCAAAGCCTGGGCTGTGGTGACCTGGGGATACACTCTGGGCTGCTCTCACCCTGGGAGTCTGGAGGTGGCTCAGGACCTGCTCTGGGGATGAAGGGAGAAGACCCACACACCCCCTCACTCCAGAGGAACTCTAGTTGACCAGTTTTTAGCTGTTAGTGTTTTTCCTTCCCTATATGAAGTGCAATTTACATTCAGTAAAATACACCCAGAGATCTTAAATGCAGTGGCCTCACTAGGGGGATGTGGGAGTGTGGACCACACCAGGTGACACTGTCAGAGGGGTTGACACCTAAATCACTGTCTATAAAATGTTTTGTGTAGTATTTCAGCAGAAATTTATTGTTTTTCATAAAAGTATTTCTGTAGTTAGTTGCAAAAAAAATTTTTTTGTAAGCCCACCTTACATATATCAGTATACCTTTAAAGCTAAAACTCTATGCTAATTTACTTTTTGAATCATCTAATATGCTCTGGTCAGAGCTGTCATTATTACCCACCTACAATGATGCTTTGAATCACATGGTTTCACTGCATGCACTGCTAGCATGAGTTGTTGTTTTCGTTGCTGCCAATGATTTTATCGTCCCCGCTTTTGTCAAATTTTCTGGTGTTTTAGCTACAATATTGTAGTAATAAGTATTTGTGAGCCTGTGTCAATAACTTTTTTGAGAATGAAGTCATAATTAAAGGAAAAAATCCAAAAAAAGCAAGTGGGTTGCCATTGAGTCAATTCCGACTCATAGTGACCCTATAGGCAGGGGAGAACTGCCCGTAGTATTTCCAAGGCAGTAAATCTGTACATAGGCAGAATGCCTCATCTTTCTCCTGCAGAGCCGTTGGTGGATTGGAAATGCTACATGCTAACCTTCCAGTAGCAGTCAAACACTCTAACCACTGCCCCACCAGAGCTCCTTAATTGAAAGAAAAGAAGACAACGTCTATATATATATATATATATATATATATATATATATATATATATATACACACACACACATATATATATACACACACACACACATATACATATACATATATATATGTGTGTATATATATATACATACATATATATATATTTAAAGGGTTCCACTCAGTTACTAATAATGTTTTAACTAACAATGTTATAATTCAATGTAGATTTTACAAAACAATTCTTGTTAGTATTCACATAATCTAAGAAATATTACATTTAAGCAATTTACAACTGTATCATATATTATTCTATGATTAAAATCAATAATAAACATTACTAAGGATTCTGTATGGCCTGCTATGAGAGGAGGCTCATGGTGGGGAGATGAAACCATAAATTATCTCACTGGGTGACACCAACTCAAGTCTTGCCACTACTTCAATGGACAGTTTGATGAGTCTGACAAGTATCTAGACCCAAGTAATCACCATATTCAAGACACAGAACACATTCATCACTTCAGTAGGTTCTCTCCTTCCTCTTGTGAAAGCTCTCACCTCCCAAGCATCCGTGGATCTGCCTACAGCCACTACAGATTGGGTTCGCCTCTTCTAGAACTTCACATGGAGTCCCTGGGTGGTGAAAGCAGTGAATGCTCTCAGCACCCAACTGAAAGGGTGGAAGTTTGAGTCCACATAGAGATGCCTACAAAGAAAGACCTGGCAATCTACTTCTGAAAAGCCAGCTATTGAAAACCCTATCGAGCACAGTTCTATTCTGACACACATGGAGTCACCAAGAGTTAGGGTCAACTCAATGGCAGCTGGTACAGGGAGAGCGTCATGTGAGTGGAATCCTACAGCACAACTCTGTCGCTTACATACAACATCATGCCTGTGGTCATGTGAGATACTGGGTTTCTCTGAAGGATTTCACCTAAACAGAGGATTCTCTGGTGAACACTGGTTTGAAAACCCGAGGATCTCTTCAGGCCAGAGGATTCTGGGCTCCTGCGTATCTACTCCTAAGAATATATCCCCTGGATTTTCTCAAAGCCTTGACCCCCTCTCTGTCCCCACACCATGCCTGTGTCAATCCCACTTCCACTGCCACTTTTGAGCTCTCCTCCCCATCAGCCCCTTCCTCAGCCTTCCACCTGTCTCCAGTCCAGAGCAGCTTTCAAACACTTCTCAGGAACCAGCTGCTCTCCCTCTAGACCCCTCAATGTCTCCCCTTTGCCCATGGGAGAGGTCCAAGCTTCTTTACCTGGCATTCTAGAGCCTTCTGGGTCCAGCCCCTGTCCACCTCTCAAATCTCATCTGTCAGGATCTCCCAGCATATCTGGGCTCCCACCCACAGACCCACTCTAGGTGTGGAAGCCACAGTCCTTTCTCTTTCCCATGGCCTGCTTCTCTACCAGAAGCCCCCTCCCTCTGGAGCTATCCAGGTCCAGCTCAAGTACTACTGTCCCAGGAAGCCTGCCCTGAGCTCCCCCACCGAGATGGGGTCATCCTCCTGCCCCCCATCTGTCATCAGGGCTCCCGTGCCAGCCCCGCCTTGGTCTGCATCCTCACCATCACCTCAACTGCCAGCTTCCCGTGATGGTGTCTTGTCCAGATCTGGGTCCTGTGGCCCCAGCCAGGAAATCCCAGCAAGGCCCTACCACCACATCTTCACTTACCCTCCTCAGTTCTGGCCTGGTGCACAGCTGAGCAAAGAGAAGGTCTGTGGAACTGAAGTGAATCACCAGTATGGCCTTGGGGCAGAACTGAGACCCTAGATGGTGAGAGAGGCAGAGAGGATGGGGTCTTGTCTGGACCTCCAAGGTGAGCATGGTTAAGGGCCTAGGGCCCCAGCAGGCTGTTTCCCTGTCTGTAAACCAGGCATACTGGTAATACCCACCTCACCAGGATTTTTGGTGAGGATCCATTGACTTGCTGTGTGCAGGCTTGGCATTATGTTGTCTCTGACTGCCACTATCAAGAAGAACAGCGTGGAAAAGACAAGAGGAGAGGGGAGGTAAGGATCCAATGGTAACAAGGGGAGAGAAAGGGTGGTCCCCCTCCTCCTAAGGCAGCTACCTCTTCCCATCAGGCTCAGACAGTGAGTGCCTGCTGGTCTAATTGTTCTTCAACACAGGTCTCCCTGCCTCTGGGCTTGGCGGAGAGGTCAGAGGGTAAAAGTTTGGAATCAGGTGCAAAAACAAGAGAGGGCAAGTGAGGAGCAGGCCTCCTGCAGGAGACAAAGACATGTTGGAGGGCCCAGCAAGGAACCAAGGCTGCATTTCATAATATCTTACTTTGTTCTCCCACTAACTATGCAGGGGAAGTTATCATCATACCCACTTTACAGGGGAGAAAGCTGAGGTTTAAAGCACCCTGCCCAAGGTCACACAGCTGGGAAGCTGGGTTTGAAATCAGAGAGGCGGGTTTGGCCCAGGCCTGCCCACCTGGCCCCTCCCCGGGCTTCCCCAACTCTCCAGGAATGTGAGACTGATGTCCCCAGCCAGCAGTCATCCTGGCACGGGTTGCCTTCTGAAGGGCTGGAGGGCAGAGGGAGAGGCAGCCGTGCTGGCACCAGCCCCAGGCAGGTCAGTACAGGCGCAGGCACCCTGGCTCTGCCCACAGAGCTGCTGCCCAGCCCTGCACCCCCAGCCAGGGCAGCGTCCCCACCCTCAGGGCAAGCCCAAGCAACTGGAAGCACCTGCCTCACCTGACAGGAACCACCGTGGGTGCCAGGGCAACCCGATGCCCTTTGGGGTGGCATCTGGGGCTGGGGTGGTGGCCGAGCAGTAGGGTATGTCAGTGAGGGGGGCGTTGGGCGTGTGACTCTGCAAGTGGGAGCACAGGCCTTGTTCACGTGTAGTGTGGGAGTGTGGGAATGCGAGCTCAGGCATTCCCTGTGTCACTCTAGGTGTGGGCACATGTGTGTGTGTGTGTGTGTGTGTGTGTACATGTTGAAGAAAACGCTGGAGTGTGTGAAGAAGGTTGTGTCACTTTGAGGGTGGGAGTGGATCTGGTGTTTCATGTCTCATTCTCTTGGGAAAATGAGAGTGAGTGTGTAAGGCTGTGAGTGTGAGTGTGGGGACACCAAGTGTGGGGACATGTAAGGGTGTGGGATATGGTATGTGCCCAGCTGCATCTGCATGTGAGGGGTGACTAGATATGGCATGAGTGTGGAAGAGAACCACTCTGGGGTAGTATGGCAAGGCTGTGTGTTCCCCCTTCCTCCAACAGTGGGCCTCCAGGCCTACCTAGCCTCTCCCTCTTGACTTTCCCTCAGGCCATATTCAGAGTATACTTTCCCTCCAGGCGGCTGGGATCCCAGCTCCACCTCTTAAAAACAGTGAAGCCACGGGAAAGCTGAGCCTCAGTTTACATATCTACACAACAGGGATAAAATAGCTCCTACCTCAGGAGGTTGGTGCGAGACATCAACAGAATAAATGGCAAAATACAGCCAGATAAATGAATAAATGAATGACTGGAAAGAAGGGCTGGTTGGAAGCCCCACCCCCAGCCCAGATTTTGCCCCTCCATGCCCCCTCCCTTCAGCCAAGGCCCCAGAAAGCTCGAGGCTCCAGCCATCTCCCTGCCCAGGCAGCTCAGGGAGGGTCAGGACCTACCCTCCTAGGCGGGCAAGGGCAGGCCCTGCAGAGCTGAGGCTCCTGGGGTGGCGGCACCTGGAACATCAATGGGGACAGGTGGAGATCAGAGGACAGGGCGTGGGCTCATTACCAACACATATTCATTCAGCAAACCCCTTCCAGGCACCAGATCCATGCCAGGGCCTGTGCTGAGCATCAGGGATGCCAAAACCAGCAGGACCCCATCTCTGCCCTCAAGAACTCTGGCAGGAAGGATCACATATATGGAGGTTTTAATCAAGTGCAGTACATGTGCTGATGAAAATCCAGAAGCCCAGAGCGGGCCGCAGCCCCAGCCTGGGGTGGCCAGGGAAGGGTTCCTGGAGGAATGTGGCTCCAAGATCTGATCCTGAAGGGCAGGGAGCCAAGAGCTCTGGACTGAGGGAACAGCTTGAACAAAGGCCTGGAACCACCTGAGCATCCGTGTCAGATGACGAATGTTGGGAGATGAGGCTCGAAAGGCCTTCACCATCAGTGGTGAGTTTGGTGTATGGGGTTTAAGCCAGAGGTTGGGTTCTGGCTGTGAAATCACATGGATATTGTCAATAAATGTCTCTCTCACTCCACCTTAACAGAGGTCCTATAATTCATAAAGTGTGCTTCCATATTCAGGACCTTGGTCATTACAGCAATCTCTTAAGGGTTGGGAGATAAAAGCCCACCCATCCCTTTTTACCTTGACCATTAGGAAGCTCAAAGGCTCAATTAAGGCTAAATCTGCATCCCAAACACCCCTTCTTTTTCTACATTGGTTCTGATCAATCCTTTTGTTTATTTCAATTGTTTCCCCTGAAATCCTTTGGGAAATAAGGGGGTGAAGAAGGGAACAAATGAGTTGCCAACATGTGGTATCTTTTGTTGGGGGTCAGAGAAGAGGGTGTGGGTCATGCACATGTTTGATTGTCTACATAAACATGTGTGCTCAGGGGTCCCGGCAGAACTGCATATACGTTGGTGCTTGATGGTCAGTTGGTGGGGGATGGAATTCAAGTAGCCATGGGACCACGTGCACATACTTCTGTGGAGGTGGAGAGCAAAAGGTATGTGTACATATGTGTGACAATGACTGGGCCTGGTAGGGTCAGGGGACATATACTCAGTCTGGGCTCCCAATGCCCTCAGGTTCTTTCCCTCCATCCCCTCTAGAAGACCCTCTTTCCTTCCTCCTGTTAATCTCTGTCTGGCATACTGCCAGCTCCAAGGGAAACTGAGGCCTAGAGAGGGGACATCACCTGTCCCAAATCCCTCAGCAAGGCCAGGTCTCCTAAGTCCCGGTTTGAGTCTGTACCACCCTTCCCCTACAATTCAGTCCTCCTTCAGACTTGCCTTCCCCTGTGCGACCAGGACATGTCCCTTAGGCTCTCTGAGCCTCTGCTCCAAGCTGGCTTCTACCCCAGATTGGAAGTTGTTTAAGGAGCTTAGAGAAGGAACACATTAAAAAAAAAAAAAAAAAAAAAAAATTCTTTTAAACAATAAAAGACCCACTTCCTTTATGTTTCCTCTAAAATAAAACAGTTTTCAGTCCCACTGTCTGTGAGGAAGGCATCCACAAGCTGGCAAGGAGAGAGCCCTGGCTGTGGGGCTGCATGTCCTTAGGTGGTGCCTTTCCCTCTCTGCACCTCAGTTTCCTCATTTGCAAAATGGAAAGCACAGAGACCCGTACTTGGCACAGAGACCCTCATGCCACCCTTCCCACATTGAAGGCTGTGACTGTGCTCATATTACAAAAGAGGAAACTGAAGCTCAGAGAAGCAAAGTCACTTAGCCCGGTCACACAGCTCGTTGTCTGAGTGAACTCACAGCCAAGTTCTTAACCACTACCTCACACTGCCTCTCAGGGAGGAATGTGCCCCATACACAGTGGGGGCCCCATAAGGGTCATTGTCCTCTGGGACTCCCAAGCTCTAGAACCTCAGAAAGCTGGGTATCACCTCCAAAGGGGCAAGGTCTGACCCAGGGAGCCTCTGAGCCAAGGCTCCATGTCACCTTGTTGTTGTTGTTGTTGCTGTTGTTAGGTGCCGTTGAGTCATCTCTGACTCATGGCGACCCTTTGCACAGGAGAACAAAACACTGCCTGGTCCTGTGCCAGCCTCACGATCCTTGCTATACCTGAGCCCATCATTGCAGCCACTGTGTCAATCCATCTCGTTGAGGGCTTTCCCCTTTTTCATTGACCATCTACTTTACCACGTCAGCAGGGCCCCTTTAAGGCCCAAAACACATATGTTTACAAACTAGTTGCCCCCCAGCCAAGCTGCAGCCCAGAGTGGTTGCAAAACACAGCCTGGCAAGTGCAAGTCAAGGTGGCTCCTAGACCGTGCTGGGGCCCTTCTGGCACCATCTGAGCCATGGGGACCAAGGGGCAAGCATAGCCATTGCAGGCGGGCTGGCATTCAGAGGGTATCTCCACGTCTCCATGGGGTGGCTGAGGCAGAGCCATCCCCATGCTCTCAGGCTCTCAGGCCCTCTGGTCCCCTAGCTGTGAGGCAGAGTTGGGTCAGAAGGAATCCTTAAGGCCAGCTTTGAGGCTCCTGTAAACTGTAAAATGGGAATGATAACAGTGCTGATATCATAGGGTTGTTGTGAGAATCAAGGGACATAATGAGTGCCAATCCTGACAACAGTGTCTAGTATACAGTAAGGGCTTGCTAAAGGTTAGCCAGTGATATGCTGGTAAATGCTTAACAACTGGCTCTGGGAGAGAGGGCTCTGATTTATAGCACTGACCAATTTCCATGGTATAAATATTCCCACCATGGCCAATTTCAAGCTTTCAACATGACTTCTCCAGACATGAAGTTGGGAAGAGATGGGAGGTTGTTGTTGTTGTTGTTGTTATGTGCCATTGAGTCAGCCCCGACTCATAGCGACCCCTCCTTGGGTTTCCGAGGCAGTATCACTACGGAAGTAGGATTGCCCAACCTTCCTTCCGAGGAGTGGCTGGTGGGTTTGAACCGCCAGCCGTCTGGTTAGCAGGCAAGTGTCTTAGCCACTATACTACCAGAGCTCCCAGATGGGAGGTAGGACATTGTTATATAGTCTTTCCACCACAGGGATACAATAGATGTAAATAACCATAAGACGTAATAGTCAAATAATTAGGAAATAATGACTTTGAGTATTTATTTCCTCTGTTTGTAATATAACTTGAAAGTGTGCATAATTTATTTTGCATCATGGCTGTGCCTAACAACCGGTTTGCAAGTTTCTGGGAATTTAAGTCTGCTCTTGTGAGCCAGTATGTGGCAGCTCAGCTGACCAATGAGTTTACTACTCATATCATGAAACCTCTTGGTCTATGCACAAGCCAGTCCCTCTGCTGGGAATGTCCCCTCCTGGCAAACTCCCAGTCTTTCCTCAATAATCTAGATCACGTCATTTTTGAAATCTCTTCTCTGTGAGGACACAGTTAGAATCTCCTTGAATCCTCAGGTCTCAGTGAGGTAAATGCTCTTGGTCCTCTTCTTCAGATGAAGAAACTGAGGCTTGACAAGGTTGGTCAGTTGAATGCAGATCTCCCGGGGTGGGGAGGATAGGCTGTGCCCAAGGACTGCCTTTCACATAGACCAGGTAGGTGATGCCTTCCTGGCAGGATTTGAAGAACATTCTCCTTGCCCACTCGTATTTTCCCATCTTATGCCCTGGACTCAGGCACTGAGCCTCCATTCCTCTCAATTAAGCATTTCCCGGCTCAGGTAAAGCCCTGCATGTGCAGCTATGGTACAGGAAGCTGAGGGAGGTCCCTGGGGTGGACTGGGAGCCGGGCAGGAGCTGGATGGGGCTGAGGAAGCCCATGGAGCCCTGGGACCCTCTACTAGGAGCTGCAGAGGACTGGAGGACTATCCCACGGAGGCGCTGACCTGCCCACTGGCCTGGGGGAAAAGCTTCTGGAGGAATGTAAGTTATGAGGGAGGAGGGGGCAGGCAGGTCCAGGCAGTCATGGGAAGGGCCCCTGGGGAAAGCCATGGGGGAGGGGGGTCATAAACCAGAGAAGACCCTGGTAGGACCCCGGCCTTGGCAGCTGCCCCGGAAGGAAACAGCCCCAGACCCATCCATCATGTGGGCTGAGGACCCCAGAGGACCCTGAACAGAGGGGCACTGATGGGCCCACAGCCACCCTGCCCTCCTTAGGGTTTGCTGAGGTGCAGGTGGCACAGGGGACCTAGTGTGGCATGACAAACAGAACTGGATTCAAACCCCAGCCCAACCACTTCCTAGATGTGGAGCCTCAAGCACAGCACCTCCCCAACCTGAGCCTCAGTCTTCCCTTCTATAACTCCTACTGCTCAGAGTTTGGGTAACATCCAAAGTGCCTGGTCCAAGCAGGCAGCCAGTGCAATCATAACAATAATGATAGGAGCTGGCGTGCAACAGCTTACCCAGGCATTGCACTGGGTCTGCTCCCTCCTGCCTGACAACAATGAACACACTTTATCAGTTAGAAAACAGAGGCAAAGAGGTTAAGTAGTGTGCTCAGGGTCACACAGCCCAAAGTCCAGCCTGACCCCATCCTCTGGGTCCTGTTTCTGAGTCCTCAACCCCACACATAGGGATTGGCAGACAGCAGGGCTCAGTGGCTGCTGAATGAACAAAGGTGCCCCTGGGGGCCCTACATTGTTAGGTCTGCCCCACTACACCCCAAGACTCCAGCAGCCAGGGCCCCCTTTGCCAAAGCAGACCTGGTTTTGGCCCCCAAAGCCAAACTTGGCATTTAGGGCTGTGCAGTCTTAGACAGATCCCACCTTTCTCTGGGCCTCAGTTTCCCCACCTTGCCAATGGGTGATGGGGTGGTGGATGCAGACAGGGTAAGTGCTCCAGGGGTCTGCAGTTGGAGGAGCCAGGGGTGGTCAAAGGACTTCCTGCCTGGCAGAGACTCAGGCCTGAGGGATGAGGCACTTCCCACCAATAGGGCAATTTCTAAATCATCATTACAAAACCCAGAGATGAACCAAGAGTGTCCCACCGCAGGCCTTTGGGAGTAAAGACAGCCTGGGGTGGTGGTGCAAAGAGCAGGAAGGATCCGGGAGTGGCAGGGCTGCCCCCTCACCACAGGCCTCAGCCCTGCTGGAGTACAACATAGTCACATACACATACTCACACACACAGAGACACTTGCATACATCCACACATACTCACTCACATACACTCATGCACACTCATTCTCTCACACACACACACATTCATGCATTGGCATATATTCATGCACACATGCACACACACACACTCAGAGTCAAGCCTGGAGAAGCCCCTTCTAATGTTCAACAAGTCAACCCCTCCTCTCCACAGCTCCTCTTCACACTCCCTTCCTAGGGCTCGGACTCCAGAGTCCTTCACACTGTGCTTCTCGGGGCCTTAGGGTCCCCACAAATGCCTCCAAGGCTGCCAAGGAAGGTCAGAGTCCAGTGGATGGGACAGTCTTCTAGCATCTATTTGGTCAAGTCCAGTGTTACCTGTTTTAGATGCTGGAATTCAGGTGTGACTTCATTTGGAGAAAGAAATCTTTGTCCCATACTTTGTGAAGGCCACCAGGCCAGGCTCTTCCAAGTCTCTTTGGGCTGGGAAGAGATTACTTGAATAATTCAATAACACTGGTTTATTATGAGCACCCCCTAGGCCTTAAATTCACACATAGTCATATTTCTGTCCATTTTTGCTACTATTTATGAAGCACCTATGAGCCTTAATGATGCAGGAAGCATCAAAAGGAGGTGGAAGGAATACACAGAGTCACTATACAAAAAAAGAATTGACTGATATTCAATCATTTCAGGAGGTAGCATATAATTGAGAACAAATGGTATTGAAGGAAGAAGTCCAAGCTGCACTGAGGGAATGGGTGAAAAACAAGGCTTCAGGAACTGATGGAATACCCATTGAGATGTTTCAACAAACAGATGCAGCACTGGAGGCACTCACTCATCTTTATCAAGAAATGTGGAAGACAATTACCTGGCCAAGTGACTGGAAGAGATCCATATTTGTATCCATTCCAAAGAAAGATGATCCAACAGAATGCAGAAATTATCAAACCATATCATTAATATCACATACAAGTAAAATTTTAGTGATGATAACTCAAAACCAATTGCAGCAGTATATTGACAGAGAAATTCCAGAATTTCAAGCCAGTTTCAGAAGAGGACATGGAACGAGCGATATTATTACTGACATCAGGTGGATCTTGGCTGACAGCAAAGAATACCAGAAAGATGTTTACCTGTGTTTTACTAACTACGTAAAGGCATTTGACGATGTGGATCATAATAAATTATGGATAACATTGTAAAGAATGGTAATTCTGGAGCACTTAATTTGCTCATGAGGACCTGCACATAAACCAAGAGGCAGTCATTCTAACAGAACATGGGGATACTGCATGGATTGAAATCAGGAAAAGTGTGCATCAGGGTTGTATCCTTTCACCACACTTATTCCATCTGTCTGTTAAGCAAATAATCCAAGAAGCGAGGCTATATGAAAAAGAACATAGCATCAGGATTGGAGAAAGAGTCATTAACAACCTGTGATAGGCAGACGACACAAACTTGCTTGCTGAAAGTGAAGAACACTTGATGATCATATACTCCAGCCTTCAGTATGGAGTACACCTCAACATAAAGAACACAAAAGTTCTCAAAACTGAACCAATAAGCAGCATCACGATAAATGGAGAAAAGATTGCAGTTGTCAAAGATTTCATATTACTTGAATCCATAATCAACACCCATGGAAGCAGCAGTCAAAAAATCAAACAACGTATTGCATTGGGCAAATCTGCTTTAAATGACCTCTTTAAAGTGTTTACTAGCAAAGATGTCACTTTGAAGACTAAGGTGCACCTGACTCAAGCCGTGGTGTTTTCAATCACTTCATATCCATATGAGAGATGGACAATGAATAAAGAAGAACACAGAAGAACTGATGCATTCGGGTTGTGGTGCTGGCGAAAAATATTGAATGTACCTTGCACCGCCAGAAGAATGAACATATCTGTCTTGGAAGAAGTACAGCTGGTATGCTCCTTAGAAGTGAGAATGGCCAGATTTCATCACTTGTACTTTGGTCATGTTGTCAGAAGGGACCAATCCCTGGAGAAAGATATCATGCTTGGTAAAGCAGAGAGTCAGTGAAAAGGGGGAAAACTTTCAACAAGATAATTGGACACAGAATCTGTGACTCAAGGACAGCAATAATTATGAGGATGATGCAGGCAGTGTTTCGTTCTTACAACTCCAATGAGTTGGAGACAAGGCACCTTACAATAACAACAACATGAGCCAGACACCAAACACATGACCCTTTGCACATTTTATCCCACTCCCCACTGTCATCCTCCCTTCAGGACATGTGTGTGTGTGTGCGTGCACATGTATGCGCATGCACTCATGTGTGTTTCTTCTCATTTGCTGATGAGGAAATTGAGGCTCAGACAGATGGGGTAACTTAGTCAGGGACACAGCAAAGAAGAAGAAAAGTCAAGACCAGAATGAGGTCTGTCCTTCTCCAAACCTGTGCTGTCTACCAGGTGACATTCTGGCCCTTGGCAGATTACACATGACCCCTGCAACCTCCATCAGGTGCATGTGGCATATGCTTTAGAACCATGGCCCTTACAAAGAGAAATACCCCTGTCTGCCCTGGTTGATGGTGGTGATCTTGGTGATGATGGAAGATGAGCAGGAGAGAAAATTCCTAGTAAAGCCAGGCCTGGGACAGCTGTTCCAAGTATTCAGTAAGAGAAAGAAACTGGAACTCAAAGTCAAGTGGACCTGGGCTCACTCCTGCACTGAGGCTCACCAGCTACACAGCCTTGAACACGGCACCTACCCTCCCTGAGCTTTAGTTTCCTTGAATATTCAGTGTGGGGGGAGCCTACCTCTTGGCATTGGCATGAGGGTTCAGGGAGCTCCACCCTGCACAAGGCCTGGCACATAGCAGGTGCTCCGTGATGAGCTTTCTGTCTCCCCTGACCTCTCACCAGGATATATAAGCCAAAACCAAATCCACTGACATCAAGTCGATTCCAACTCATAGTGACCCTATAAGACAGAGTAGAAGTGCCCCATAGGGTTTCCAAGGCTGTAAATCTCTATGGAAACAGACTACCACATCTTTCTCCTGCAGAGCAGCTGGTGGCTACATTTTGGTTAGCAGCCGAGTGCTTTAACCACTGCACCACTGGAGCTTCTTTACCAGAACACAAGCCTAGGGAAAACCTGGCCATGTTAAGCCCTTGTCCTAGCAGGCAGCCTCTGGCACTGGAATAATGGAGAGGAGGCCTGATGCCAGGCACATTCAAGGCCCTGCCTCAGCTTCCCAAGGTCACACAGCCAATACCCAGTGGATGTTCTCAGCCTGACCAAGTCCACGTCCCTATCATCTAGCCTTGGCAGGGGAATGAGGCACAGAGCTGCCACTGATACAGGGTATTGGGGGGGGGGGGGGGGCAGGAGGGCAGATAGAGCCTGCATTAATCCCTTTGCCAACCGGCTCTCGGGATACAGGCAGCCATTCGTGAATGGGAAATACATTTCCTCAGCACAGTTTACTGGGATAACAGTGGCACCAGCTCTCTCTGGAAACCTCCAGAGAGCTGAAGAGAGAGCTGGGGAGCCATGAGCCCATCATCCTGGGGTGGGGAGTGGGGGCTGCTGGCCATAGGAACAGACAGCCCACTCCCACTTTGTCTGGTCACCTCACAGAAAGTGTCAGAAATGCAGCCCTTTCAGAGAAAGGAAGTAACTGGAATGATCCCAGGCTGTCATCTCTGTACCTCTAGGACCTGAGACTGGGCTGGCACCCAAAAGGGCCTGATAGATGATGGATGGATGGATGGATGGATGGATGGATGGATGATGAGTGGACAGATGAACGGATGGATCTGGATTAGAAAAATCCAAGTTATGAACATTTCTGTAGCAGAGGCAAGCAGTATCCCACCTGTATGCCCTCAGTATTCACCATCCCCCTGAGTTCTCACTGATAACTCCTGTGACTCCTGCCTGAGGACCTTCCCCAGCCACGGGAACATGCTGAGCCAGAAGGCCTGGAGCAGCTCTCAAACAGACAGAGGTGAACTGGCAGACATCTACTCCAGCTTCCGCTTCCTTGGAGGAACAACTCTGAGGTAATGTTCCACACTGTCCCTGAGGTCCCCAGCAGGACTGAGCCCCAATTGCCCACAGAGCTCACTGCTCATTGACTTCTCCTCCATCAGCTTCTTTCCCTTCTCTGTCTCACTTCCCGACTCCTCTACCTCCAAGCCAAAGGGGGCTGCACTGATGTCCCCCAAAGCAAGTATTATCTAGAAGGGTGACCTCAGGACTGGGAATTAGGAAGCTGATTCTCATCTGGGCACTTTGCTGCCTCACCTTGGGCCCTGCATGTCAGCTCTTTGACCAAATCAGTGGGTCCCCAACCTGGCAGTGCATGACTGTCACCTATGCCCCACTCTGATCTCCTAGAGCAGAGTCCCAGAGGGCAGGCCCCAAACCAAACCCATTGCCATCGAGTCGATTCTGACTCCTAGTGACCCTATAGGACAGAGTGGAACTGCCCCAATCCGTTTCAGAAATGACTTCCAGAAATCACCTCCCTCCCAGGAAAACTGCAGTGGGCAGCAGGGGGGACCAATTTCAGAAAACCACCTCTGCCACTTGGCTGTTTCAGGAGCTTGGACAAGTCATTCCACTTCCTGTGCCTCAGTTTCTGCATCTGTAAAATGGGGGTTATTATTTACCATTCATGGCAGACTATCGTGGTTAGCACTAGGCAGGATCAACCATGTTCCCCATCTCACACTGGATGCTGGGGACACAGAGAGAAGATAAGTCATAATCCGTGCCCTGGAGGAACCTGCCAGCTAGCCAAAGATGACAGAGATGGTAGATACAAGTCCAGGTAATGTTGGAAGACACAGACTCAAATCATAGCTCTACATATCTTCACCATGTGCTCTTGGGCAAGCTATGACATCTCCCAGTACCTCAATTTACCTTTCTGTCAGAAAGGGATGGTAACAGAACCTACCTGTCAAGATTCTTGGGAAGGAAGAATGAGGTAACACAGGGCCTGATGTTCAGTGCCCAGCAATATTGTTGTCCTTGTTAAGAGAGAAATGTATAAAGTGATGCAAAATATGGAGTCCCTGGGCGGTACAAGCAATGAGGAACTCAACTACTAGCTGAAAGGTTGGGGGTCTAAGGTGCCTTAGAAGACAGGGCTGGAGATCTGCTTCTGAAAGGTCACAGCCTTGAAAACCGTATGGAGCAGTTCTACTCAGCACACATGGGGTTGCCCTGAGTTAGAATGACTCAGCGGCCACTAATAGCAACAACAATGCAAAACGTAAGGCTGTATAACTTACAGGTCACTTGTGACACAGAGTGAGGGAGCTGATGTCTGGGAATTCACAGAAGGTGGTCAGGTGGCAGTCAGGATGAAGCTGAGCTGAAGAAGCCTCTGAGCTTTGGGCTAGACCACAGATGCACTGAGGGGGCCAGATGAGCCTTTCCAGGCACACCTGTGCCACCTCTTTTCCCATCAGCACCTCACAACCCACTGCTTCCCAGAGGGCTACACAGGTCCCTTGGCCTTGCTTATGCTATTCCCTCTGTGGGCACACCCTTCCCTCCACCTGGAGCTGAGGACTCTGTGAGTCCTGCCCACAGTCATCCTCTCCGATGGATGTGTCATGAACAGGAAGATGGGGCTGGACCAGCTGCACCTTGTTCCTACAACAGGACTTGGTGAAAAATCAGCTTCCTGGGCCCTGCCCAGAGGCCCTGGTGATGCAATGGTTAAGCACTCAGCTGCTAACCCAAACATTGGTGGTTCAAACTCACCAGCCACTCCGTGGGAGAAAGATGTGGCAGTCTGCTCCCATAAAGGAAACTGATTGGGGCAGTTCCACTCTGTCCTATAGGGTCACTAGGAGTCAGAATCGACTCGATGGCAATGGGTTTGGTTTGGGGCCTGCCCTCTGGGACTCTGCTCTAAGAGATCAGAGTGGGGCAAAGGTGACAGTCATGCACTGCCAGGTTGGGGACCCACTGATTTGGTCAAAGAGCTGACATGCAGGGCCCAAGGTGAGCCAGCAAAGTGCCCAGATGAGAATCAGCTCCCTAATTCCCAGTCCTGAGGTCACCCTTCTAGATAACACTTGCCTTGGGGGACATCAGTGCAGCCCTTTTTGGGGTCCTGCCTTGGGAGGCACATCTGCCAGGCCCCTTGACCCTAAACAAGGGGATGCAGGGCTCCATGAGGGGCCACTAGATGTGCAGCCCCAAGACGCCTCCCAGAGGCTCCGCGGTATTTGGCAGGTGGCAGGGCTGGGGCACGGGGGTGGAGAGGGCCCAGCCTTGGGTATTTAAATATTTGCTTTCTTACAGAATGGCATTCTTCAGAATATTAGCCAATTTGTATAGAATTAGTCAGTGCTTGGCCCCCCGGCTGCCAAGGGAGGAATCCAGGGAGGAGGAATGTACCTGCAGCCTCGCCTGGTGCGGAGGCTCCGGCAAGTCCCGGCACAGGATCCGCCCGCCTGCCCGGCACAGGGAGGGGAAGCAGGTGGCAGCTGGGCGGGTGGGGATCCCAGACAAATCGTGAGCTGCAGCGGCCAGAAACCTTCTCCAGAGCAGCAGGGGTGAGGCTGCTGCCTCATTCTTCACATCTGTGCGCGCGCACACACACATGCTCTCTCTCTCTGTCTCTCTCTCTGTCTCTCTCTCTCTCTTTCCCTCTCTCTCTCTCTCTCTCTCTCTCTTGCTTAGCAAACTCAGGGCCAGCCTGGCCCCTAGGCTAATGTCACCACAGACCAGTCCAGGGGTAACCACTGGGCAGAGGTCAAGAGAAGCTGTCAGATCCTCTGCCAGAGCTCCAGAAAACAAAACCCCAGAAGTTATACAAGAGCTAAGGACAACATGGTCGGTAAGGGAGAGGGTCAGTGAAAACGAGGGAACCTCTCCATGAGGTGTGTTGTCACAAGCCACAACAATGAATTCAAACATGCCGATGATTGTGGAGACAGTGCAGGAACAGGCTACATTTCATTCTGTTATACATAAGGTCACCATGAGTCACAGTCAACCCGGCAGCAACTAATAGCAAAATTCACATCTCAACAATGTCTGTTAATGACCTTGGGTAAGACCCTTCACCTCTCTGGGCTTCACTTGCCCCACCTGTAAAATGGGAGTAATAAAAGTACCTAACTGTAATCATGTAAGTGAATGTACTCTTGGCCACTATGAAGTGGTATACACATCCTGGGAGTCAAAACTGTTTTACCTGGTACTTGGCAAACAAGTCATGCTCTCTCTGTCTGTAATAGATGTATTTATGTTGATTTAATCAATAAGCACTTGGTAAGCAACTATTAGGTGACTTTTAGGGAGTTATTCCTGCTTTCTGGGCCTTAGCATACAAGTAGCTCCCACTTATAAAATGAGCAGGTTAGAATGTACCCTCTGACATTCCTTCCAGAACTACTATGCTAGGCATCTACAACAAAAATTCATGCAAATTTTTCTCACTACTAAGAGAAAAGGTTAAAAAAAGAGGAGTTTCTTGAGAGGAAAATGTCTAAGCAAAAGGAATGCATGTCTAAGAGTGAAATAAGGCACTTGACTTCTAACCAGAAGGCTGACGGTTCAAACCCACCAGCCACTCCTCGGAAGGAAGGTTGGGCAATCTACTTCCGTAGTGGTACTGCCTTGGAAACCCAAGGAGGGGTCGCTATGAGTCGATGGCACATAACAACAACAATAGGAATTTCAATGTAGAATTCAAGGCCAGCAGGGATTCTTTTCCTGTACATCTACCCTCTATCACAGAAGCCATCGTCACAGGGTAGGGTAAACTACCACTGAAGGGCTGAACTGCACAACTTATGAAACCTCTTCAGCCTTGTAAAAATCTCTTCATCTGTAAAAATGAAGTAAATATGGTGACTTCACCAGGCAGCTTTAAGTGCTAAGGGGGATAATATGTGTGACACTCAGATGGAACTGGCTATTCCCTTGCCAGGTTTTTCCCTTTCTGTTCCTCATGTAATTCTGCCCTCTCTCATTCATTCATTCACTCAGCACATAGGCACCGAGAGCCCACTGCACACTGGGTATGGCTGTGGATGGGGGAATAAGCTGAGAGGGCAGCAGCTGAGGGTCCTGCTTGCAAGGCGCTCACATTCAGTGGGAGGAGAGAAACAAAGGAAAGGCAATAAATGCCCAGGACACAGGGTGATATGACATGTGTGACTGTGGGGCCTCTGGGAGGGCCTCTTAGGAGAGACGACATTTCAGCTGAGACCTTAGCAAGTAAGAGCACCACACAGGGATGGGGAAGAGCACTCCAAGCAGAGGGAAAGTCAGAGCAAAGGCCCTGAGGCAGATGCCAGCTGGATGGGTTTTAGGGACAGAAAGGCCCAGGTGGCTGGAGCTCATCAAGTGAATGGTGAAGTTAAAGAGGAAGCCAACAGCAGGCCTGGAATGCTATTGAATTTCCCCAGGCAGTTCTCATTCTTTCCAGCGTCCCCTCACCCATTTCCCAGACAGCATGACAAGGCCCAGGATCAACAGGCAGAGACCAGTCTCCTCTGAGGAAGCAGGCCAGAGCGATGAACTCTCCCATGACCATTTTCACTTTTCCTGCACTTCGGAGTGCTGTTGAGTCTTTTTCTCCAAGGGTGAGGCACACTGTCCCTGGAGGGACTAGGCCCAAGTGAGTCCCCTCCTAGGAACTGGGATGCCATGGGCAGGAATGTGGGCCTCTCTGGAAGCCTTTCAGGCCAAAGTCAGATCTTGAAAAGGCTCATCCCCATGGGTGAGGATTAGACAGGTTGCAGGGAAGGGCTGGGATTATGGCAAATCCCCAAAGCACAAAGCTAGGCAGGGCGCCCCCTGCCCTCACGGCTGCCCCGGAAAGTGCCCTTAGCTGACCCCAACTCAGGTTGGGGGCCGAGCTTTTGTCCCTTCCTGACCATCCAGCACAAAGAGCTGTCGAGGGGAGACCAGACCAAAGCCCTGGGGCGTGTGGGGTCCCGACACAGCCACCCCCACCCTTTTTCTTTCCACTTCACGACGCAGATGCTGGCCCTCCCTTCTCCCCGATCCGCTCAGGGGTCTTGGACTATAGCCTCCAAACTGTCACCTACCCCACAGCCAGATGTTACTCCTGATCTGCCCACTTAACCCCGCATGTTCCCTATTCCAAACTGGTAGCGTTTTTCAAACTTTTATTGCGTTATACCACAAAAATGTGTACAACATGAATATACAGCTCAGTGAAAGACCAACCGCCAGGAAAGGAACCCACTGGCGGTAAAGTAGAGGCCAACGAAAATGTGGGAAGCCCTCAGTGAGATGGGGGGACACTGTACCAGCCACAACAATGGACCGAAACCAAGCAACAAGGATGGCTATGGCGCAGGGCCGGGCGGTGTCTCATTCCGTTGTACATAAGATCGCCATGAGTTGGAGCCAACTGTATAACAACTAACAATGAGTTTCACAAGCTGAATTCACCATGTAAGCAGCACCCAGATGGAGAAACAATTTATGCAGCATCCAGAAGCACCCTTAGGTCCCCTCCCAGTCACTCCACTTACCCCTGCTCAAGAGTAACCATTAACTTCTGCAGATTAGTGTTGCCTGTTTTTGAACTTTCTGTGAATGGACTCACATGGCACAAGCTCCGTTTGGTCCAGTTTCTTTCACTCTACATCATGATTCATCACATTAATGCCTAAGATGAGAATTCATTGCTTCTCATTGTTGCATAGAATTCCATCATGTAGATACGTTGTTGTTGTTGATGTTAGGACCCGCTGAGTTGGCTCCAACTCATGACAACCCCACGCACAACAGAACAAAACACCCCCAGTCCTGTACCATCCTAACAACATCCCAACATCCTTTACTACGTTGGAGCCCATCGTTGCAGCCACTGTGTCAACCCACCTCATTAAGGGTCTTCCCCTTTTTCACTGACCCTCTACTTTACCAAGTATCATATCTTCCTGCAGGGACTAACCCCTCCTGATAACGTGACCAAAGTATGAAAGATGAAGCCTGGCCATTCTTGCTTCTAAGTAGCATTCCAACTGTACTTCTTTCCAGACATATTTGTTCATTTTTCTGGCAGTACATAGTATATTCAATATTCTTCACCAACACCATATTTCAAAGGCATCAATTCTTACAAATATACCACAAAACATTCTAATGTTAAAGGGTGTTTGAGCAGTTTCCACCAAAATCAATGTATAAGTTGTCTACTGATGCATAATAAATTATCCCAAACTTTAGCAGCTTAAAGCAACAGTAAACATTTATTATCTCACAGTTTCTATGGGTCAAGAATTTGCTTAGCTGGGTGATTTGGCTCAGGATCGCTCATGATGTTGCAGTCTGGACATCAGACAAGGCTGCAGCCATCTGAAGGCTTGACTGGAACTGGGACATCCACTTCCAAGATGGACCACTCACATGGCTATAGGCAAGAGGCCTCAGTTCCTCACCAGGTGGGCCTCTCCATAGGGCTGTTTAAGCATCCTCATGATGTGGCAATTGGCTTTCCCCAGAGCGGGCAGTGCAAAAGAGAGCAAGAGGAAGCCACAATGCCTTTTATGACCTGGTCTTGAAAGAAAATCACTAAAAAAAAAAAAAAGAAAAAAGAAAGAAAGAAAGTCACTAAGTCCAGCCCACAGCAAAAGAATGGAGAATAAAACTACTTAAGAAAGAATATCAAATAATGTGTGGAAAAAACTTTTTTGCCTTAAATTCAATCTCTTCAGTCTTGGGGAATGAGGCCAACATTCCTCCTTCCTGTTATCCATCCCTGTCAGTTTGTCATACTGAGGTGTCTGTCGTGTTGCTATGACGCTGGAAACTATGCCAGTAGTATTTCCAATGACAGAAGGGCCACCCATGGTGAACAGGTTTCAGCGGAGCTTCCAGACTAAGACAAACTAGGAAGAAAGGCCTGGTGACCTACTTATGAAAATTAGCTGTGAAAACCCCTATGGACCACAACAGAATATTGTCCAATGTAGTGCTAAAAGATGAAGTGTCTTAGATTAGAAGGGATTCAAAATACAAGTACATCTGGCCAAACAATGGACTTGAGCATACCAACGATCACGAACATGCCAAGGGCCAAGGTTTCATTCTGTTGTTCATCAGTCAGAGCTAAATGGACGGCAACATGCATCAGTCAGAGCCGACTGGACAGCAATTAATGACATTCCCCTATCCACCTCCCCGTTCCATCAGCATCTGGGAGACAACTGAGCTTGCAGGGAAAGGGAATGGCTCTGCTGTCAGATCTAGGTTTTGCTCTTGGCTTGGTCAAGAGCCTCTCTGCGCCCTGAGTTCTCTATATGAAAGCAGAGACGATAATAAACTCACTGCCATGGAGTCGGATCTAATTCATAGCAATTCCTCCTTGGGTTTCTGAGGCGGTATCACTATGGAAGTAGCTTGCCCAATCTTCCGTCAGAGGAGTGGCTAGTGGGTTTGAACCTCCAGCCTTCTGGTTAGCAGTCAAATGCCTTAGGCACTATGCCACCGGAGCTGACAATAGTGTTCACCTTATTGCTGTTCTGAGGATTGAATTTCAACCAGAGAAGTCCTCTTATCCCAGAATTCCATTCCATGATGGCATTTATTTTATAATCCTTGGTGTCAAATTGAGCCAAAAGACAGGATATATCAGGCAAATCTCCTTAAAGAAACCCTAGGGTCTTCCCCTTTTCCCCAAGCAGGGGTGAGTGACCCCACCAGTGATCCTATTCCCCAGTGTGGTAGTTATGTTTGTGTATCAATTTGGCTGGGCCTGGTTGAGTGGCTGGGCAGCCGGTGGTAGTTATTCCCCATGATGAGACTGGCAATCAGCTCCATGGTGGGATCTACCACAAGCAGCTGAGTAGCTGCCTTTAGGTATGTGCTCTGCTTTTCATATATAAGCAGCAGCTTTGGGAATGGTCTCTAGCTTATGGCACACTTGAACCTTTCATGTAGCCGTGTCATTGTTCAGCAGCCTACCATGCTCTGCTGCTATTGGGACTTTCAATGGACTTGAATTAATGGCCTGCCATGTGGACTATGCCATTTTATTTGTCAACCCTGGGCTTGTCAGCCACAGCAGCCAGTAGCTTCCTGAGTAAAGAAACTCCTCTAGCTTCAGTGGGCCAGGAGCTGGAGGCAGAGCTGAAGCCCAAGGCTGAGGGGCTTTCACCCAGCCCCTAGAGCCTGGCACTTTGAACTTGGACTTAAAGCTTTCAAATTGTAAGAATAAACTCCTGTTTGTTAAAGCCATCCCATTTGTGGTGTATTCCTGTCAGAATGGCACTAAGTAACCAGAACACCCAGCAAGTGACCTGCAGTGAAACTGAGACCCAGATACAAGGGGCACAAACTTCCCTTGGGATTTTTCTTGTGCATAGAAGCTGACAGCCAATAGAATGGCTCAGTCCATCATTCTCTCAGTCAAACATTTATTGAGCACCCACTATATGCCAGGCACTGTAGATGCTGCTGATTCATAGTAAAGGCATGAAAACAGCCTCTGCCTTCACAGAGCTTGTGTTCTGGAGAGAAGGCAAACTGGAACCAACTCATACCACAATCACTTATGGCTTTATGGTGTAAGAATTATTGCAAATGTCAAGTACCAGTGCTGTAATAGCTTAAAGCTGGGCACCTGGTCTTGCCCAGGTAGAGAGATGGGTAGAGGGAGTCTCCCTGAAGCTGGGCCCTGAGAGGTACATGAGTGGGTGAGAAATCATGGGAGATGGGGAGGGCTCAGCAGCTGGAACTCAGACATCAGCAGTCACTGTGGCGCTACCTGACGCTGGAGGGCTGGCTGGGCCCAGGCTACATGGCTGTCAAGTCAGACACATGGGCTTTATCCTGACAGCAGGGGAAGCTGCTAACAAGCATTAAACCAAGAAATAATCAGCTTTGTATTTTTAAATGTATGAGGAAAGCATTCTTTAGTGTGGTCCTGATTCCCCTCAAATTCCTGGCAACTCCTGCTTAGCCAAGGAGCTGACAGCTCCAAAGGAACCTATGTCTTTGCTTCACTGGCTGTGTGACCTGAGGCAGATCACTTACCCACTCTGTGCCTCAATTCCCTTTTGGACGAGATCCACTCTCCAGGATTTCAGAGTGAAAACAATGAGGGGAGAGATGCTGAGCACACTCCTGGTGCCACAGACCACAGATCTCGACAGCACCACTACCCCAGCTTACCTCCCCTGCTCCATCTCAGATGTTTCCGGACACCATAATGGGCTCTTCTCCTCACACTTGCCAGTACTGTGGCACTGAGGCTCCCCGTCCTCTTCCCTCGCCCCCACCCTATTTGCTCCCCCTGTATCTCCTACCCTCTGCTCCTAACTCTCAGGGACTGATGGTGCAAGGAATCCTATGAGCTTCAACCAGTTTGACTATAGGCACATCTGCCAGGCAGTGGAGGAAGGTAATTAATGCTAATCACACCCTAGTCCACTGTCCTGCCCACACCCCATCATGCTCGTGTTTTAGGGCCTCTAGTCAGGGCCGGGCACTGTGCCAGGTACTTTATATATGGGAACCCCTTTAATCCTCACAACAACTTGGAGACGGGGGTATTATTTAACTCCATTGGTGGAAAAAAAAATGAGTTTCAGGATACAAATCATTTGTTCAAGGTCACATAATGGGATTCAAGACTAAGTTCATGTGGTTCAAAGCATCAGTCTGCCCCCACACACACACACACAGACACCTGGGGGTGTCCATTCACACAACCTCACATATCACTGCCACCACCACAGCAGTAACAGTAGACCACTGCAGCATAAACTAGGAGTTCTGGTGCCGCAGTGGGTAAGGCATTTGGCTGCTAACCAGAAGGTCGGTGATTCAAACCCACCTGCTGCTCCATGGGAGAAAGATGAGGCAATCTACTTCTATAAATATTTATAGCCTTGGAAACCCTATAGTGTTGCTATGAGTCAGAATCGACTCAGTGGCAGTGGGTTTGATTTTCTGTTTTGGTAGCATAAACTTCACCACCTGTCTGTCACTTTGTCATACTGTGGTGATTTGCATGTTGCTGTGATGCCATTGGTATTTCAAAATATCAGTAGGGTCAGCCATGGTGGACAGTTTTCAGTGGAGCTTCCAGACTAAGACAGACTAGGAAGAAAGACCTGGAGACCTGTTTTAGAATATTAGACAATGAAATCCTTATGGATCACAACAGACCACTGCCCAACTCTCTTGCTTTGGTCATGCTAACAGGAGAGATCAGCACTGGAGAAGGACATCATGTGTGGTGAAATAGAGGGCCGCTGAGGACATGTAAGGTCCTCAGTGAGACAGACTGTCACAGTCACCACAGCAGTGGACTCTAACATGCTGTGATCATGAGGATGACACAGGACCGGGCAACACTTTGCTTTGTTGTACATAAGGTCACTATGAGTGAGAGTCAACTCAACTGCTGCTGACAACAATCACAGCATCATCTAAGCTATTTGCTGATATTACTGAGCACTTACTGTGCCTGATGCTGCTAAGAGGCGGGTTTGGATGACCTCATTTAATCCTCATCCCAGATCTTAAAAGATACTGCATCTTGCCATTTGGCAGATGCAGCAAATGAGGCTCCAGGAGGTTGGGTCATGTGCCCAAGGGCACTCAGCAGTGCCAATATTTGAGTCCAGGTCCTCCTCTTTGTTCTGAGATGCAGCTTGTGAGGGATTGGTTCCCTCAGGCAATGCCACACAGCCACAAGCCCCAGACACCACCATAGCTATGCCACTGAGAGCCCAGGAACTGTAGGTGGGGGTCCCCTAGTACCTCCCCTCCAAGTCTTGTGGTGGCTAACTGGGAACCCTCTAAGCCCTGGGACAGATTGACTTGGCCTCATCCAACCTGGCCTCTGGGGCTCTCTCTGCCCATGAGGTCCCCACCCTCAGGTTCCCGGGCCCCAATCTCTTCTTCTTTTTTTCTTTCACTCTGAGCCAAGCAGGTTAAAAACATGCCAAAAATGAGCCCCCTCTCGCTTTAGTGCACTCACATAATGTGTGGCAAAGAAGACTGCATTAATCGCCTGGGACCCACATTTTTCAGTGACATTAATCTCTAGCCGGAAAAGCCTCTCTGGACGGTTCTTTTCAGTCTGAAGGCACTTAACGTTGGCCAGGGGAGCAGAAGGGGCCCGCCTGGAATTCCTCTCTAACTCCCAACCACCACACCCACCAACCCAGCCCGGCCAGCTTCCCTGGTTATGGCGGGGTGAGGGAGATGCCTGCAGGGGATGTGGGGGACAGAGGGAGGGCGGGGTGATGAGTGAGCCTTGGGTGTGCCATGATGTGCATGCATAGAGGTGAGAAAGGCTAAGCAGAATTTTAGCTACTGCTTATTCATAAGCACAAGAGCATCTGTGTTCATACCCTGGGTCTGTCTGCTTGCTCAGAGAATGTGTACACGTGTGTGTGTGTGTGTGTTCCAGAACATGCAGACCACTGACTCTGAGACATTGTGTGTGTGTGCATGTATATGTCATGGTGTGTGTGTGTGATCAAGAACGTGCCTTGCACCTGTGAGTGTCAATCAAGGGTGAACATGCATGTATGTGCAAACACCATAGCCACAGGAGTGTGGCTGTGTGTATTCACCAGTCTGTGTGCAGCAAAAAACTGTGACTATGCCTATAAGTAGGGCCATGTGCCTATGTCTGTACCATATGTGTGACTTCTGTGTGCACATGTTGTTGTGAGCAGGTGTGTGCAAGAGTATGTTTGCAGGAATACACCAGTGATTGTGTACCATTGAGGGCACGTCTGACTCTGGGAGTGTGTACACATATACGTAGGCAATGATCAGGTCTGGGGTATGTCAGGAGCCTTTGGTGCCCCTCACAGGTGCACATAATTCATTTTGACAGATGTAAGTTGACCAGTAACTAGGTGCTGGTCACTGTCAGGCAGTGGTGAGACAGTGATGTATAAGAGTATGGTATGCTGGGACCAGTTTGAACTAGTTCACAAGAGTGATTGCGCATCTATTCCCAACCCCACATTCAGCAATTTGACATTGGTAACTTGAAATTGACCATGGTGGGGGTATTTACACCATGAGAATGGGCAAATGCCAAACCAGAGGGTTGTTTCCAGAGAGCCTGCCATTAAACATTTTATCTGCAACCATGGAAGACAAAGCCTATCCCCAATCTAACAAGATTCCATGTATGTGGACTTTCTTGCATACAAATGTGTGTGCCTGTGTGTATGTGTAAAGTTGCTCCAAAATCATGTGAGACCTGCACCCAAGAGTAGGAAACATATTCAGGGAAGGGAGAGAGAAGGGGTAGCTGGAGAAAGCTTGAAAGCTCCTGGTTTTGCAACAGGACAACTCTTTCAATCCCAAGGGCTGTTGTGAAATTCTCCATAAAAGAAAAACAAGGAAGAAACTTTAACTCACACGCACATGAAAATTGCCAGGATCTTCTCTCAGCACTGACTACTTGTCAAATAAAACTGAAGCATGACTCACAGCTCTTAAGAAGTAGAGACTGTCTGGGCCAGGTGGACTAAGTTTGGCCAACAAGCTGAATGAACGTGGAAGTGGATTCTTTCAATGAGGAGAAGCCTGAGGGAAAAAGCAGGCCAGGATGTTGAGGAGGAGAGAACTGCAGCCTCCAATCCTGCCACCAGGTAGCTGTGTGCCCTTGAACTAGAAGCTTAACGTTAGTTTAACCACTGTCAAATAAACCAAAAACCCATTGGCATCAAGTTGGATCCTGCTCATAGCAGCCCTATAGGTTAGAGTACCCCATTGCGGTGGAGTCAGATCCTACTCATAGTAACCCCTCCTTGGGTTTCCGAGGTAGTATCACTATGGAAGTAGATTGCCCAACCTTCCTTCCAAGGAGTGGCTGGCTGGTGGGTTTGAACTGCCAGCCTTCTGGTCAGCAGTCATATGCCTTAGGCACTATGCCAGAACTACCCAATAGAGTTTTCTAGGCTGTAATCTTCATAGAAGCAGTCGGCCACACCTTTCTCCCACAGAGCAGCAGCTGGATTTATACCCTTTTGGTTAGCAGCTGAGTACTTAACCACTGCACCATTAGGGCTCCTTCACTGCAAAACAGGGACCATAATGCCACTTTCCTAAGATTTTGTTGTGCAGACTAAACACATGTAAATGAAACATAAGGAATCCTGGTCGTGTAAAGGTTAAGGTACTAGGCTGCTAACCAAAAGATGAGAGGTCCCTAGAAATCTGCTCTCACAAAGATTCACGCCTAGGTAACCCTATAGGGCAGTTCTACCCCGTCCTGTAGGGTTGCTATGAGTTGGAGTTGACTCGATGGCACACAACAACAGAAAAAAGAAACTTAAGGGCTCAGCAGAGCTCTTGTGGATATATGCTAAGTACTTGGAACATGGATGACACAAACAAGTACTTTCATCATTGTCACTGTTGGTAATAAGGCTGAGCACAAAGGGAAAGGGGTCCCAAGAGGCTGCCTTCTTGCAGAGGAAGCACTTGACAAGGAACCCAGATGGGGAGAGCAGAAGAGGGCTTGGCAGACGGGCGGGCCTCCAGCTGTGTGATGTTAAAATGGCTTTCTCCTGCTTAAGCCTTGGTTTACCCTTCTGCACAATTCAGATAATCCTCCCTGCCTCCCAAGCCTCAGAGAAAAATAAAGAAGGGACCATGCTCAGGTCTGGGCTTGGGATGAGATGATCACAAAAATGTCATCACTGTCACTGTTACTGAGCACTTAGGCACCAGCCACTGTGGGCTAAACAGGTCATGTTTTAACTCATTTAATCCTCTGCACCATCAACAGGTACTGTCAGCCCCAGTCTACAGATGGTATAACTGAGACTCAGAGTGGCCAAAAGACTTTCCCATACCTCTAGAAGTGGGGAACCCAAGTGGAAAGGATGTGAACCCCAGTGTGTGTGATTCCCAAGCATGAAAGATCAGCCACTACCCCATAGGAGTCATACATGTCAAGAAAGAAGTGCCTTAGACAACTTCTAGACCACCAGCCTTTTTTTTTGAGATGGTTAACTTTGTGTGTGTGTGTGCTCTAAGTGAAAATTTACAGAGCAAAATTTGTTTTACATTAAACAGTTGGTGTACATTTGGTTTCACTCCTCAATTACCATCCACAACCCTACCCCATTCTCCTCCTGTCCCTTGCCACTGACCGCCCCCATCCCTGTGCCCTTCTTAGTTATGCACTCCTATCTGTCCAGATTTCCCTCCATGAGAATGTTGTCCCTCTGTTGCCCCATGGTCGAATGTTCCAAGGGATGTATCTGCGTAGAGTAGGTGAGTGCATTGTCCTGGGTGGGGTGTTCTACATATAAGTCTTATTACTGTTAGGCTGAGAGCCAGCCCTTTGGAGTGAGTTTTATCCCAGGCCCAAAGTGCATCCCTGGGCCATAGTCTTGGGGGTCCCACCAGACTCCATCTGACCAGTAATTCTGGTCGTTATTGTGTTTTTGAATTTTGTTCCACATTTTTCCTCCCACTCCATCCAGGATCTCCAGTTTAATCCCTTCCTGAGTGGTTGGCATTGGTAGTGAGGCACCATCTAGTTCTTCTGGTCTTGAGGTCCATCATGTCCTAGGACTAATTGTTTCCAAATGCCCTTGGTTTTCTTCACTCTTCTTTGCTTCAGATGAGAGGAGACCATTAGCTGCATCTTAGATGGCCACTCAAAAGCTTTAAAGACCCCAGTTGCTACTCACCAAAGTAGGCTGTGGAACAAGATTTTTATGTATTATGTTGTGCCAGTTGAGTCCCACCAGCCTTTTTGTATACTGACCAGGCAGAGAAGAAATATGTTCCTCACAGATGGAGCAACATGCACAAAGGCCCAGAGGCAGGAGAGGAAAGAAAGGCCACCCACTTCCCTGAAGTATTGAGAGAGAGAGGGATACTGGCTGGAGTGGAGATGGGGCCCAGACCTTGGAGGCACCATCAAGTGTCAGGGAGTTTTGACTTTCATCCAGAAGTGATAGAACTCTATTGAAGAATGCTAAGCGGGGACTGGTGATGAGTTCATAACATAATGTCTGCCTGAGGAGAATCATTCTGGTTGGCAAGTGGTGAGTGAACTGGATGGAAAACAAGCCTGGAGGAAGTGACTGCATGGTCCAAGTGAGAGAAGCAATGGCCCAGGCCCAGGCAGTGGTGAGGAGGATGGAGGGAGATGGACAATTCAAGAGTTACTTGGGAGACATCAGCCCAACAGGATCTGGTGATGGATTGAATGTGGGGTACGAGGCAGAAAGAAGAATCCAGATTGAGACCAAAGTTTCTGGTTAGAGTGACCAGGTGGCACTAAGACAGGGACCCAAGAGAAGAAGTAAGCAAGCTTGAGTTCCATTGGCATCTCCTGAGTTTGCAATGCTTGTGAGCATACAGGTGGGCTTGGGGCACCACAGTCCAGGAGCAGGACCAGAGATTCAGCTGCTGGAGGAGAAATGAGGTTGCCCAGGAAGAGTGGGCAGACTGAGGAGAGGCAAAGGGCCAAGCTCTGAGCACCAGAACCCTAGTCTAGAAGACTGCCCAACAGGCGCCCAACACTTCCGCATGTCCAGTGCCAGCATGAGCCAAAGGGCTTTGCTGTTATTAACTTGCTGAAGTCTCACTGCAACCCTCTGAGGAAAGCAGCAGAATCTCCCTTGTTCTGGAGATGAGAAAATGGAGGACCTGCAGGGTTAGGCACCATCCTAGGATCACCCTGCTAGTAAGTGGCTCAACTGTTGCTGTGATTGTTGTTGTTGTTGTTGTTAAGTGCCGTCGAGTCGTTTCCGACTCATAGCGACCCCATGCACAGCAGAACGAAACACTGCCCAATCC